>NC_143518.1:48986908-49351908 GCF_031878675.1 Megascapheus bottae | reverse complement strand
GCAGAGCAGACACACAGAGTAAAAATATAATTCTTGGATAGGTTAAGTACATGTTTGAACTCTTGCAAGCAGAAGCGATTTGCTGATGACTTAATCATTTTCTGGTCAATTATCTGTAAGGGCCCTTGCAACTCCATGGCAATTATGATGCAAGTTGGCCTTTTGGGAGAAACACCAGTCTCCTTGCTTCTGTTTCCTTGTTACTTGTATTCTCTGCCATAAATTTTCATTCATTTATTATCTTTACCAGTATAGAAACAACTTTCCGTGTAGTAATTACAGCCCCCATACACACTTTAGCTGTCATCTTGTTGGAGTCTGGATATTCTCATGGCTGTATTTGATAAATGCTCTTTGTCGATTTTTGATGAATGTACATCTTTTTTTTTTCCTGGGGGCCCAGGGAAGGGAATGCCTGTGATGACAAAAGGCAAGGGGGTGTGTGTCAGCCTGCTTGACATAAAGCTATGGATTTATTGGTTTTGACTTGGCAAGTTAAGATACATCTGTCCTTTACATGAACAGAGGGCTGTCAATAAGGATGGTATCATTTGCTGTGCATCCAGGAAGACATCTTTATTTCAAAGGTCATCGGGAAACCTTGGTAAACAAAGTTTGAAAACCTAATCATGTTATAGTAACTTGGCATTTAAAAAAATGTAATAAAGATTCTGTCTAGGCCATCTGTGTACTGTGTCTTAACCACACCCCCCAAATGGCCCAGACACCAAGGGACAGGGACATGGGCCCTGGTCAATGCTAGTTATTGGGAGCCAATGAGTGCAGCAGGATATTTTTCCTCCAGTCACGGATGGAGGGCAAGAACACACCAGAGATTGACACTGAGAAAAAATCATGTGAAGTAGGGATCACCCATTAGTAAAAATAAATAAATAAATAAATAAATAAGCAAAAACAGATTCAGCTCCTCTTGTTGGAGAGCCATTTTCTTGCAATGAAAGAGTCTAGAATGGGTAACATGAATCCTTACTTTAAAAAAATAAGAAAGTAGAACTGGAGCTATCTCCTGCCTAGCATGTGTGAAGCCTTAGATTCAATGTCCAGTACTGCATACACATACACACACACACACACACACACACGGCATAGTAATAACATGGTATGAACAAGTCTTCTAGGATTCTATAGTGCCAGTGAATTGGTGGGCATACTTAATACTCAACATGTGCTTCCAGCACTGAGGAGACTGAGGCAGGAGGATCTATATTTCAAGGCCAGCTCGAACTCTATGGCAAGACTCAATCTCAAAACAAAACAAAAAATGGCAAAGTGTACACAAATATACATTTCTCTACTGAGAGATAACATTTTTTTAATTACAAGTATTGTGCTTAAGGAAACCCTGATTTAGAAAGCAAATATTCCAGTTGATGTGTAGATGATCATGATTTCTATTACTGATAATTGTTTTGAAATACACTGTAAGGATGCTATCTCTCTTGTTGCCATTTGCTAAAGTTAAATATATACCTTTTCTGATAAGACAGGAAGGTGAACTTTAAAAATACTTAGATACTTAAAAAGTAAATGAAGAGCTGAGTGCTGTGGCTCACAGCATAATCCTAGCTACTTTTAGGTAGCTGGGATCGAAGGACTGTGGTTCTAAGCCAGCCTAGGAAGGAAAGCCCATGAGACTCTTATCTCCTAATAAACTAACCCCCCCCCCCAAATAGCCAGAAATAGAGCTGTAGCTCAAGTATTAGAGCACTAGCATTGAACAAAAGACGCTCAGGGACAATGCCCCCCGGCCCTGAGTTCTAACTCCAGGACATGCACCCAATAAATAAATAAGTGAATAAATAAATTGAACAAAATGGCAATATTCTTATCCCTTTTCTAATGTTTAAATTTAACAGTTCAACAGATGCATTACCTCTCAGCTCATCAAGTGGTTTAGCAATTTCCGTGAGTTTTACTACATTCAGATGGAGAAGTATGCACGCCAAGCCATCAACGATGGAGTCACCAGTACAGAAGAGCTATCCATCACCAGAGATTGTGAGCTCTACAGGGCTCTGAACATGCACTACAACAAAGCAAATGACTTTGAGGTAGGAACTAATCTTGGGTTTTGGTCATCTCTGATTCCCTTTTGTAAAGAAAGAAAAAGAAAGAAAGAAAATATATGATGTATGTCCATTAGTTCTGTCCCTAAATGTGCTTTTTGTGATGGTTACTTTTGTGTTCCATGAGGGGAACAGAAGACTACCTATGAGGAACTTCCCATCAAAATCATAGGATGCTGATACTGCCATTTCCATTCCTGCTTTTCTGTCTCCTTAGCTTGTGTGGAAGAGATCCGCTTAAGCCAAAGAAAAGGATAGCAGGGAGAAAATACCAAGTGGTTTGTCTTCCGGGGAAGGGCTCCCTGTCCAATGGAGGCATGTTTAGATTCTGGGATGTCAGTTGAGCTGATAAGTGTGCAATAGTATCTACAGAAGTTGTTTCCCATGGTTTCTAATTTCAACCAACATTTACTTCTTTTATGGAGGAAATAGGATGAGAATTCTGTGTAGATGTAAATGATCCATCGACATCTTTTTGTCTGTTTTATTTTTATTTCTGTTTTTGCTGTGCAGGGAAGAGAGGCACATGTTTTATTTCACATACGCAGACATTTCCAAGCTTTTCACACTTTGGCCTTACATGCTTGTACACTCTTAGTTGTCTCTCCAACGTGCACATTCTAGATACGTACCACGCAATATGGACAATTCCCAGGAAGCCATCACCATGCCACAATGAAAGTTGTGTAGCTATGAGTAAGGCATTTCTTTATAGGCAAATGTGGTGCCTCAGCAATCAGTTTTCAATGCCACGTGATGACTCTGTGAGACAACACTAGCAAATCTCCCAGAACTCAAAAAAGCATTTTTGCTGAGTCCCACAGTCTGAGGCAACAACAGCTAGAGAATATGGCAGGAGTTCTGTAAGCCAAACCCCAGAGGAGAGTCAACAGGGTATGGCTTGACAAAATCGGTCCATTTCTTATTTCTTTTTGACTCAACGTTGGACCACTATCAAGAGAGGATTTTTAATCTGCCTATTCCAGGGAATTTATGTTAATGTTCCTATATTCCTTCTATAGATAAGTATCTTAATTTTAAGTGAGAAAGGCACCATGACGTGACCTTGTCAGTAAAGGTACCTGCTGGCCCATTTTTTAGGCCATCTTCCCTGTGGTCCTAGGCAGAACTTTGGCTTATAACCACTAGTTGGGGTAACTTGTAAGGAACTGAGTGTGAAAACTTAGAAATGGGGAATTCACAATTTTGGATCCTTGTCATCCAAAATGCTACTGAATGCTTTTCTGTCAATGAACTCACTAAAGGTAGGAATTTAAAGAAATATTGGATCTACTATTTCAAAACCTGTATTTTTCAAGTCCCATTTACAACAGCATTGTTGTAACAGAATATAAGGAAAGTTTCTTCCCCAACTGAAAGTAGAATTATAGTTAAACTTTTTAAAGACTTCTCATTTAAGAGCTCTTAATCTTCCTTCCTCTCTGGTAAGTGTCTTGCTATAAACCTAAGCTGAGTGATTTCTACTGTGTGTCAGTGAATTGTTTACACTGTATTGTGACATAAATATTCATTGAGCTTCATTAAAGGATGGCCCAAAGGATCATGAGACGTTGCCTGCACTTCAGCTGTCCCGTGTACTCAGGGGACTCGATCCTTAAAGTGCACATTAGCATTTTCAGTGGGGTTTAAACCTTACCTGGTTGGAATTTAATCTCCTCCTCTCAGCACAAGGACCATAATGACATAAACAGGGGATGCTTGCATCAGGAGGTACCCAACAAATGGCTCCATTTAGCCTCCTCTAAATCCTCCTTAATATGATTAACATCTGATATTTCTCTATTTGTGAATCATATCCACTTCTAGCCAGGCCACCTCTCCTTTATCTGCAGTGTCTATTTTTAAGTCGGCTCCACTGCAAGGAGAATGGGGCCCGGGAAGGAATTTTGTCACTTCTCATGTGACTTCGGACAAGTTCTTACACTATTCTCGGCCTGCTGCCCCCTTCATTAAAATCCACACTCTTTCCAGAAATGTGAGAAGCAGGACTAGGAATATGCTCTGTGCTCTCTTCCTTCCACCTCCCCCCTCCCTCGCACACAGCACACAAACGCATACATACCACTGCCTGAGATCCACTACCACTCCTTGGTCTTTTATTTAGCCCCCTCAGTTTGGCACATTTAGTCACAAAAGCTGCAGATAAGGGGATCCCTCCTTTTCTGTGTTTTTCAGCAAGGAGGTCACTGCTCAAGTGAGATGCTTAAAAAGCCATCCTTATCACTGTAGCTTTACCAGTGTACAGTGTAGGTGATGGCTTCGAGCCAAAAGTAGACCCAGCACCTCCAGCCAAATACCTTAGCTGATAGTGAATGCATAGCTCTGCTCTTGCATTGAAGTTTCTCCTCTTCAACTGAACTAAGTCCATAGTTTTAATATGCACAAGAGAACAAGATGGCAAAGCACAAGCCTATGGGCCTTACTACTTTAAAACTTTTTAAATACAGATGAAGTGTGGTAGAAGGACTGAAGTTATACCTATTTTTGCACCCACAGAATTCAGTCAGTTGTCACATGATCTGTTCACCCACCTGATTGTTAACTGATCAACATCTTAATGATTGCATCTTTAAATTTTTCAATCAGTTGTTTATAGTAATAATAAAGTAGCTACATTTGATCTTGAGAGTGTTTCAATAACCTTAACTCATTTCTTATAGACAGCAATAATGATGTGATACTAATAAAATAGCAAGGTTTCCTTGAGCTCTACTAGTTTTAAATAGGGACAAGAACAGCCAGGGAAGGAGAGAGTTGAAAAGGGGACTTCAGCTTTTCCTACTTCATGAGATCTTTTTTCTCTTTCTTTCCTTCCATCTTTTCTTTCCTTCCATCTTTCTTTCTTTCCTTCCATCTTTCTTTCTTTCTTTTCTTTCTTTCTTTCTTTCTTTCTTTCTTTCTTTCTTTCTTTCTCTTTCTTTCTTTCTTTCCTCTGTGCCTCTGAGCTTCTTGCTTCTCCTTTCTCTCCTCTGTCAGTGTGCCATGGCTCCTTTGTCACTGCTTAGCACCATCAGTACTTACCCTCTGCTGCTGATGGCTCTCATGGCTAGAAAGGTTGCTGACCCCTGGCCTGGGGGGAAAAGAAAGCAGAGGGAGGAGGTTTATCACAGGCTAGGAGGGAGGGGCCTGCAGCTCTCTCCTCTTCTGGACCCTGTATTTCCTGGCCTTTATGAGTCAGGATCTTCTAAAGTGACAAGAGAGCTTGCTCTGTCTTTTGTATCAGTTTACACAATTGCTAAGATTCTTGGCACAGCATCCAGATTTAGGGTGATGAGAGTTTGAGATGACCCAGGGGATGTGGAAGAAGACATGAAGAGGGATAAAACAAGATGACACTTTTAGTTTGTGTTAAAGGGAGAGAAGATGGCTGCACCACACAGGTGGGGTAGGAAGCCTAGCTTCTGAACCTGAGTTTGTAAAGCTGTGCAGGAGGGAAGTGTTCACTTCTGGGGTGCATTTTTCACTCCTGCTTTGCACATTTAATGAGATTGGCAACAATAAATTCTTTCCAGGTGTTATGATCTATATTTCCATGCTTCATTCTCACTTTGCTTTGAAGAGCTTCTTTTCTTTCTTTCTTTCTTTCTTTCTTTCTTTCTTTCTTTCTTTCTTTCTTTCTTTCTTTCTGTCTTTGCTAATGAAGAGGGAAAGGAAGTTTGGCACACCTTCCTGGATTTTAGATCATAGTTCTGATACTTCTGTTTATTTGTTTGTTTGTTTTCTCTGTGTACTTGTAGCAGAAAAGGAAGGGGCTAATAGCTGTCAGGTTGAGAGAACAGTTTACCTGTAAAGACTTAAACTAAGACAACTGGCTGCTATATCTTACAAAAGCTAAAAAAAAAAAATGCCTAATTTAAGGAGACCAAATAATCCAGGTTAGTTTGCATTACCCAGGCTAGGTCACTTAATAATGTATATCTAGGAAAGGAAAAGGTCCAGAGGTGGTTTGGAATGGCCTGAGTATACATTGAGAAGAGAAGGCGATACCCATTTTCATCTGGGCACACAGTCTCTTTCTCATTCTGACTACTGTGGAGTAACTCTTCTGTTGGACATTCTTCACAAGACCCTGAGTGACTAGTGATTTACCTGTAGGCAGAAATCCAAGTTCCCAGTTACAATGACTAATCTCCCTTGTCCTCACTGAGGCCCAAGTTCTCAGATGAAAGGCTGAGAAGTAAATAGGGGGAAAAAACTAGATTCACTCACAGGCCATTTTCTATCATTCTAATCAGAGTATACCTCACTGGGCTCAGGTTCTATTACAGACTCTGGATTTGACATGTGCTAGGTGGATGTGTGACAGGTAAGAGAGGGCACTTCTGCAGATCTCTTAAAGGATTTTCTTGGAAATAGAAAGCTAAAAAGTAGCATGCCTGCCATAACCCACTCACCCCAACATGTGCATTTACTAATACCTTCTCTCCACCAAGCTCCCCTCCCCTTACTCCTGCTTTTAACCAAACCCATGTTTAAAAAGATTGGACATATTTGCAAATCTTTCATTCACACTGTCATCTCTTTAAAGAAGAACGAGGACAGGTGGACTAGGGAAGTACTTCCCTGTGCCCTAAATAGATACTTAAAGATGAGTGATCATTTGGCAGACAGGCACCTGAGTGAAAACCTTTTACTGTGGTTGCTGTCTTTTGGCCTCCAAGCTGCTGAGCCATTTAAAGGAGCTCACACAACACACTCATAGTGGGTGGTTAGAAGGAAAAGAAACACCATTTCTTCCCTTTGCCAGTTCCAACATTGACAAGCCAAATTGATCTTTTAAGAGACCAAATGAATGTTCTCTAAATATATGTACACACATGGCTGTCTGGGAACATATTCCTTCTACAGAATGATTGCCTGAAATTGAAGGACAGAACACGCCAGGCCAGGCCATGTGGGCTGGAAGTGCAGCTGAAGAGCTGGGGGGAGGGAGAGAGGAGTAGCCCCCCTCCCCAGTATGGATGCACCAGGCTTCATTTATATACCACTGTCCTTTTGAGATGCAAGGTGTTCATCAGAATAATGAAGCGAGCCCATTGATTTATCATCTGTTTGGTAATGTCATTGCATTTTTAGCTCCCTGTGTCTTTTTTGTCATTGGGTTACATTCAAGCACAGTAAGATCAACTTAAAAAAAAAAAACCTCCTTACTCAACAGCTTTATTAGTTATAGCATTCCATGACCTTTCTCAACATTCTTAAAGAAAAAGATACAGTGTAATGTCGCTTTACTTTGCTTATTGTCCTTTGTTGGGGTGAACAAAGCATTTTCTACAGTGGCTACCGCACATAATTATACAGCTTTCAATAGCAGTGTCTTGGCACATATCAAAGTTCAGAGGAGCCTTTAGAAAAAAAAAAAAGATGTTTTGTAGCAGCCTAGGGAGGGTCTCATCTTTCCTTCAGAAAATAGTTCAAGGCTCTTCTGTCAAGCTTCCCTACTTAGAGCTTTTTCTCCTCCTGCTTCATAAAGTTTAAAGGGGGTTCAGTGGAGTTCTATGATCTATTTCCTTTGAAAGATTGTTCCTCGGCACAGAGAGGCCCTTTGACTTCAAGAGTTCACAGATTCATGTCTTTAGGTATCATATGTCTGACCTTATCAGTTACTCCATTTAATGTAGGAGAAAAAGTCTCAACTCTTTGTGTTTGTCTGTTTTACCTCTGTGAAATGATTTGGTGAAAAGACCATCCTTTTTAACACACCACCGAGAGCCCATTTCTGACTGTAACCTACCCCGTGGCTTTTCTCTCTTTTTAAAAAAAACTGTCCTTGTGTTTTGTGTATGGATGATTTCACAGTGAGAATAGAATTATACAAGGTTAGGCATACACACACACACACACACACACACACACACACACACACACACAATCTTTTGCTTTCCTCCCTCACCTCCTGCCCCACCCCACCAAATGATCTATTGGCTCTCTCAGTGGCTGTACCCCAACAGGCAAAGCATTTAACAAACACAGAGGTGGCGGCTGGGGTGCTGGGCCAGCCATAGGATTCCGCTGGGCTTGCATCTACACCGAAGGAAGGCCTTCATAATTAATTGTCCAGAGATGAAGAAAGTTTGGGAACAGTGTGCAAAGGGGTATCTATTGTCTGACATTCAGTTCTCCTTGCCTTGCCTCTTATCCTTCATTCCACAAAGGGTTATCAATAGGGGGAAGAACCCAAATTCCCTTCTGTGAGCCACTGGTGGTAGCTGGAGCTTTCATGGGATGTGATCATTGCATTGGACCCTGGATTAAATACAAGTTCTAACAGCCTATTGAAATGGAGGCTGTTTATGTGCTTCTAGCTTAAATAAACTCCCTTAGCAAAACCAAAGCTTAGCTGTTAAGTTGGTGATCCCTTTTCCCACAGTAGATAACATTTTTAAATCAATTTTTCTCCTTGTTCCCCAAGAAGGGGATTTAGCTTCAACCATTTGGGGCTTTGTCAGCCCCAGGAAAGAAAATTTAATGGCTCCGGCCTCATGTCTCTCCTTAGTACGTCCAATATAAATGTGCTACGATAAATAGTTTGCCGAATATTTCTTTTTGGTGAAATATTCACAGTTTAATTCCTGAAAGTAGATTATTATTCTAGTCAGAAAAAAATATGGTTTCACCTTCAAGCATTGCCTTATGCCAATCTTCAATGTTGTTCTGTAACTTGTCATTAAACAAATACAATCTGTCCCCACCCCTCCCCATTTTTTTTTTTGGCTGAGACACAAAATAAAGATGGAATGTGGAGACTAGCTATTAGAGAAGTATAGGAAAAGGATATCTGTCTATTAATGATCATTATACTACTGTTTCTAAAAATAGAGTGAAGCCAAGAAAAACAAATACCATTATTCTTCTAAGGAGTTGAACTAGCAAATTAGTAAGGTTTGAAAGAACCACCCTGTAGCACTCATGGCAGCTTCAGGGCAGAGAGGAACCATCTTGAAAGGAAATCTGTGTCTCTGATAGTGATTTCTTTTGAGGGGAGGGGAATAGGGAGGGACCCAAAAGATAGCCACAATCGATTCTTCTTTGCCCAGTGCTCATTGAAAACAATCTCACAACAGACCTTTTGGTATTTAAAGAGAACCTGAATGCGAACATTGACACAACTAATATAGTCATACCCCAAAAAGGGGGTCATAAAAAATTAAAGTTATTCTTATGAATCTTTCATGAGAGGCAATGAAAAGGGACACTGGTATAGCCAAGTCCTTTGTGCCTGGGGCTCTTCTTCCGGGCTCAGAGCTATTGTTCTTTCAGCTTCTCAAACAGACTTTCACTTTCAAACTGACAAAAGTCACTTAAAAGCCAGACAGCTGTACTAACACACCCACCTGACTGAGCTAGAGCCACAGGCAGGTGACAGGGCCTGCTGGGAGACTGCGCTTAAAATGAGCAGTGGTGGCTGGTTCATGGCTGGCAGGGTTTCTACCCTCACTTTGAGCCAGCCCATTTATTGCTAATTTGTGTCCCCTTCCCCGGACAGGTTCCTCAAATATTTCTTGTAGCTTTTTTTTTTTCTTTACAGTAGGAAACATATGACATCCGTGGTCACACCGATGCCCTTAAGTTGTATGTTGAGGGTTCAGGTTAATGGAATTTTCCAGGCAAGAGGAGTTGGACTCACAAAACCATGTGACTTACTTCCTTCTCCCCTTCCTCCTCCTCCTTCCTCAGCCTCTTCCAATCAATTCAAGTCTCTCTGAAGCTTTTCAGATTTCTCTTTCTTCATTGGGAGTGACTGGGGTTGGACAGAGAACACACAACCATGGGGGCAGCGGCCTCACCCCAGGACTTAAGACGCTGGCATCGATTGGCAGAGAGAAAGCTCTGTACACCCCAACCCACAGGGCCGCAGCCGTTGTGGGCCATGGCGAATCCTCCCTGTGTGTGTATTACAGGCCTCCCCTCCCCTGTCACCTTGTGTACAGTCTGGTCTGTGACACTGATGGTGATTATGTCATTATTTTGCTCTGGGGGCCTTGGCACATCTGCAGAGCCCAGGCACATCTTCTTTGTTGCGCTGGCAAACGTCCCACACCACAAATGCTTCATTACTCCTGCTGCCGGCCTCCTTGCCAGACGCGAGTGCCCGAATCCAGGCTTCTTTTTGCCCCGTTCTTTTGTGTGGATGATGATCGTGCATTCATCTCCCTGGTTCTTCCCTATTCTCCTGGACTTCTGAACTCCAGATGGCCCAGTTTTCTTGCCCAAATCTCTCCCGAGTCTACAAGGAGAAACAAGGTGACTTTTTACCCCAGAACCCCAATTCCCCAACCCCTCACCACCTCTCCTACTTTTTCATTTCCCACATCAATAGTGACTTTGAATGGCTCCCCACTGAGAGGGACTACCATTTTCAAACTTGCAATTTGAACAGATATGGAGTGATTGCTTCCAGTTGATGGTAGACAAGGTTAGCGTGCGGGCTTATTAGATATTGTTTAGCGTATGTATGTCTTTCTCCTCTATCCCCACCTCCTACCCCACCCCCACTCTCTTCTCTTGGCTCTTGCATTTGCTCCTGCATATTGCCATCTTTTTACCAATTTTTTTTCTGAAGGCAGTTTCAAGTGTGAGTCCACACACTATTTTTCTGAAATAACTGAGCATGCTGTGGTTGTCCAGTTTTTTCCTCCTCCTCCTCCTCCTCCTCCTCCTCTTCTTCTTCTTCTTCTTCTTCTTCTTCTTCTTCTTCTTCTTCTTCTTCTTCTTCTTCTTCTTCTATAAACGGAATCTTCTTATCTACTCTACCCTCTACCAAAATCCCCTGGCCCTTCCTTATGCTCCCATAGACTCCCAACCCCCAACAATGACCTATTATTAGATACTTAAAGTGATTAACACTTAGCTGCTTTGGAAACTGAGTTGAAACAGTTCCCTTCTAGAAAGTTTTATTCTACATATTTATCAGAACTGCAGTTTCTATGAAGTTTTGCTGACATTTATATTAATGGCCATCCATTTTTAAGCCTAATATCTTGGGCAGGGAGGGGTATTATGTAATTGGTATGTTGGATTGCCCCCTTAAATTTGCATTAATTGATCTATATTAATGTATGATGAGCAGCATCTGCCATAGGTTCGCTAGTTTTTAATCCCCTAGCCACTGCAACCTGCAACATTTTAAACTTCTCTGCCTTAGTTCTGAAATATGATTGGAGTTTTCCTGAGACTCAGTACAGTAGTTCTGAATTCTAATTCAAAACCCTAGGACAAAGGCCTTGGTAAAGGATTAGTGAAAACTCTGAGGAATGAGTTGCTCTGTTGTAGCATATTCCTGAGATCTCCTAACGTATACTGAAATTAGGCATGAGAAGATACATGAGCCCTGTTCCAAACAGCAATGAACTACTCAGCTGACAAGGTAAGGAGGGAGGTGGTCAGATCGGTGGACCATCCAGCCCAGCATCAGGAGAGAGAGCGCGTGA
This sequence comes from Megascapheus bottae, assembly GCF_031878675.1. Classification (NCBI taxonomy): domain Eukaryota; kingdom Metazoa; phylum Chordata; class Mammalia; order Rodentia; family Geomyidae; genus Megascapheus; species Megascapheus bottae. The sequence goes on along the minus strand of NC_143518.1, from coordinate 49,340,369 downwards.
GAAAAGACTGGTGCTTCTCACCGAACGACTCATTTTCAAATGCACCAGAATGTGCTTAGTCTGTCAGTATTAGATCATTATGGTTTTATAGTCCATGGGTTTGTTTAAATCTTTTTAAAACTTAACCCCACTCTCAGAATATACCATTCTTCAAGATAATAATGCTCTACATTTATTACCTGCTGTGAAAATAGTACCTTCTTTTTTTTTTAATGGCTCTTAAAATGATTTTTCCTGGGAACTACATGGGGATATTCCTCGTTATAATATCCTGGGATTTGTGGATGGGGTAGAAGCCATATTCTCTGTTTCTTTTCTGATTTCATAGACTTTGATCATTGCTCCCTCTTAATCTTCATCTGTGCAGATTAAGGAGCTCTAATCCTTTTTAAAAGCCTAATCCCATACAGTAAGTGGGCTACCCCTGATCATTTTCGCTGCCCTTCATAATGCGCTTCTGCCCTGACTGTATCCTTCTGAGGGATGCTTACCATTACTAAAGCACAGGGCAGAGTTCCATGAGCGGTTGGCCACTCCACAGCTGGGTGAGAGTGCCTAATGCACACCCAACAGTTCCTTTTGGATGGCTCCACAAATTCATGCCCAGACATTGGATCTCTTGTGTGGCATCTCAGTAGCACTTATGGGTTAAAAATGATCCTAGGAGATCAATTTATCTGATTCTGGAAATTTTGATTTTTTTTTCCCTACAAGACAAATAAAGAGTACCTGGGTAGAACCATCCTGCTGTTTGAGTGTTTTCAGTAATTAAAATATTGGGAGGAGAGGAGAGGAAAAGAGAAGATAGGAGAGGAGAGGAGAGGAGGGGAGGGGAGGGAAGGGGAGGGGAGGGGAGGGGAGAGGAGAGGAGAGGAGAGGAGAGGAGAGGAGAGGAGAAAAAAGGAGACAGTCTGGGGAGTATTCCACTGTCAGTGGTTCTGGACCAATGCTAATGAAGAACTTGAGCTCATAGCCACTGGAACTGGTCAGATGAAGCTTGGATTCCCATTCTACCACTTTCAGTGGCCCCTCAGTTTCCCCATCTGTAATTTAGAGGGCATGGTAAATGCAACCTTGTCACTGGTCTATCTTCAACCATGGCATCAATATGGCTCAACAATGGCATCATTTCATAAACAGAAGTGTAAACAAGTAAATCACAACAGAGCTCTCACCAGAACTGGGACAAGTATTCAATACAAAACTGATGTGAAAAGGAGAAAGCGATTTCTCCTACCCCAATGGGAGCAGTAAAGGCAATGGAATCCTAGTACTGGTCCAGGATTCTAGACCTCTCTGTTCCAGATGCAATGGGCAGCAACAAGATGCCAGAAAGTGAAGGAATGAACACTAGCTGGAAGGGTCTAGCTCTGGCCCCTCCATCCTTCAGGGCTCTGCTTTGCTCACCAGGAAAAGGATAAGATCAGACTCAGAGCTTTGTGCTGGCCCTGAATTTCTGTGCTTCTAGAATAGAAGTATCCGGAATTCTCTAACAGAAGCCTCTGGAGTCCTGGCCACAATGCAGAGCTGTGAGCTGTGAGAGTACAGGCCCTGGGAATCCAGATGGTTTTCATGTGGGGCCACTTCTACCCTGGTGACTCTGCCTCTGCTTAATTATCTCAGTAAGAATCTCCAGGGTGTTCATTTTCATTTTTTCCCAGGGCCCTCTTTGCAGATCTAAATCTCCATAGTACCCTTGGAGACATGGCAACTCCCTTCCTGGGATTATAGAAACTAATTTTTCAAATTCATAAACAATTCATCGGCTAAATTGGCATTAATCAGTATACTTGCTGCTCACTTGATTTGTTGACTTGGCCAAACTATGAGGACATCTATAAGAGAAGCCATCATCCCCTGAGTTTCTAGGTGATTCAGATTTAATGAAACTGAGAGGAAAGTATCCCCACACTTTCCCATCAACTATATAGAATACATGATATCTCCCCTCTTTCAGGACAGAATCAATTGTTTAGATGATATAACTACCTTATCTATCAGGTTTGGTTGATAATTTTTCCAAAAATAACCCATCCTTTTCTTTAAGGATTACTAGTCATCTAGGTTATTAAATTATTTTCTGTTGGGATAGTTTTCTTGTGTGTATATGAGTTTGTAGAGAGGAGATAATCCCCATAGAAGGCTTTCAGACATGTAGTTTTCATATTTCTTTTGTTTCGTGTACCCAAATTCTCTTCCTTTTTTACTTCCTATTTTTCTTCTTCTTTTCATATTCAAGTCTGGTACTAAAGGTACCAGGGAAAGGGAATCCATTCGCTAAGGATTAGCCAAGGACGAAGGCAGAGAAATGACCAGATGTGCAAGTTAAGTAGAGGAAGATGAAAGCTTATAGTTTCAAGGCCACTTCATTGCCTTGATATAGAGACTGTTTTCAAAGATCAGTCGCTTTCAGCAACCTGACAGTACAAGAGATAAATCCCCATATAGATTTCTGAAATTGCCTTTCGGCAGGGCCAGCTTTCGGTATTAAGAGCACCCTCAGACCCCACCTCACACCCAGAGTAGTACTTCAAGCCCCTGTAGATGTTAGTAGGAATCTCAAGATACCTGCAAATTCCCAAGTCCATTCTAGAGTCTCTCCCTGCCTTTCCAAATTAGTTACCTTTCTTGCAAATAGTAGTTTTAAAGCCTATCATAAGGTCTTATATACCTTCTGAAATACAGTCATAGGACTGGTTCTTGGGGTCACACTCCTAAGATGCTTAGTTCCTTTTAAAATGGCATAAAATTGCCTTGTATACATCCTCCTGTATACTTTAAATCATTGCCAGATTATATATAATATAGACAAAACAACAAAAGCAATATAAATACTTGCCGTACTGGTTTGGTTAGGTAATAATGATGGAGGGGAAATAGGTACACATTCAGCACAGTCACGATTTTTTTTCCAAATTCTTCTAATTTGAGGTTGATGGCATTTCTGAATACAGAACCCGTGAATATGGAGAATAAGTTGAGCATTTCATTCTTAGTTTTGCTAAGCAAAATTTCTCTAATAGAATCAAGATTCTGTGGTAAAAATCAAGGGATAAGTTTGAAGCTGATAATCCTTGTCCTTCCCCCACCAACACATACACTTTAAAAGACCCAGGGATTATTTGGGATGCCATCAATTATTGGGAGCAGAGTGCCAGTATCCCCATGGTCTGCTGCTCTCTGAAGTTCTGCTTGATTACCATCAGTATCACAAGGTCTCTCTTGGGTGCTTACTATGAGCAGTGCTGTTCTAGTTATCCTGCCTGAACCCCACCTCCTATTGGCAACTCCCTAAGCTCCTTACTCACATTACTCCATCAACAGAATGCAGAACACACAAACCCATTTTAATATTGGCCTAAGCAAAGCTTAATTATGAAGAGAAAGCTCTTGCAGAAAACAATCACGTAATGCATTCTCCAATGAAACAGGAGTACCTGTGGATTATCTGTGCCCCGGCTTTCCTTCACACAATATTGGAGCATTTATGTCATGTTGTTTTTGGATAATCTCCCATCCCAAAATGGCATCAAGTTTGACCCTATTGGTTTTTACCACCTCCGCTGGCAAATATAGTAAAAGTTAAACTTCAAGATATAGTCAGCTTCTTGTCAGGCATTAGTGGCATAGAATTATATGGACCATCTCCATGTAAAGTCTACTGGGCCATTAACTGATCTACTGACCACACTGCTCACTTTTCCACTGGAGTATGGAGCTGATGTGTCATGAAACAGGGATGGAGTTTTTCCACTTAGCACATCTGAATCATTACCAGCAGGGACACTAATGAAAATGAGGTAAGACTGAAGTCCTTCCCATGCCTGGCCAGCCCTATGTATGCTTTATTAACTCTGTTCCCAGTGACATGGCCAGCCTTCATTGCAGCTGAGAAAGGCCTTGTCATCACAGGTTGAATTGGGGTGAGTCCTTCCCAGCACCCCCACAAGAACAACTGGTGTGCTGACCCAGCCAGGCCCGCAGGATTACTGCACAATGAGAGAACATTAGTCTTTTAGAAAAGTTGGGAGCCCTCAAGTTTAGAGAAGAGCAGGAGTTGGCAAACTATGGCTTGTAGGACAGATCTGATCCTCAGTCCTTTTGTTGTTGTTGTTTTGTTTTTTAAGGCCTCGCTGGTGCTAAAAATGGCTTTTGTATTTTTAAATAGTTGTAAAAAAAAAGAAGAAGAATATACAATTGAGACTTAATGTGGCCCACAAAGCCAATATGTAGGTATTATCTAGCCCTTTATAGAACAAGTATGCTGACTTGTAGCTAAATGTCTCTCCCTCTTGTGGAATAGAAGCTCAAAGATATACTTTTTTTTAGTTCTGAGGTTCCAAAAATCCTGTGCTGGTTCGATGAAATAGTTTTGGTCTAGTTCTTACTTCAACGAGTCATTTCTTCAACGAGTCATTTTCCATTGCAGGGGGCTTCTGGTTGTTTCTAAAAGCTCAGAATTCTGTGTAATATCTGCAGGGGAAAGAAACAGGGACTCAATTTTAGTTTCAGATGCTTTTGCTTTGGGTATTTTTACTTGTTAATTGGTTGATTTGCATTTGGAGTCAGTCTTTGAGATATGCACAAAAGTTAAGAAAGAAGGAAAATGGCAACTAACAACATGGAATCATTGTTTCCTAACACATATATTTGCAGGACTTCCATGCATGAGCAAATAAAGTAGCTGCTTCAAGCACAGTCAGTGAACCACATTTCAGCTCCATGTGTCATTCTGTGGTACCACCTTTATGGGGAGTATGGAAAAGATTATTTTATTTACTTTCATATTGGAATGCAGAGTTCATGATATGTTTACATGATAAGTTTAAAACGTCACAATTTATTAACAAGTTCAGGTGAAGTTACTAAGACCTTCTACTCTAGTATGTGACAGTCACAATAATTCAAAATGCTCCAACCCTAGCACACTGTGAGTAGTTAAAGGAGTTTTTCATCACATGTAAGTTATCAACATCTTATAAAGGAGTACAAATTCTACCATGAACTCTGAATTTCCTCAATACTCACTTTCAAAGGCAAAGACTCAAACTCAGGTGAAGAATCAAAGGAAATACCTAGGCTTTGTCTCCACCCTTCATTCAGATGATCCTCTGAGACATCCAGGTTAGGGATGTAGCCCACAACAGGCACAATTCTACCTGCAGACCCAAGTCCAGTACCTGGAGTCCTTTTCCATGGAGTTCCAGCTTCCCTTCAAGGTAGGTCCTTAGCTTTCCTTGGAAATTTAGCATTTTCCAAGTGACTGTTCCTACCTTTGTGTTACATTGGCCATTTTTACCATGGTCTCCCTGGTTGTGACTCTACCAGCATTTACTAGGGTTGGGATGGCATTAGAAGAAGTTGTGCGGATCCAACCTGTAATTGCCACAAGTTCAGCATAGATCCCCCAGAGTGGAAACAGTCTCCCTCAGTCCCTTCCAAAGTGAACTTGACTCTTCCTGGTAAGCAAAAACTGAGCTGCTTCCACCAGTTGAAACCTCTGATCTCAAACTCACTGGAGAGTTTGGCTTTCAGATTTTGGCAAGAAGACCTTTTGTCCATCAGGTCAGCATGAATAAAGATTTCTTTCTTTTTCAAAGTCAAACCTCAACTGAAACTGTCTGCAAAGCACATTTCTCTCTCTCTCTCTCTCTCTCTCTCTCTCTCTCTCTCTCTCTCTCTCTCTCTCTCTCTCTCTCTCTCTCTCTCTCTTTCTCTTCTGCAGTTTAACCACTTTTAAGTGCATATGCTAATGTGAATTCAGGACATTTAGTTGGAGTCTTTCTGTGAGATCATCATAAAATCTACTATATGTAAATTTTGAAAGGCAAATCAATTCAAAGCCTATCTTATCATTTTTAAAGTATGTTTATCCAGCTTTGTAGTAGGAACAAGCAGACTGAAGGCCACATACTTTTCAAACCTTGGTTGCAACACGTTTGCCCCATTTTGAAACTGTCTTTATCTAGCAGAGAAAACGAAAATCTATTTGACAAAGTGCCACTCTGGCCAGTTTATCTTGCAATATGGCTTTAGCTCACTGAGTCTATTGATTTCCTTAAATTAATGTTTACAGAATGCTACTGAATTTTGCTCAACAGAACATTGTTCTTTTGAGGCTTCATTGAAAAAAAAGAAAAAGAAAGGAAAAAAGGAAGGAAGGAAAGAAAGAAAGGAAAGAAAGAAAGAAAGGAAAGAAAGAAAGGAAGGAAAGAAAGAGAAGGAAAGAAAGGAAGGAAGGAAGGAAGGAAGGAAGGAAGGAAGGAAGGAAGGAAGGAAAACTTACTGCCATGTGCTCCTTAGACCAAGGAAATAGTTTTAGGGTGTGTGTGGGAGGGGTGTTGTTTAAAGACAATCTTGAGCTATAACCACTTCCCACTAGCATTTGGTCTTCTTGTATTTGAATAGCAAAACATATCATTAGGAATTGGACCCATTCTTGGCCCCCTAAACTGCATGAGCATTGAATTAATGAATCCTCTAAAGTGTGTGCAGGCTGAAAGTCCCCTGGAGCACAGGAGGGAGAGAGGTTTTAGTCTTGAGTGCAGTTGTGAAGAACAGTTCCCCGTCTGATTTGGTGTAACTGTGCAGGCAATTGAAAGCAGCTTCACAGCCAGCACTCCTGGACAATGCCAGTCTTTCCAAACAAAGTTAGAGCATCCCAATAAAATTCAAATGCCAGTTAGCCTCTTGGTAGGAACTCTAAATATAACACCTTGCTTCTTGACCAGGGAGTTCAGTGGTGAATATGCAAAAACTATCACTAAAGATGATTTTTAAAACTGGCTTTCCCAGTTATACATATATGTACATACGCACACATATGTATTTCCATTCAGCTTACTGACCCTGCAGAAAAATAGGAATCTGAGTCATAAAATTATGAAATGAACAGAAACAACTTAGAAGACACAAAGCAGTTTTCTCAATTTGTTTGACTCAGCTAATAAAATAGTTCAAGCAAACCTCCTGAAGGTATCTCTCAGACAATGCTCAGCATACATTCATAGATCATTGTGAGGTGCTAACCAGGAATTAGAGTCCTTAAAGGTGCAAACCACAAACTTAAATCTTATGCTGTTCCAGGCACATTTCTGGTTTTTTTTTTCCTCATCTGATCCTGCCCTGTATAGAAAGGATAGGACACTAAGAGAGAATCCTGCAATTCAGTGTTAGCATCTTCCATTGTGTCTCTGCTTCTAAGGGCTGGTTAGTCCTTGTACACACAGATGAAAATATGCACAAATGCATACAATAACAGCATCTTTTGACCATATTTCATAGCTCCCTGATTGCTCTTTTCTGCCTCTGGCAGGGATGGACAAGAAGCAGCAGTAATAATGTATCGGTTCTTGTCTTTTCATCTGATAATCACTATGAAGAGTTACTAAAGCATCTGAGTTTATCCATTTAACTCCACTCTGTGTGCAGTACAAGTCCCCAGCTTGTGCCACTGCTGTCAGGAGATAGGGCTCTCCTCCATCAATATTTACTTAACAAACGGCAGGGCTGGGTGAGTTTGTTTAGAGGAATTGTGTGCACACTAGGGTGAATGAATGCTTGGGAAAGTACTCCAACTGTTTCTTTTCCTAGGATCATAGTGTATAAGTGTATGTGCACATGCGAGTAGATGTCCTTTCTCCTTTGAACTGTTCCAAAGACTTTTAGAAGTCATCAAAAAAAATGCCTTTCTGGTTATGCTTGAGACATTGTTCACCAGGCCACAGAGCTCATAATGTGATTCACTTTTGAAAACCTTCACTGTGGAGTTTGGTTTTCTATTCTCGGCTCCTACACAAGCTAAACAGGCTCTTAGGATGAACAAAATGTACACGCATCTTTCTTTAACCCCTTTCAGATGAATGGGTGAAGGGGAAGAAAATGGAGATGGAAACTATCAAAGTAGTTTAATAAAATGTTATGTATTTTGGATGGTCTTACAGACACACACGCACACACATTTAAAGCCCAGAGCAAAACAGTGGGTCTGCAGATTTCAGACCTAGTTTCAAGCATTCAATGTGTTTCCCTCTGATCACAACTACAAATTCCAGGTACTGAAGTTGAGAACTCTGGTCTTTCAACTTCACTAAAACAATTGGTTGGAAGGCCTTCCACCCAGGCCTTCAATGTGGGTTGAATTGGAGGCATCTGGGCTAGTTTGAGGGGTTTTGTTTCATGCATGGGGAGGGGGTGGGGAGTTATTTATTTATTTGATTTTGTGAATCGGAGTTGTAAAAGCCATGTGAAATATTCATGCAGAATAGTCTGAGAAGGCCCGTTTCTGTTTTATTTACTGCACAGTAGAACAGCCACAGCGGATTAGTTCTACAATACCCGTAACAAAAGCCCAACAGCTGATGCATGTGATGTTAGGAGGTGACAAAACAGTTAAAGTATGCTGCTGGCTACAGGCAAGCCGTCAGCAGATGCAGACAAAAGGGCTTGTGACAAGAATAACTCTCTCTCCAAGGCGAGCAGTGAAGAGTATCCAAAATACCAGTACCCTTTTCTCCTTGACATTGTCTTCTTACAGTCAGCATTTTATTGCCCTTTCATAGTATTAAAAGAAAGAAGTGGAGGAGGAGGAAGAAAAGCAAACCCACACACCAAATAATTCACTGAGATGCTAGGCAGGATTTGACTTTGACATCCCATAGCCAGTTCTGATGGTACAGATGCATCCTTCTCCATTTTTCTGCTAGAAGGAGTTTGAGAGGGAGAAAAGAAAAGTGAGCTATAAAGATGATCTCCCTTGATAAGATCGGAATCTACTGATAAGCTTAATAGGCCATTTGAGCTGTGGTTTCTGGGTAGGGCTGAGGAGAGAGGTGATACCCCGTTTATTCGCTATCCATTCCAGTGAAGATGACTTCAGTGAAGAATCAGGACCAGTCAGTTTTTAAAGGGGATCAAGGATGGAGGGGTGTCCATGGAGACCTGTGCAAAGGGCAAGGTTACCGCCCCCCGCAAGAGGCTGATGAATGAGCTTATGGATGTTTCAGAGGTGTGAAAAATCAGCTTCTCTGTCTCTAGAAAATAGGAGAGGCTGTCTTCTTTTTAACCTTTGTAATTCCCCTTCTATTCTCTGTGACATTCATTCAGCTGCCAAGAGCGTTTGGCAAGGTTTGGGCCAGCAAGCACACTTCCAGTGACCGCTAACCTTGGTATGTCCTGACACTTATGATGAGTATCTGCAGGACACAGAAGGCAGGCAGCCTGCTATGTCAGGCTTTTATTATGTACTGCAGAGGCTAGGGACAGTCAGTTTAATAAAACAAATCATCCTTGAAGGTAAAGCAACTGGGAAGAGGAGGAAAAGGGGGGGGGGATGTCTTTGCCACTCATTCTGATTTAAGATAATAATAATAATAATAATAATAATAATAATAATAATAGCGTAACAGCCACCCAACCCATCACACTGTGTGTACCTACAACCCAGCTGAGGACTTAGCAAACTTGAAATGTCTTTCTCCCTTTTCCCTAAAGACCACAAGGCCTGAGGAGACTGGAGTACAAACAATTGTGCTGAAATTGGTAGATACTGTTGGCCCGGCCCCTTTTGCCTGTACTCAAGTAGCTCGTCACAATCCTATTCTCCAAATGTCAAGGCAAGACTATTTGGGGCGAGGTTCCTATATTGGGATGGCTTTTTATCAAAGCAAAGTTTCCATTCTCCCCTCCTGAAGAACGCCTGGGCAAAGCAGCTCCCACAATAGCCTGGGAGTTTCAGCCAGAGACTTTGGAAGCCTTTTGTTTTTTTGTTTTTTTTTTCCCCTCTGTGGCATGTCCAAAGGCATGGCCTTCTCCCCCCCATCCCCCCCCCACCAGCAGGCTGCATTGTCTTGCATTCCAGTGGCTTGATTGACTGTTGCCACCTGATGCTGAGGAGACAGACTCTAGGGTTCATTCTGCAGATTGTTAGGTTCTATTAAAAGAAACCTAGATAAGGGATTACTTGTCACTAAGGGATTTTCTGCAGATGTTTATTAATGATTAGAAAGCTATTAGATGTGAGGAGGTGCAGAAAAATATGGATAAGATCATGATCATACCCCTGAGTTCGAAGATGACCCCCTGAAATGTGAGGAGGGCCTCCCCCTCACTCTAGTAAATGGAGATGGGAAGGTTTGCATGTGGACAGCAGAGGGTGCTTGTTTCCATGGGTGAAATTCTAGCCTCAGTTGCTACCTGCCACGATGACATCATTGGAGCCACCTTAAAAAAAAAAAAAGTTCAGTTGCTCCAGTATTAGAGGATCTCATATAAAGTTCCTTTTTACCTACCCTAGTCCATTCTGTCTGTGTATTGCCTTAGAGAAAGTACTAAATTGGTAAAGAATTTGCACACACAATCCATCCATTTCCAATCATAAACAGGCTACCAAAGCTTCCTTGCTGGCAGCTTTTTACACCATTTCCATTTATCTTGAAGTTATTAGCTCCTTGGAAGTGGTTTTTCTCTATTACAGATTCACAAATTTTCTGAGATAGGATGCCTTGGAAAAGCTCAAGTGACTTTAAAAGAAAAAAGCATTAAGCTGGGCACTGATGGCTCATGTCTCTAATTCTAGCTACTCAGGAGACAGATCTGAGGATCACAGTTCAAAGCCAGCCCAGGCCAAAAAAAAAAGTCCATGAGACTCTTATCTCCAATTTCCTACCCGGAAACTAGAAGTGATACTGCAGCTCAAAGTGGTAGAGTGCTAGCCTTGAGCACGAAAGTGTAGGGACAGCATCCAGACCCTGAGTTCAATGCCCACAACTGACAATACATACATACATACATACATACATACATACATACATACATACATACGAGCATTAACAAGGGAACCAACACAGTTCATGGAGAATGGAGAAATGTGTATTTCCATAAGTCTCTTTATAGTAGTATCTTCATCTCAGAAAATCTCATAGTTTTTGCATCCTTAAAATAATACTTTCTGAGATCTCTTCTGACTCTTTCAATCCTATCTTAGTTATCACCATTTTTAAGTATTGAGGGAAAATGTGAGTGTGACGCCAGCTAGAGCAATGTGACTAAGAGCAAAAGGTGAGATGCCATCAACTATTCTATTTTTTAAGTGGCTTTCCCCAAGAGATTTCTGAACATTATGGATGAACACAGAATAAAAACTATGACTCCTTATGTAAAGACACCCTGTGAAAAGTTAATTGAAGTTAGGTGTGAGTAGGTAAAAATAACATCAAGACATAAAAGATCTCCCAGAGCAGGCCACAAGGATAGCCACAGGAAATGCATGTTTAAACAGGAGACAAACCACCAAAACAACAAGCATGGTGAGTTATAAAGATTACGAGGTAAACTACAATCCCCTGAAGAACCTCTGGGTTCTCATGCAAATCTCACAACCACCCTCTTTCTTCTAAGACTTGTGCTCTTGTAGATGATTCTCTATTTGACAATCTCTATGAAGTCCATTCCCTGCCCTGATGCCTGGCTTACAGGACAGGCTGTGGGCCGGACCTGGGGTGGGCAAGGCTTCCGGACTACTGGCTTTCTTTGAAGCCTCTGCCCACACCATTCTTCCTTCAAAGCTTTCTGCCATGCTTCCTCCCTAAAGGTTGAAGGAGCACAGAGTTCCATGGAGACCCTGTTGCCCAGGGCCAATTATACTACACTTCTTGAAATGTTTGTTTCAATAAATGCTGATAATTATGTTTCTATGGCATTTGGCTAATAGCTCCCAAAGCAAGTAGTTAAGAGTGGGTAGTTACACTTCCTAACTGTGCTTTAGCCACATTTCCTCCCTCAGTATTGCTCATTTGATAAAATGTGGAGGATTATCTTGAGGGAAGGGGTTGCAGGAAAGAGCACTCCTGAAGACTGCAAATAAGGGAATGTCTCCAGATGAGATGGCTGCTGGAACTGATAGTTTGTCACCTCCAGGGGGGAATTTCCCAGGAAGCACTGGAAACTGATGGGATAGATGAACAAGTGTCAATGTGATTTGAGCGACTGCTAAAAACGTCCCCTTTTTCTAGAGTCCAAAAGGAGGCCTTTCTTTGTTTGTGGAGAGTTACTAGATTTTTCCTAAAAAGCACATTGCTATTGAAAGCATGAGCTTCCTTTATTTTAGGTTTTCTTTACTGGTTCCTCTCTTACTAGAAGGTCTAGTGCACCAGTGGAGCCAAGGTAAAGAGAAAGGGATTGAGCATGCGCAGTATGGTAGTTCTGCCCCTTGACTCTGGCAAGTGGCATGTCTGAACAGAGATGAAAATCTTTCATCTCTTACGTATGTGTTGACAGATGTGTCTACATGTACAACTGAGCTACTTTTATCTCCTCATACTCTGCACCTTATATAAAAAATGAATTTCTAATGTACAAGTAACCCCACCAAAAGAAATGTAGTGAGTGTCCATGTGTACTTGGAAAATAATAAGTTCATGAAACGATGCTGTGAATCTGTTATTTTGGAACATTATATTGGTGCTACATTACTTGTACAAGTAACTTACAAAGAATACTAAGAATATCAATGCCCCTTCTTCTAGCCAAGAGGTCAGAATAATAAGCCAGCAACTAAGAGAACACACACACACACACACACACACACACACACACTTAGTTGCTGTGGAAGAGAAGGCTTAACAAATAGGGATTGAAGTAGTTCCTCATACTGGGGAAATGTTTTTTCTTGGTATATTGTAATTCTCTTGGTCTCTCTCTGAGACTCAGGGGTTTTGTTTGTTTATTGATTTGTTTTTGCTAGTATTGGAGCTTGAACCAGAGGCCTCAAGTTCTTGCTTAGTTATTTTACTCAAAGCAAGTATTCTACCACTTGAACTACATCTCCACTTCCAGCTTTTTGCTGGTAAATTGGAGATAAGATTTATCTTCTCTGGTTGGCTTCCAGCCTGGGTCCTTAGATCTCAGCCTCTTATGAAGCTAGGATTACAGGTAGCTCCCTGGCTTCAGTTTTCATATAGTATAATTGGACTAATCACACTTTGTACAGAAGTTGGGATAGTGGAATAACAATCAAATTCGTGTGGCATGATGCCTTGCCTATACTGAGCACTCAGTCAATGTTGGTTTTTGTAATTATCCACTTCAGTGATTATAAATCATTCTTCAGTGGAACAGTTCTCCTCTCTGAGTAAAATAGTTTCTGATGTAGTATATTAGGATTAGCTTTGATATCTCCTGACTTTGGATTAATGTCATTATCTTGCTCATTTTTGTATGTTGAGTATCTTGTAGTACAACTGAGTTTTTAAGTGAGCAATTTTCTATTAAAAACAGGAAGGTGAGATTTTTAGATTTTCTTCAGTGACAATGTGGGTTTAGTTTATATAGATGCTCAATTATTTATTGTTCCATTTGAGAACACATATTTTGTTTCCACAGTGGCAATTGACAGGAAATGTGCATTAACTTCTGAAAATGAATCTATGTAACAATGTGGGAAATCTCAAATGCTAGGACACTTTTCTTTGTCCCTGAGTTCATGATGCAGTCCTTGTTGTTTAATGTGTTTTCATGTATTCTTTGTACAAATCTCTTTCTCGACTCTACAAAGCTGTCAACCCCCATAACAATGGTGCTATATATAACAACTTTACATAAGAGAATAGAGGCTGGCCATTTTTAGAAATTGCAGGTGTCGTGTAAGCTCCTTTCTCAAAGAATGAACTTAGCTCAGTTTCCTTTGAAGAACTATGGACTTGAAACTGAAAACTTTATTAATGCCATTGTCTCCTTGTATCAGCAGGTTCCAGAGAGATTCCTGGAAGTTGCGCAGATCACATTACGGGAGTTTTTCAATGCCATTATCGCAGGCAAAGATGTTGATCCTTCCTGGAAGAAGGCCATCTACAAGGTCATATGCAAGCTGGATAGTGAAGTCCCTGAGATTTTCAAATCCCCGAACTGCCTACAAGAGCTGCTTCATGAGTAGAAATTTGAACAACTCGTTCTGAATGTATGAATAGTAGAAGTCCTCTTTGGATGTCCAACTTCTAGTGTTGAGATTTTGATTTCAGATATATGTGTATGGGAGGCATGGATATGTTATGAAATCGGCTGGTAATTCCTCATCAACTTTCTCTCATTTCCTTTGTTTTTTTTTTTTTTTCCATGGCAAGGGGATGGTCCTTTTCCTTCTACCTTTAGTTTACTTTTTGCCCAAGGCCCTTAACATTTGAAAACTTAATCTAGGGTTGATTTTCAGGGAAAAAAGAAGATTGTTGGCATGTGTAAAGTTTCTCTTTGCAAGGAAGGGCATTTGTTCAAGATGCATCTGCTTGATTAATGGCAAATTGCAATAGAGAGTGGTGGAGGCAAATCTATGACACAGCCCAACTCTTCAGATGGTGATGTGTCTATTGCTTTTTCTGTTAAGAAGGTCTGAAAGTCCGAAAAGTCAGTAGAACCACTTCATATACTTAAAAACTTTGCTTGTTTTGGACTCAATAAGTAACTGTTTTCTTAACATCTTTAATGGCAGAAGAGCAGCTCACTTTTAAAAAAAATATCCCCAAAGACCAAATTTAAAAAGAAATACTATCACTATCAAGTTCTTCCTAAGAGAAACAGTGGGCTCTCCTGATCTAACTGGTTCCTTATGTAGGCAAAGAAATTTTGTTTTACAAAACTGAAGATGAGACCAGAAACTTATACATGATTCTCTAGTTCCCTATGTACACTTCATAGCAGGTTCTTCTTAATAAATGAGCTTAGATCCATCATCATAGAAAAAACTCTATCACTTGTAATCATTTCTATTTATTTTGCTCCAGATATTGAAAGGCACATGAGTTGCAAGTTGGCTCTTGGCTCTACTTCATTTATATGCTTAAAAGGATGACCATGTCTATTTAACACACTTTTCCTGAAACTTTAATTTCTGAATATCATTGTACAGTGAGGAATAAAACAATCCCAACTGGCCATCAAATCCTTGGCTACATTGGAAGTTTATTGACAGCTGTTATGGGATTTGATCTTCATTAGAGTATGAAGAGGAGCATGTGTGAGAATGATCCATTTGCATATACGATTCCACACTTCGCTCATGGGTGGCCACAGTGGGGACCATTGAAATGTTTCTTCATTTTAGATTAAAAAAAAAAATTTCAAGCAACTGCTAATATCTCTTCTAAGTCAGAAGATTGACCAAAATGCACAAAGAGTGTATAGCATAGGAGAGTTTAGGGTTATCTCAGAAGACACAATTTCAGTACTCCTAAGAAAGCTAGCTGCTATTTTATGCTTTCTTTAATGGTTCTCCTTTTTTATCCTTTCTTTTATTTTGTATCAGTTTTCCAGCGATGTACAGTGTCCCACACTTGCATTTTAAAAAGTCTGAATCACATTCACACTTGTTTTTGGAGGTAGATTTTTGTGTTCAGATGCAGTGAGAATTCATTGTTTGTTCTAATTCTGTTTTCTAAGCCCTTCCTTCCCCTTAAGAAATTCAATATACACCTCCTAAAATGACACAGTAGCAACTCTCGTATCTAAAACACACAGAACATAATGTTTCTCCACATCATACTTGCCCTTGGGGAATGCAGGCTGACTGGCTGAACCCATCACTCTAGTAGTTTCACTTCCTTTATAAATTCTGCTAATGGACCCGGTGATGGTCAGTGCAAAGCCTTAAATTTGCTGACTTTCTACAACAGTGTAGACCTGGGATGCTCTGTTTCATCCAACAGGTCCTCACAGTACACATGGAGGGTGAACAGGGCTGAGATCCCATCTAACATCACAATTAGAGCTCATCTCCCAACTCACGACTTCTGCCACATGCATGCAGACGCAATTTGTTGTTCTGGCTGAAGAAGAAGAAGAAGTCGAAATAGTCAAAACACTGGAATAGAATACTTCAGAAACAAGAGATAGGAATCCCATCCACACTCCATAGTAAAGTGATCTTGACCTCTAGTCACACTCTTCCCACTTGAGTCATGGGGAAGAAGATGACATTCGTTTTCATGTCGGCTTATAATTGAGTCTTTGCTATTCCATGGAATGCATGGCAACAGCATATTGCCCTTGGCTTAGTACAAGGCCAAAGCTGCAGTGCATTCACCTGGGTAGATAGGTCACTAGGGATAGTCTTAAACTGGAGCAAGTGAAATATCATTTGGGATATATTGGATTTTTAGTGTTACTTTCCCTTAACTTTCTAATTTAAGTAAACAAATTAGGTGAGTGTGTGCATTCAGAACCAAATGTTGATACATTTATTTATTGAAAATCCCCTGCCAGCCTTCACTGAGGCATAGAAAATATTTCCAAGGAGAAGTCACAACATGAAGATGAACTCTTCCATGTTCTGAAAATAGAACTCTAGCTCTTTGCTTTTTGGTGGGTTCTTCCCCTCCCCCCTCCTCCTTTTACAAATATAGAATCTTTTGCCTCCTGGTGCATTGGAAAGTGACAAAAGCCTGTCTCTCAAAACCCCAGTGAAACCCCAATTTAACAGTTATTCTTTAAGGAAAAACACACCACCAAATTTTAGCTTAGCTCTCACCAGGTAAAAACTGAATCCAAAGGAGAAAAGTTAACTTTACATGGTGCAAGTATGAAAGATGATGAATTGTTTACATAGGAAAAAAAATAGTCTGACATCCTTGTTGAAATTACACACTATCACTTGTTTTCTGCTAACCCTAAATTATTTTTGCATGTACACTTGAGGTGACAGTCTGTGCCTAGACTTAAAATGCACCAGCGGGGGTGGGGGGATTTTTATTTTTAATCCTTCAACATACTGGTTTTTCTGATAAGTACAGTTGTTCTCGTGCCTTCTGTGGCTCTCAATTTCATCTTTTAACTTTCTTTCCAATTCTTACAGCTGCAATAAGCACTAGATCTTTTTTCTTTTGTTTTTTTTCTGCCTGTTTGACATAACGTGGATAGCTATGCATATTTTGTGTCTTTTTAAAACAAAGCGGGAGAATACGTTTTTGAAGAAGAGAATTTTTAGAAAACAGTTTGATACCACAAATTATTTTTTTCCTCAATTGTTTGAGCAGCATTCGAGTTTTGAAAATTCTTGTAGAAGCCAATTTTTTGTAACTGTGGTGCAAATCTTGTGTTTTCTTAGCCTAATAAAGAAGTAGTATAGAAGCAATATCTCATACCATGTGCTATGTATATGTGTGCAGATGTGTGAACATGAGAACACATACACACATATGCACACATGTAAAAATATACATATATGTGTGTGTGAAGTGGAAAGCTTACCTTTTCCTCTCTAGATTTAAGAACCTATTTTAGACATTTGTTATGTTTTGTGGAAAAAGGTTCTATTTGCAGCCACCAAACATTTAATTCTTACTGTCTCTCTGGCTGTTTAATGAAGCGTTTTGCATTAAATGGTATAAAAAATAAATAAATACATGGAAGATGTTAGAATGTAGTGGTTATTTAAGTCAATGTTCACCCACACATTTGCTTTGTGCCTCCGAGTATTATTTAATTAAAGTGTTTTATGTTTGCAGAATCGTTGTTACTATACTAGGGATGTGGGTGAATATCATTAAAGAATTAAAACAACAATAACAAAAAGATAAAGAAAACAGAAACATTAAAGCGAGAGGGGAACTTTTATAAAGCAATGTAAATATTGATCCTTATGGCTGTTGTTACGTAAGACATGAGATTTTAATAAATAATGACATTCTCACATCTGTTTGAATTTATCAGGAACACTACAATAACTGTATAGACAGTTGAAAGCATTCTTGAAAATCCTGCTCTCTCCTTTTAAAAGATAACAGTCTCTTTTATCAGATAACCAGGGCAAGGGTAATGCAGTTTCTGTAAATTTATGAAATTTCTTTTCAGTGTACATGAAGACATTTAGTAAGTAGCCCCCCCATCCCTCTACATACAAACAGTTTAAGATTATGCGGTGCAAAGCTCAAAGAGTTCGAAGCTTTCAAATTAGGAGGACTCACAGAAGTAATCCTAAATTTCATCAAAGAAAATGTAACTTACAGACTACTCTGAAAGCAACAATGTATATGAGGATAGTGGGAATTCTCTTTGCCATGTATATTATATTCATTGGTGTGAATAGTACAAATGTTTTCTTCTGGTACAAGCTCTGTGTTTGCAAATGACAAGAAGCATTGTTTTCAAAAAGCTCCCCTTAAAAAAATTAATGTAACTGGTCTACATGAGTTAAACAGTTACTATTTTGCACTTATATATGTTATGTTGAAGGAAATGCAGCCTCTTTTCTGTAGACCCATTGGTTGTAAACCATCTATAAAACTCAAGCTAAAATGCTTGTATTCAGAGCTGGGATCAAAACTGGTATTGGATCTTGACATCTTACAATGATTCGTCTGCCTATCTTAACAGAATGAGGAAGCATCTGGACTTTAAGTCTTCTCAGCTAAGCCCTCTCTCACTCGGACACCCCCTAAAATGCACAAAACTGACAGGAGCAGGAAAGGCCAACTGGCTGGCCTTCCTTTGTGAGAAAACATTCATTCTGTGATTTTTCCAAATATTCAGTTCTTCCACTCAAGTGGGCAGATCATTTGAAAACTGTGTATCACCACTTCAAATTTACAACTAGGGGGAACAAGTATTTGGAGTTGGTCTCAGAGCCATCAATAAGAATCAAATATCACAGCTTTTCCCAATATTGTCCCAGCATTTCTCGTATGTATATAGTATAAACCGTGACAGAACACTGCCTTTATATTATTTAGCAATATGTTGTAAATAGCATTATGAAGCTCTTTTTTTGTAATAAAGACCCTTTGATTTGAATATAGTACAATAACTGATAAAGTCAATTTTTGATTTTCTTTTTTTTTTTTAGCTAGAGGCAATTTCAATTGTGGATTTTTTTGTTATTGTCTATTGTTCTGAAGACTTTGCATAATTTATTGGTTTAATTTATCCTAATTTATTTGATGAAGGTGTACAATTTTGTATTACCAAGGATGTACTGTAATATTAATTGATATGATAAAAAAACAATGAGACTCCCTGTCCATATTAAAAAGAAAATAAAAAAGGTGCAGTAGACAATTGATTTTAAAGTAAAAGTAAAAAAAAAAAATAGTTTGGCAGCTACTAAATTTTAAAACAGGAAAAAAAAACAAGTTGTTGTGGGAAGGGGGGAGGGGGTTTTACTCTGTGTGTTTTAAGCTTTTGTATACTTTCCAGACTTTTACCTTTTGCTTTGTACCACTTAAAGAATACAGTAGTCCAATTGCCTTGTGTGCCTTCCATTTTCTCTTAAACTGAATGTATGTGCAGTATATATGCAAGCTTGTGCAAAATAAAATATACATGACAAGCTCATGCTGCATGAGCTCTTTTTTGTTGTTGAAAATGCATAATGTTTCAGTTCTGGATCTGAACTAAATTGTACAGCAATAGGTGAATTTGAGTATACTATCAATATTAAGTGTGCAGTCTTCCTTTCATTACAGTTCTTTCTCTCTCTCTTTCTCCCTTCTTTGTTTCCTTTCTTCTTTCTTCTTTCCTTCCTTCCTGTACTGAGAATTAAACAGAGAGCCTTATGCCTGCTGGCAAGTGTACTACTTGAGCTATGCTTCCAGCCCTTTTGTTATTTTGTTTTGTTTCACTGAATGGGCTTGCCCCAAACTTTGGCTTTTTTTCTGCTTTCACTTCTTCAGTACCTGGGTTTACAGGTGGTAGCCAGCACACCTAGTTTAAAATTTTAATTATGTAAGTCCAGCATATATATATATATATGTATATATATGTATATATCCATCCATGCGACACCTAGAAATAACCATTATACTTCACATGCCTAGATGTTACTATGAAACTTCTTAGTTTCTATTTCATTTAGCCTCACACTTAAATCCAAAAGTTGTAGCTCAATGAAATAACTTACCCTTAATTCAACAGTTACTCATATCAAAAGATTCAAAGGTCAAGGGGAGTTGTTTCCAATAATCACATAAAGACAAATGAATTCATTCAAAGATGGGGATGGAGTGCTTATATTATTTCTGCCCTGGTAGGACTCAGAATGAAGTTTTAAAAAAAGTTTCTGAAATGTTGGTCTAGACGTAGATCAGTATGCTACAGCATGTTACATGCACTGAGAATATTGGTACTCAGGGTATCTCACTTTGTTTTTTAAAACCACCACTCCTTGCTTGGTTTAGATATATTCACATATATTCTCCCCAAAGTTTTTTGCTCAAAAAAGGCAGTCCTCAGCAGTCAGTGTTGACAGTGTTGCAGGGTAACTAGGTCATGGGGGCGGGAAGGGAGGAGTCATAGGAAAAGTTTAATGTAGCTATCTCAGGACCCTAGTTGGTTGTTATGGATAGAGCAAGCTTCGCCCCTGAATCCCTGTCTTCCAGTCACATGACTTCTTCATGCCATGTGAGTTCCTGCCAATTGTGATGAGGGACTCACCAGGGCTGAATTGATGAGGCTTCCCAATCCTAAACTTTCAACCCTGAAAACGATGAAACTTTCTTTACGAAGTTCCTGGGCTCAGGTATTTCATTATAGTCTTCTCATTATGAGAAGAGCTAAGTGCCTGTGGGGGGTTGGGGGTTGGTTCTACCATTAGCACTGATGGTCACTTGAGACTATCCTGTTAGTCTCTTGAATTTCTTCCTCAAGGCTTACCTAAAATGATGACAACTTTATATTCTGACGCAACTGGCATCAAGATGCCTGGAATCATTTCACTATCCAAATAATAACAGCATTTCCCCCCCTTTGAGTTCTTTTGGTGTTGTTATTGTTTATTCAATCAGTACCACAAGTGGAAATTCCAGTCTTTCCGAATGAAATTGTGCAGAGGAGTGTGCCCAAATCCCTCTTTACTACAATATGTGTTCTCCGAGTAGAGTAAAAAGAATCCATTCTTCCTGGGAAGAAGACATTTGTAGTAAGATGGTGACTCTTCCATCTTCATGCACTTAAGTAGCACAGATTACTTCAAACCAAAAAGGATGAGCCACAGAGTGACACCTTCATTAAGTTACCACAGGTAGAATCACTGTTTTTTTTTTTTTTTTTTGCCAGTCCTGGGCATGAGCTCAGGGCCTGAGCACTGTCCCTGGATTTTCTCAAGGATAGGGCTCTACCACTTGAGCCACAGCACCACTTCTGGCTTTTTGCTATATATGTGGTACCGAGGAATCGAACCTGGGTCTTTGTGCATGCTAGGCAAGCACTCTACCACTAGAATCACTTTCTGTAGGAGATTTCTTTAAGATGCAGCTTCAGAGGGCTGAGAGCATGGCTCAATGGGTAAAGTGCCTGCCTAGAAAGCCTGAGGCCTAAATTCAAAGCCGGGTACTGAAAAAATAGTTTCTAAAATGCTACTTCTGATCTTTAACTTTGTGATGAGAAATGATCTAGAATCATATGTACTAGCACTCCCAGCCCTGATAGGAACTCTGATCCCAAATTTTATCCAATGTGTCTCGAAGCAGTACTCATCTTAGAGTAAAACATGCGAGCTTCATACACTAATAATCAAAAACTGGCTGGGATTTCTTTTTCATTAATAGTTTACAAGGTTTTCTTTAAGGCTAGCAGCTAAAATTCCACATATATTCATCATGTGTTTACCAATACACGCTGAGGGAAGAAATAGATGCCCTAAATAAAAGCCCTAGGAACATATCAAATGTTTCCCATATCTGCCAAATTCTGGGTGCATGAATGTTTTTGTTTCTATATAAAAAGAGAAAATAACAAGGGAGGTGTGTGGACAGGCTGGTATGATAAATAAGTAAGAAAAATTCTGAAAGAGACTAGAGAAATAACCAGCGGCATCTTCCCTTATGGACAATATAACCTTCTGGAAAAACAGCT
Organism: Megascapheus bottae; assembly: GCF_031878675.1. Taxonomy (NCBI): domain Eukaryota; kingdom Metazoa; phylum Chordata; class Mammalia; order Rodentia; family Geomyidae; genus Megascapheus; species Megascapheus bottae. Next base: position 49,318,538 of record NC_143518.1, on the reverse strand, counting down.
TAGACTGGAATGACAATGTAAAGAATATAGCTTTGGAAACTACAGGAAAGGCATCCGGGAAGAACTGATGTAGTTATCAGAAGACCTGTCTGCCACCAAATCAATCCAATGTTTAAGTGTCCCTGGAGAAGTACAACTACTTCAAGGCTAAAGGATTGTTGGAGTTGGCACTCTTACTCTGTCAACTTGCACTGGAAGAGACCTAGGTGCAAGGACACTTTCTCAGTATACTTCTGCTTGCCATGAACTTAGGTCAAAGAGCAAAATGAGCAAAATTATGATTGAGTTCTCATGATTTCCCAGTCACCTCTCTGTTCACAGTGAGAAGCTGGGTAGGAAAGTATTGGATAGCAAGGGTTTGATGTGTTCAACAGCATCTGAATGTCATCTGAATGCAATTGATAAGAGATTAGAGGCCTTCCTCACCACACCTAAGGCCAGGTCTTTGGGTGGTATCACTCTTGATTGCATCTTGTTCCTGGTGTGATCTCCCCGGGTATTGTTATACCTAGCTTCCCTTTTCTTCTTCTCCAGGTCTTATCTCCTCTTGATGACTGTACACCTCAGAGAAGGAAGGATCCCCTTCTCCACTAAAGACAGATTTATTTTCCTTGAAATGAAAAAAATGGCTCACATTCTTTTAGTGAAAGCATCCTCATGTTGAGATACTATAAAATGCTTATCTATAAAAAGATTTCTGTTCTTGAGAAACTGGTCTCTTCAGATATGATCATGTTCTCTGCACGTGAATGTGAGTGTTAACTAGCAAATAATTTCCTTTTTTTTGCCAGTCCTGAGGCTTGAACTCAGGGCTTGAGCACTGTCCTTGGGCTTTCTCAAGGATAGAGCTCTACTACTGGAGCCACAGCACCATTTCCAGCCTTTATCTATATATGTGGTACCAAGGAATCGAGCACAGGTCTTCGTGCATGCTTGGCAAGCACTCTTACCACTAGGCCAAACTCCAGGCCATAATTTCCTTCTTTTAAAGACATCTTTTTTAAAGAAAGGAGTCCTCCATTGATCAAAACGCATTGTGCTTATAAACTGATTTGTAAAACTGGAATTTCAACAAATGATAATGATAATCTTTTTAAGAAAAAAAAACAGGAAAGGAGTTTTCTATGAAAAAAAACACAGCTCAACATGCTTATTGATTTGGGTAAAAGAACTTAATGGATGAATGTGAAAATTAAAGGGGATAATAATATATGTTTTTAAGTTGTCAACATAACACAGGGTCTGGAAACTGGTTTGTTCTGATTCTAGTTCTCCTCTAGGCTTTTGTCATTTTGCCATGTTGTTTAAAAGTGAGATCAAAGAACCACATTCAGACACATCCCAGCTTCTCAGGACATCGAAACTTTGAAGAACCCAGAAGAGTTCCAAGAACCCAAAGTTTTCAGTCTATTCTTGCTCTTTTCCTCAGGCCCTTGCCCTTTGCTCCAAGCATGTGGCTGTCCTAACTACACCCTTATCAAGCATTCTTGGGTCAGCCCTAAATAAGAGCTTAGAAAGATTCAGTGCCATAATGCACTGAAACAGAATCACTTAGGCATCCTCTATGCTGGCAATGGGGTGGGTATTATTTGCAAAGCCCCCTGCAGAGTCACCCAGGTGCTAGCTAGACAGGCTCAGGAGATAGCTTGGCAGCCACCCTGGAAAAAATGCCTGTGTCTCTGCAAATAAATCTGTTGTTGTAGAAAGCACTGGGTTTTCCCCAGTGCTTGTGCAAATAGTACTCTGTGCCTTACTGGTACTGAAAATTCCTTGGTGTGAGTAGCTCCAAACCGTGAAAATTAGAACTATGGATTTCTGGTCATTGTTGCTATCCTTGACCTGTTGGGGAAAAAAATTTCCAAAGCCAATATTTACAAGTGAAAAATCTTTGGTAATACATCAAAATTCTAAAAAAAAATCCCCAAATCTCCCTACACACTCAGAAATTGACATGAAGATTGATTGAGCTGAGTTTATATGGCCAACACTATAGTTACATTAAGCCCTCCCAAACAACCCTCAACAATTAAAAGTAAAAATTTTTAATTGAACCGATGCTATGAAAAAATGAAAAAGTTGTCCACAAAGCAAAGCTAAACTTTGAAAAAAAAATCTCCTGTATAAAGGTACCTGAGCTTTACAATTCTAGTGGTAAATTCTACTAAATTTCAAAAGTAAGTCACATTGTAAAACCAGTATATACATATATGTAAATATTATATAAATATTATGTGTATATGAATATATATAATCACACATGCACAATTCAATTTGTTTATGAAACCTATGTTTATGACTTCAAACACAAAAGGATCATCAAACCCAATCCAGGAACATATTGAGAACATTTCATTACTAACACACACAGTTCAACTTGACAAGAAGGCAGATCTGGACTTAGTCCTCAATGAAAAGCTAGACAAAGGTTCTTAATAACTCTGATTTGTTTTAGCTACTCTCTACAATGAGAATAATTATTTATCAGGTTTGTCAGTTATTCAAATACCCCATTCTACTGCCTTCTTCCTCCCTTCCCCCTGCCCTGAGGAAAGCCAGAAGCCTTTGCTCTTTTAGCCATTTTAATTGATCAGGTTGCCAGTCAGTTGGCAGAGTTAGTGTCCAAGGCCAGGTCTCACTTTCATATGCCTTCCTGGAACTCTGAGTCTTTGGAAAAAGCCAGATTCATCTAGTGCAGTTTGAAGGATTTCCTTCAATAATGAAAGCAGAGAAGGAACCCTAGAAAAGCGTGCCAATGAAAGGCAAGATTAATCAGCCTATGCACAAAGAGCCATGACATTTTCATTTTCTGAAATACTGGCTTAGAAGTGGAAGCAAACATATCTCTTCTTATTCTGAGAGGAGGGCTTACACCCCAGGCTGGCAGAAGTCTGGTGTCCCAGACTTCTGATTCAAGGCAATCTGACCAGACTTCATATCTGCCACAAGGAGAAACAACTTGGTGGCAGAAGGAATAGTTCAAATGTGGTTCCTTATCCTCAGCACTTCAGATATTCTAAACCTAAACAGAGTGGCAACACAGTTCAGCACTACCACTCCTGAAACAGACTCAGTTTTCTCTCTTGTTCCTCCACTGTAGGCTCCAGAAGGGACAGAAAACTACCCACAGGACAACCTCTACTGTACCTTGTAGCAGCCAGCAGGCCTGTTAAGACACATTTTCTCTCCTGTGTCGGCAAACATGTTTAACTAGTTGTTGACTCAAGAATCTGACAAGGAAAGGTAGAAACGTTTCTTGGCAACCCTTCTAATGAAAAGTAGTATAAGCTACAACAATCACTTCTGAGATGAAGTTGGTAATAATCTTAACATTATTTTTTGCCAGTCCTGGGGCTTGAGCTCGGGGCCTGAGCACTGCCCTTGGGCTTTCTCAAGGCTGGTGCTCAACCATTTGAGACACAGCACCACTTCTGGTTTTTTCTATGTATGTGGGGTGCCAAGGAATCAAACCCAGGTCTTCATGCATGCTAGGCAATCACTCTACCACTAGGCCAAACTCCCAGCCCAATCATCACATCTTTAAATTGCCTGCATTTACCAATTCCAAATCCAACAATTCATCTTGATATACTTGTAGACTAGCTGGGCACGGTGGCTCACACCTGTAATGCTAGCTACTCAGGAGGCCGAGATCTGAGGATCAAGGTTCAAAGCCAGCCCAGGCACAAACCCGAGACTTTTTTTTTTTTTGCTAGTCCTGTGGCTTGAGCTCAGGGCCTGAGCACTGTCCTTGGACTTTCTCAAGGCTAGCACTCTACCACTTGAGCCACAGCACCATTTCTGGCTTTTTCTATGTATGTGGGATGCTGAGGAATCGAACCCGGATTTTCGTGCATGCTAGGCAAGCACTGTTACCACTAGGCCAAACTCCCAGCCCCAAGGACTCGAGACTCTTACCTCCAATTAAACTCTAGAAAACGGGAAGTGGGGCTTGGCTCAAGGATAGGGTGGTAGCCTTGAGCTGAAGAGCTCAGGGACAATGCCCATGCCCAGGGGTAGATGGTAGCCTTGAGCTGAAGAACTCAGGGACAGCGCCCAGGCCAAGTTCAAGCCCCATGACACACATCGCCCCCCTCCCCCCAAAAAAGAAATACTTGCAGACATGAGCAATGAGGAATCAATGGTGCGTATTTGGCTCCGTTAAAAGGAGTGACCTTATCTATCTATCTACAACTCCATCTCTGCTTTGAGCTCCTTTTTGCTCTGATGGCAATGAACAAATCATTTCCAGGTCTGCTTAGCAGTTTCAGATGAGATTTTTATACCTTTCCAGTAGGGAGGAGGCCTCTGCTTATTGAGTGATCTCTGATCCTGGAGGAGAGACAGTGGATGGCATTTCACTCCAAGTTGTCACCAGAACTCCATATTTAGTCACTTAGTCATTACTGCAATTGGAATGCTGGCCTGACAGCTTCACGGCCTGTTCCCGTGAGGGACCCTCAGACCTTCAGTGAATCTCCTTACGCATCTCATTTTCCCCCAGTGATCCAAGCACAGGAAGTCTCTCCCCTGCTGCTGGGCTTAGGTAGTCACTGGAACCCTACTGCAGCCCTACTATGTGGTCCCAGGACATTCTGTGTGGTAACTACATTCAAGGGGCAGGGCATCATCACTGGAATGGGCTGTGAACTCATGCAGGCCACATCTGAAGCCTAGTCCATGAATTCTTAGCTCTTCAGTCTTTTTGAGTTAAAACTGAGTGAGATGTGCTGCCAGATGAATCTGCTGTGGCATGTACCCATTAAATGGTAGAAAGAAGAGGAAATCAGAAAGGGATGGGTTATTGCTCACTTTGGCTGTCTCCTTAGGGTGGTCATTGATATTTAAATGTCACTATGTTTTTCCTCAATTGAAAAACCCAGTTCAGGGGCCAGGAGTTTGGCCTAGTGGTAGAGTGGTTGCCTAGCATGCACGAAGACCCAGATTCAATTCCTCAGTACCACATACATAGAAAAGGCTGGAAATGGTGCTGAGGTTCAAGTGGTAGAGCTCTAGCCTTGAGAAAACCCAAGGACAGTGTTCAGACCCTGAGTTCAAGTCCTAGGACTGGCAGTGAAAAGAAAAGAAAAAGAAAACCACGAATTCAACTCTCATAAAGCAACTGGTAAGGAAGCAGGCAGGGTATCCAAACAAGAGTGAAATAACCATGATGCCTGTGTGTCCCCACAAGGTGAACGAACACCTGGGTGGTTGCAGGTGCATGTTAAAGATAGAAGGAAAGACACTACACACCAATAGGTCATAGTGCTGCCTTTTTCTTGGGCAAGTAAATGATGGATTCCCAATTCCCACCACAGGTAAGAGACTGGTCGGGTGGAATGGAGAATCCTCATTTCAGAAAGATGAGACAAAGTTCAAGGATAAATGATCACAAAAGGACCTAAATTGCAGAAAAGGCAGCATGGGATCGAGGGTGTTGCTCAGTGGGAGGGCATTTGCAGAGCATGCACAAGACCTGAGCTTCTACCCCTACATCAAAATGAAAGAAACCAACAACAACAGCAAAACTAAAGGTGACACAAAAGTCTGCTAACATCTTGGGTAGACAGATGACCACACAGGAAAAATGGAAGGAGACAGTGATTAAAAGCACTCCCACTGCTAAAATTTGCTTAGGGCTTATGGAGATCCAGTCCTCACACCTGACCAGAACCTTGAGCACAACATGTACAGAGGCAAAGCTAGAAGTCAGAAGAAATCTGACCACCCACACCCTCACCTGCCCTGACCTCTCACCCCGAAGCCTCAGGAAAAGGAAAATCAATGTGTTCCCGAAGTGCAGGAGCCCAGAGTCCAAGGCTGGAATTTGACCCACACAGAGTGTTTACTGATCCAGAGAAGGATAAGTTCCATGAGCTCCTCCTTATCTTGAGAGGAAATTATGGAGCTCAGACCAAGACAAAGCTGCATTTTATTTCATGAAAATTTACCACCCCCACAAAAGCACACAAAGACTCCAGAAGTGTGCACAACATTAGAGAAGATACGGGTTTAAGTAGCCTAGTCTCTAAACTTCAGTTCTAGGAGATCAACAAATTGGGAATTCGAAGCTTGCAGAAAACCAAAAGTTTTTCCAGACTATCTTACACTTCCCTACATGAAGATCTATATCCTCTCTCTTCCCTCTTCCCCCACCCAACAGTTTTCAAATATTGACTAAGTTCAAGGGCAGTGGCATAGGTCTGACTTCAGAGTTAGCATGAGGTGAAATACTTAAGATGGTGCAATCCTGTGCTAATGAAGAACATATTAGATCCCAGGGCTGGTTATGGGCAGTTCTCGTCCCCTGACCTAGTTGATATTTGTTTTATCAAGTCAGGGACTATTTTTGTCATCATTGTTAATCTTCCTCTCACCAGATCTGTTTTGGCCGAGGGCATGCACTTAAGGTATGCTAGAAGAATGGAGTGCAGTATTGTGGGAAAGAATTATCACTAATTCTGTCTGCCTACAGTTTCCTAGGCCCAGCTCATCTGATTCCAAGTCACTAAGCAAAATTGTAGGTGGAACGCTCTGTAAGTGACTGTGACCTGGTTCCAGGAAGTAGTAACTGGAAGGGCAAGACAATAACACTTCCATAATAGGCATACATGGAAAGAAGTTTGATTTGCCCGTCACAGGAGTTCTTGGTGGAGTATTTTGCCAATGAAGAAGTCCCTTGCTAAGCCCAGCTCATTGAAAAGTCTTTGGCTTCCTTATTACAAAGGTCTTATCTCAAGAATTCCTCAAGACCTAACCTAAAATCCCTGATCATGTAAGCTGGAACTTGCAATGAGCTGACACTTGGTCCAGGCATGGTCCTTGAGATTCAACAGACCTGAGTTCACATCTCCTTTTCCCCACCGTCGCCAAGCCGCAGCTCCTTCATATGTGGAATAGAATCGTAGCAAGATGGCTAGGAGGATTAAATGTGGTATTGTATCTGAAAGCATTCAACACAGTGCCTGTTGCTTAAAATGGGATTAATACATTTTAGTCTCCTTCCTTCCGCTCAGCCACTCCAGCTGCTGGTGTATCCCCTTTCTCTGCGGCATACATTTGACACAGTGGAACTGGGCCAGTAACACTTGAGGGGATATCATCCTTGTAAGAATGCGTAGAGCAAAGAAAAGGTTCACAATGCTCATAATAGCAATGCTCACTTCAGAATTATCTGGACATAAACCATGTGAACCAAGATGACATTTGAAAGAACAAATATATAAATAAACTAATAAACGTGTCACCATATGACTGCAGGAAGGGAAGGGAAAGGAAGGCTAAGGAAAAGAAAGGAAGGGATGGGAAGAAAGAAGGAAAAGGGAAGGAAATGGTTTCCAAGTAGAGATTTTGTTTGGGAAGATATTTTAAAATCAAACCATCATAGCAGCCATCATATCCCTCATTTACATATCAATATGACTGATAAATCCCCTAGGTAGCTTGTTCAAGAGAGAAGCAATATAGTTTTTAGCCTCAGACTGCCTCATGTTCTATGTTCTGCTGGAGATCCATCCTGTAACATCTCATAGCTAAATCTGTAGTAAAACTTAGCTACTTTCCTCTCTTAAGAATCATGGCAGTGGTTGGAATCCACCAAGTTATGTCCTTTCTTTGGAAATTCTGATTTCTTTCAGCTATCTCAAAACAGCTTGCTTTCTAGCCATTAGATAAAATGGCTATTTAAAAAGTAGATGGTGAGAGACATATTTTGTTTAAGTCACTGTTGAAAGATGCTGATGATAATGATTAGTTCTGTACTCGGTGAAGCCAATTCTCCGGTGAATCCCAGCTGCTCACCGGGAAGATTAGCATGAGCAATGCCACATCGAAAATGTATTTAGGGCTGATTTTGGAACTCAAGCATGCCAACCTTGCAAGGAAATAACATATTAACCCCTTCTGACTCTAGCCTCTGTTTCTCTAGTCAGGATGCTTCCATCCAAATACTATTTGAGCTAGATTGCAGGAAGAAATGGGAAAAAAGCATAGAAGATATTAAATAAATACTCAAAGAACTCATGTATATTTTAATCTATTTCCTCTGTGTTAGCAACTAATAAAAGATACTCTAGAAATAAAATAGGAATAGATCCTACCTAATATTAGTAATAAGTCCATAAACTGTATTGTGAAGGTAAAAAGACTTTAAAGAATATAGCTGATAATGATAGTAATGCTAATAATAACTAACATTTATTATATCCTTTTAATGTACTTAGGATTCTCTAAGATTTTTACATAGTTGATTCACTTTCTCAGAAAAGTTATAGGATGATTAAAATTACTGTCTTCATTTTAAAAAAAGGAAATTGTGACACAGTGAGGTAAAGTAACATGCTGAATGAGAAGATCCAAAATAAAAAAATGGTTATTTTCCCTAATTTACTCAGTAAATTTACTCTGCAAATTAATACAATTAATTTGCCCTACAAATTACTGTTATCCCAATCCATTTTCAGAGAACTCTTTGTGGAACTTTACAAACTATATTAGCATTTACTAGAAGAGAAAATACATTTATGAAAAAGCCATGGAAATATTTGGGGGGTGAAATTCAATATATAATCGATTAAAATTAGACTATTAAAAGTGTTAGAATTAAAGTTCTAGAAGATAAACAGGTGTGTTCAACAACTTACAAAGTGAACCTATCACAGAAACACTTAAATACATGTTTGTAAAATTAATGTATATTTTCACCTATCTTTTCTGTGATCTGCTTCAAAAGATATAAAAACAAAATGCAAAGTTCCAGTAATTAAATATTACGAAGATTGGCAGTTACTAATCAGTTAAGGAAGCAAATCTGAAGGTACAGGAGAAGATACAGTGAAACAAGAATTTGTTTTGTCATAAAATTTGCTTTCAATTCATAAGGAAAAGACAAACATCAACACATAGCATAGGAAATTTTGCTGATTGTCTGGGGAAAAAACAAAGACAAGTAGATAGTATAGATCTATAATCTGATATTTGGAAGGCTCAGTCAAGAGAATAGTGACTTGAAAACTAATAGAGCTATGTATCAAGACCCTCAAAAACAAAAGCACAAAAGCAACCAAAAACTACAACAAAGCCCTCACAAAGTTAGATTCCCATCTCATGACATACAAAAAAATGAATCCTTGCTGAACAAATAGTTGAAGAATATATATTCAGACACAGGAATATACATGCAACACATCCATAACTCTTCTGGAAAACAAATTAAAAGTTTTGTAATCTGGAAGATCTATTAAGCTATATAAAATCCAGAAGCCAGACAAAAAGTAAAAACAAAAGATGGCTATATAAAAAGCTACATCTCAAGAAAAAGAAGATACGGGAAATGTTAGGGAAAACAAGCAGGGAGAAAAATATATGAAATGTAAGTAGATTGTTAATCTTACTACATGAAAGCATCTACAAATCCATAGAAATTATACTACTTGATTGTTGCTCACGGCTCGTGCCTATAATCTTAGTTACTCAGGGGGCTGAGATTTGAAGATTGTGATTCAAAGACAGTTCAAGCAGAAAAGTTTGTGAGATGCTTCTCTCTAATTAACCACCAAAATGCTAGAGATGGAGTTAGGGCTCAAGTGACAGAGCACCAGCCTTGAATGAAAATGCTAAGGGATAATGTCCATGCTCTGAGTTCAAGCTCCAATACTGAAACACAAAATAAAATTATACCATTTGGTAAATAGACAGCAAGGGGCATGAATGACAGAATGACCAAAGAAGAAATAAAATGACTAAGTACCATTTGAAAAAAAGCTTCATCACATTGGTAAGAAAAATGTACAAAGTATAATATAGCATGCACAGATTATACTACAATATCAGTTTTGGTCAATTAGTTTAGAAAAGTAGAAAATGTTGCTATCCAGATTTGAGGAGGGTTTAGGGTAATAGACATTCTCAGGCACTGTTAAAGGATTACATATACCTTTTTCAACAGAACAAATCGACATGTACATCAAAATTTAAAACATTAGGTTAAATTTAGGAACTGGAACTAATTATAAGTATTTCTAGTTCCCAAAAGATATATAAGAATTCTCATTAAGGTATTATTTTCAAATGCAAAAATAGGATCCATCATGAATGAACATATATATTACTTTACATCTTTATTTGGAATGATACAGGATGGAATTTTTTAACAGTGAAATAGATCATTGTACTATTATTTAATGCAGAAAGATCTCCATTGCAAATTTACTAAAGAAGGCTAGGAGCAGAATAATGCGACATTATACTTTGCTGATTCTAAAAATCTCTGTATCCCACGTATCAACAGTTCTGAAATTGATGCAATCAACAGTTTTAATACTCCTAATACATAGTAATTTTTCTTTAGCAGAACATAAAATGATGACACGTATTACCACTGGTGCCTTTTAGATGCAATGAAACATAGTAAATCATGTAACTTCATTATATTTCTTTATATATCAGACAGAAGGAGCAACAAAGCACTAAACTTAATGCCTTTCTTGTATACTAGTCTTAATAAATGCAGATAAGAAGGATGTTGGGGAAGCTTTAAAATTTTCTTTCTCTTCATAAGAGGCTTGGCCTTTTCATTCTTAAATGTGGCTCACTCATTCCAGAATACTTTCCAAGCCTTTAGCCATCATGTCTGTAGGTCGGTACCACTACCTCTGAGAAAGGTAAAATGAATGCTTTTGTGCCTAAAGGGAAAGAGTGGAATGTAGACCAACTCCATGCCCTAGTGTTTAGGAGGGGATGGGGATTGAAGATGGAGATAGGGATGGGGATGGGGACTGAGGCTGGAGATGGAGGCTAAGAGCAAGTAGAAAACGACTCTCTTAAGTCAGGAGGATGAAGGGAATTTCTACTTGGTTTTTGTGATAATGGAGTCCTACATACATAGCACCGAAGACTGAAACAGAGATGTCAATAGCAAGGAAGGTCCTGGTGGAAGAAGTGCCTCTGCAGAGCCTCCTGTCTTCACCATCTTTAGCCCTGTAAACAGGAAGTAGAGAGAGCATACATGTGATGGACTGGAGACCAAGGGCATCTTGAATTCCATAAACCCTAGGGTTTTTTTATCCTTCTCAGCAGGGAGGGAATTACCACCAGATAACGGGGATCATATGCATGTCCATCTAGCAGTTGTGCATACTAGCAGGAGTGAATTAGTGAAGAAAATGCCCTATTTGTTTCTGAAGATTGTTGACCAAGCTGTACTAGAGATACATTAGAAGACTGGTGATGATAGATAGACAGATAGATAGATAGATAGATAGATAGATAGATAGATAGATAGATTACCAATAGATAGATAACAGGATATAAGTAGCATAATCTTCCTGTATTCATTTGTTTATTTAGTACCTATGTCTTTATACCATATGAATCCAGAACTCAACTGCATCCAGGAGGGAATCACAGCCAAGACCCAGTCTATACTCAAGAAGCCTATAGTCCACAGAAGGGGAGCACCTTCATTGTATGTGTCCCTCTCATCTCCCAGGTAACACTGCAAACTCCTCATAGGCCCTTACCCCAGAGTGACCTGGAAGCATATGAGGTTCAACTGAGAACTTGAATGAGCATGTTCCAAACATCTGGGGGATAGTTTTGCCTGTTGAACTGTTATGCAGTGGCCTCAACATGGCCTGTGATCAATTTTTGTCTGGGAATTGGCCACATAATTTCCTAAATAGCTGCTGAGAATTGTCTGAGAAGAGTTAGTCACTAAGAGAGCTTTTGTGCTCAGAGCCACAGCTAAGCTGTAGGATATATATGCCATTCGTTTCATAATCATTTGTTCTCAGTTCCTCAGAAAGAGTGACAAGTAAAACAGTTGTGCTTCTTATCCTGAAAAAAAAAATGCCTATTCATGAAATAAATGATTTGCATGGACTAAGGATGTCTTTGTTGATAATGGAGCTAAGTAATGAGAAGAAATGACCAGGGTAACTGAGAGACCCTGAGACCAACGCCCAATTGGGCAGGTTTCCTCTGTGAAATATAGTGTCTCGTGGCCAAAAGGGAAGAAAAATAGTTCTAAACAAAGACCCAGTGATGGAAGAAAATATAGATGTTCTGAGGGCTTCAATATTCTACCCCAATAGTACTGGATTTTCTTGACCTATATCCAGTGTGATTTTTCTAAGGTGTTAATCTGAACTATTAACAGAAATATTATTCCCTTTATTCAAGATCTGAACTTTTTAATCACTGCTCTAGATGAAATCCTAAAGCCTTGACATGATCTTCCCAACATCTTTTATGATTTGATTCGTTAGTACACTGCCATCCTATATCCCTGCAATAATGAGTTATTTCTTTTGTGCTGAATATTTTTCTTCCAATTATATGCCTAGCCCATACCCTGCTGTAAAGAATCTATCTTTCTGTATAGTATCTCTGAATATCTCTCAATTTATACATCTGAGATTCCCTTTGGCTTCAGTATAATCAATCTCCTTAACATGACTCCTTAAGATATGACCCTATCTTTTCCTTCAGCTAAATTTCCCATGCTTTCTCCCTTTGTTTATAATTCTTGCCCTTTTTACCCTACTACATTGATGTACTCGTGATTCCCAACATTTGCAATTATTTCATGCCTTGGTACATTTTCATAAATAACCCCTCCACCAGAATGCTTTCCTTTTTCTGCCTATATACTGGACTATTCTTTAAAACACTACCAGATGTAGATTCTGAAAGCCTAAAAGATATCAATCTAAACTAACAGTTAAATATGAAAATAAAGATTCCATTCTTTACTCAACCAAAAGCTATTTTCCACGTACTCTTTCTGGAAAATTTACCTAAAATATATATGCAAACAGAATGAAGGTGGAAAATTTTTTTAAATAAAAGAGAAAAATGTAGAATAAGTTAAAAAGTTAAAGACTAGGAATCACATAGAAAACCCATTGGCAGGGTTGCCACAGGCTTAGAAAGAAATTAGTTCAAATTAGATGGAGAACTAGTGAGTAGCTTCAAGAACAATGTCTTCAAAGTCATGAAAACAATTCTACAGAATGAGTAAGAAAACAGAAAATATTTATGAAATGACAAAAGAAAGTATATTCTTTCTCCTAATAACAAAAAAAGCAAATTAAAAACCAGGTGAATAAGAAAATACACAAAACAAAAATACAAGTAGGGAAATTACAAAAAAAGAGAAACAACGTAAGGAAGGTTTATTTTAGAATTATATATTCCATGCAAACACTAACCAAAAGAAAGCTGGTGTTGTGCTTCTATTATCAGGGAAGTAGACTGATAAAAGAGATTTTTTTTAAAGATTAAAGGGTCCTTTCATATTAACTACAGAAAATTATCTCTCAAATGATATGGGACCATATAAGAAAGTAAATATGATGAGGGAAGACAATAGTTTTGTATAATACCAGCACTTAAAATAGTGCCTAAAACATGGCAGGGAGTCAATAACTATTTAATGAATGACTTTGAACCAGTAAAAAGGAAATGTACCTTCTACTTCCTGGCTTAGCCGTCTCCTAAATTCATAAATTATGATAATTTCAAAGCTGTTTCCTGTTCTTTTAACATTGACAATCAGTGTATGGACCTAGCAGAGAGGACTAAGAGATGGTAACAGAAAAGAATGTAAATGTTATTAACCTCAACAATGACAAAACAGAGGCATGGACAGCCAAAGCTAGGAGGCAAAGTTAGAAAATGAAGCTGTTACTTCTCTTTTTTTTTTTTTTATCTGCAGAGTCAAAAGTTACTAGCTAAAGGAAAAGGAGAGATTTCAAAGTGGTATTTTAATGTGGCAAAGGTAAACAGCAGTAAGACCAGGAACAACTTAGAACTTTATCTGACCTTCCTTCACTACAGAATCCCTATGTGATCTTATCCAGTATCATAGCATGAAACACCATCTATATACTGACAGCTCCCAAATGTAGAGCTCCAGCTGGATGAACTCCCAGACTCTTCTATCCAACTGTCTATTCAACATTTCCACTTGGATGTCTACTAAACATTTCGCTTTTTACATTCCCCAAACTGAATTTCCAAGTTCTCTACCCAGCCAAGCCCATGGAACACAGCTTTCCCGGATGCCGTAACTCAATTCTATCTTTCTAGTAACTGAGGCCAAAACAAGTTCTTTCCTCCCTCCCGAGTCCCCCAATCCCAAGTACAACTGATCAACAAATCTCCTAGACTCTTAACAAACCAGAACTACCCACCTCACCATACAACCCTGATCTAAGTCAGGTTATTTCTCACCTGATTGTCCTGCTTCTGTCGTCTCTCCATCCAACCATCAATGCTTAGCCCAAAGCTAGATCGATCCTGTAACGAATCTTGAAAGGCTTGTGTGTTGAAGGCTTGCTTGGTCCCAATCTGATGACACTGTTGAGAGGTGGTGGAACCTTTAGGTGAAATCCAGAACAGGGAGCTAGATCATTTGAGACAGGCCCTTGAAATGGGAGTTAGGAATCTAGCCCCATTCCTCTCTCTCTTTCCCTTCCCAGGCACCATGAGGGCCAGCCACCATGGACTGAAACCTCTGAAACCAGGAACTAAATTAAATCTTTCCTCCGTGTCAGGTGTTTTGGTAAGGTATTTTGACATATCAACAATGAGCTGACTACCACAATATTACACTGTGTTAAATCTCCATTTTCAAAGCAGAAAGTCAGTACATTGTGTCTAATTCTGACTTACAGGAGAATCTAAAATTGAAAAACAATTCAAAGTGGCTGCCTCAAGGGTGGAGGATGTATTATGGCTATTCTTGTAAACCACTATATACTGGACTTTTTTTCTATGCGTGTGTCCTAGCACAGTTAAAAATTGTTGTACCATTGCCTCAAATCTCTTCCAAGTGAAATTATGATGCCTTCTTCTGCTAGTTCTGACAGCAGAAACCAGTGACTGTAATCAGATTTTTGAGCCTGAAATCCGGCTCCTCTGTTTTCTAGATGTTACACTTACACTAACTTCCCTAGTCTTGTCCACGAGCTATAAAATAAGGATAACAATATTACTCACTTGACAGGCCTATTGTTTAAATAGATAGTCCTTTCTAATACATTTAAAATAGGACCTAACCTAAGTTCAATATGTGATTAAAAACTGTTATCAATTTTTCTCCCTGTATTTGAGAATTCCTAAAAGGCAAGAACCATTTCCAATACTCTAAAAACATAGCCTATAGTAAGAGCTCCTGTCTTTGTCTTAGAACTTATGAGGACAGAAACTAGGTCTAACTAATAATATCATCAATAATTGGAAGCCAATTATTGTCTCTCATTTTCCATAGCCCCATAAGCCTGTTGGCACATTTAAAAAATTATCTCACACACACTAAAGTAATTTAGAGAACTTTAAATCTCTACATAATTTCTGCATAAAACACAGCCAAAGTAAAGAGCTAAACGCAAGAAGCATCTAAGAAATCCTCTTTCCCATCTCTGCTTCTCCTAAAACTTCCTCCATCAGAACTTTGACACTTACCTATTCGCAACTTCCACTTTCCACTGAAAACTTCCCAAGATTTTGTATGTGTATGCATCTTTCCATCCTCCTCAACCACCTACAACTCTTTACTTTGTAAATGGCAATAATAGCAAACACGTACAATGGATTGCTATTATTACCGCATTCTGGACAGTTCCACAGTCTTGAGCAACCCATTACCTCTTCACATATAGTCATGTGATATGGGAATTATCATTATACCTACCATGCTGACACAGAGAAAGACAGCTTTGTGCTGAAGACACTAGCTAGAAAGTGATGGAAGTGAATTTGGAAATCTGACTCCAGAGCCTAAATTTATAGATACTACATAAAAGCTAGTGTAGAAAGCTCTCAAGCTTCTTTTGTTATTTCTCTTACAAGCCCTTTACCTAGATTTTCCACAGTAAAGGAGAGACAGGAAACGTCTTCTTCTGTAAAATCCTCATTCTCTATCAGAAACCAAGGGGAATCACATCAAAACAACTTTTCCAGGAATAATTTTCAAGTAAGAATTTATACCCAAGTGAAAATAAGAGAAACAAAATGCATGGAGGGAAAATGTGTTACTGCAAACTATGGGAGGATCAACCTGGAAAAAAAAATCCTAAATATCTTTGGACTAGGGGGACGCCAATCTGTAAATGTAATAAGAGAAAACTTCCATGATTAGGTTCCAGTATGTGCCAAATGTGAAGGTATTTTTCAGATAGAATTATGGTCCATAAGCGGCTGATTTTGAGTTAATCAAAATAGAGAATATCCAGAGTGTATCTGGCTTGATTACATCAGCTTTTGTTTTTCTCCATTTTGAAGTTTTAGTGAGAATTTTATTGAACTGTAACAAAATAAAATAGGGAAAAATGAACCAAAGGGAGAAACAGGGAATGTAACAGACTCAAAATGGCATTTCTTATCTGTGGCCTTTATACTCTTTGAGCTGGGAGAATATACCCTAATCCTTGGACAGTGGTTCTTTGTGACTAAGGTAAGTTCTGTTTACTATTCTAGAAAAAATGAAGATGTTATCAAGACCCATTCAAATCCAGGGACATTAGGTGAATTTAGGGCTTCCTTTTGCCAAAATCTTCTTCCAGTTCCCTGTCCCTTCACTCCTTGTAAAGCGTTTACATCTTTTTAACACCTCAGGGGAAAGGCAGTTCTCTACTTAGAGCTACAGTCCTTGTCTAGATCACTAATCTATATAGAGTAGTGATAGACCTTATGAAGACAGAGACTATGTGTAACTAATTGTATCATCAATAATTGAAAGCCAATTATTGTCTCTCATTTTCCATAGCCCCACAAGCCTCATCTATTTTTGTAAGTTGACATATAAATGTAGGTGTTGGTCTGGGAACTGCTTGTTTGGTTTTGTTTGGTTTTGTTAGTTTTTACTTCCTGGTTTTAATGTCTGAATCTTACCCTTTTTATTTATTTTAATTTCCCATTCTCCTAATCTATCCTGCTTCATTTCTCCCTAAATGACTTTGATCCCTCTTAATCTTCTCTTCCTTGTTCTTTTGAGTTAACGTACATTTGTGGTTATGATGTTTTATGGTGATGTCTGCATCTATGCATACAGTATACGCCGAACACCCTTCACTATATTCACGTTGCTCGCTTCTCTCTCCTTTACTTTTTCAAACAGTGATTGGTTGGTTGCTTTGTGCTGTGTTCATATACATGGACCCTGAGCTTTATGTGTGAGCACAGGCCCACCCGACAACTTGGCTTTAACCTCATGAGATTCAGTGCGTAAACCGCTGAGGTGCCAGTGCTCTGTGCCTCATCCTCCCACATCCTCCTGTTGAACCTGGAGTTGATATCAACACTAGAGGACTCTTAGAGAAGCAGCCCTCACAATAGTCTTTCATGTTCATAAAACTGATTAGTGATAGAATTTGGTAATCAATCTAGGGCTTGTGAATCCTGAACAACCTGCTGTCTTCTCTATCCTATTTTCTTCCTTATCCTGAGAAATCTGTTCCTGTCTCAAAACTCAATAAATTGATCCTAAAACCACAGAGGCCTTCCTCATGTGCTCCTGAGGTTCAGGATGGCTGCAGACCAGAGAAGTTTGCCTTGCAGAGGGCCAGTGCCATAGGTATGTGGCTTGTGCCATGTTGCAGGGCCCATGCTTAAGAGGGCCCACATTGGTTTTATGCTCTGCCTCCACCCTCTTGAACTCCTCAGTAATTATCAAAAAAGGAACCACACATTTTCATTTTGGATTGAGCCATGCAAAATATGTCACCAGTGCTATCTGCAAGAAAGGTATAATGGATCTCAACCTGATTCGTAAATTTGAAGGCAAATCAAAATCCTTCCCTTTATGGCCAAGTCAAACCCCAGGTACTTACTATTACTATTATATTAGCATTCTTCTCAATAAAATTAAGTGGGTTTTATTGGCTCAGGGGACATTTTAAGAAAGGTATTTGTAGGAGTAGCATGTAAAACATTGCAGCAGGCTTACTGGCCCTGGAGGACACCTGAAACTTATTTTTCCCCCATCTACCTCCTCACTGATCTCTCTGATCTCTACATACAGCCACTTTCCCACTGAAGCTGTGTCACAGACTCCGTTCCTTCCAAGTCTCCTCCAATGTGTCTTGGCATCCTGGCTCCTTCCCTCATCTCCTATTGCTCATCTGTGTTTGTTAAATATTATTTGGCACATAAGGAGCTCTTCAAAACAAGAGACTTGGATTGCTAGAGGCGGGCGATGGGCCTGGGAATTGTACAGGAATGAGGCTGTCCTGGGGCCACCCTTTCCCCTGAGATCCCTCCCTGCTCAAACCAACACAAGGACATAAGAAAAATGAAGAGTGCCCTTCTAAATGCTTTAGAAACAAGCTCTCACAGCTTACCAAGACTTCACAGTGTAGATTCTGGGGCAGGCTAGAACAGAGGCTGTCAAATCCCCTTTCTTGATTTCTAAACTTGCCTCTTTCCCTGGCTCTACAACCAGCAGTTCCCCCAAACAACTGTCCTCAGCCGGGATCTTGTGGCTCCATGATTTCCGAACGCCTCCATCTTGACAATGCCCATCACATGCCAACAGCACTTCCTGTGTTTCAAGACCCTGCTCGTTGGACATCTGGTATGATCTTCCTGGCACTTTGAGGACCGAGCAAAACCATCATTACTCGACATTTGGCAGTAGCAATGTGATGCCTTCACAGCCCTGAGCAGCCTCTTCCTCCGGCCCCATGTGCAAAACCCCATTAGAAGCCATGCTGTAATTGTGTCCTCTATCTGTTAAAGCTTGAGTTCTCAGTTTGGGCTGGTAGTTCAATGGTAGAGCACTGATGTAGCAAACCTCTAGGTTTAAGCCCCAGCACCAAAAGGAAAAACATCCAGCCTGAATTCTCAAGGCCACGCATCAATGATAAGAAGTGTTTTTCCTTAGGCTGTGGAAACGTTGTCAGTCATTTTCCTCTTCCAAACTAATATGGTTCACATGCCTGTCTCCAATAAGGCCATCCTGTCTCTGCCTTGGCACGTCTGTACAAGAAGTGATGGCTAGATGAGACAATTGGCCAGAAGGACAGAGAGAGTTTTCAAGGCTGGAGAAAACAAGACTGGTTCGGGGAGGTGGAACATGGAAGAGCAGAAAGAGGCACTGATTGAAAAGGGGAATATTATCCCAATTCTAGCACTGCTGGAAAATGGGGATGTTATTGCTGCACAAAGACCCTCTCGAAGCGCCTGCCTTCCAAAATTTCTACTGCACTCTCTGCAGTTACTTGTGTATGGCAGAAGCAGCATCTTTGTATTATATGAACAGTCTGCTTCATAATCAAATACCATCTGTCGCTACATCTGAACTTGTTTTCAACATCTGTGCGTTCTGGTCTTAACAAAGCTTTAAAAACTAATTCAAAAACTTTCACAGATCACTGACTAAATATGTACATTGACCATCTTTCCACATTGGAGTGCAGTGTCTCTTCTATAGGTGCCTCCCCCCTGCCTGAGAAGAGGGAAGACAGACACACTCCGAGGCTTTATTAAGCTTATTTCCTAATGGCCTTGGGTAGCCAAGTGCAAGAGAGGGACACTTGCTTATGCACCGAGAGGACCCATCATATTCTTTCTTGGTGCCAATACGGTCCCTTTCTGCCAATGAGAAACCTGTAAGTTGATCAGCTACCATACCCCAATTACTCAAAATGACACTACAGACGAAACGGCAACCAAGGGGAGAATCAACTGTATGGCTCATACGCAGCTAAAGTGTGTTTGAACAAATGGTGAAGTAAAACCATGAGAGCTCTCGGGAGGATAAGGACGCTGTTACTTTGCACATGCTTCAGAAATGTGAAGTACATCTTTACAGAACTTTTGGCCAACCCCCTGGCAGATGTTGACCAGTTTTGCTTATGTATACATCAGTCGCAGAACACTAAAACAGAGATTGGAAATTTTAATTTAGTCAAGGCAGTTGGGCTAAAATGATGGCTTTTGTTGAAACCATTAAATAGAGCTGCCTAATGAAGTACAGTACAGGGCTGGCAAACAGAGCCCTGACGGGAGGCCCCCGCTTCCAAGCAGAAGAGACGGAAGGCACAGGCCGTGTGGGTCTCAGCTTGCAGGCAAAATGGCATCCTTGGACGGAACTGGAGGGGTAGGAGTGGTAGGGCAGAAAGGATGGAGGGGCTAAGAAATGTGAGAAGAGGGGCATTTGTATACCAGTGACACGGGTGGATTCTCGGAGGTGTGTGTGTGTGTGTGTGTGTGTGTGTGTGTGTGTGTGTGTGTGTGTCCATTGAGGGTTTTGTTTTGGAAACATTCTCTTTCAAGTCTTGGCTGCACATTAGCCAGGACCAGCAGGCCTGAAGGAAGGATGGTGCAGTGAGCAGGTGCACAGCCCCTTGAAGGTGATGTGAGTGAATTGGGAGCCTGGAGAAGGAGGGCGGTGGCCAGCTGTAAGATGAGGAGCAGTGAGCAGAGTGGGAGGCGGCTGGGTTAATGAGTCTGGTGATTGATTTGCTGCTCCGGTACGCTTGCCCTTCCTTGGTTGTTGGACGATAAGTAGCCATTAGGTGTGCCCAGGCTATTCTTTCTTCCCCACTCAGGGTTAGCAGAGGCAAAGCCATGATAACCTTACTACTGATGGAAACCCACTTTAGCGTGATGGGGCTGACTAACAATTATTAAGAGGATCGGCCATTGACTTCTGGCACTGTGTTGAATATATTATGTATATGTACTCGACCTGGTGAATATTTTTTCTATTGTTGTCCTGTTTAAGTGGGAAAATTTTATCGTGTGACTGCTTAATACTCTTGTAGCCTTTCGTGTTTTAAAATACACAAGCAACACTATATTTTAGTGAACCTGACTATCATTAATAAGATATTGCTCTCTGCAGGACATGTGCAGGTGAAATTCTATCCAGTAAATATTTGCTATTGACCAGACATTTAGAAAACAAATGAAGATTCAGCCTTTGTACATTTCTTATAGGGAATAAATTTTAGTTTATTTCCATCAATCATCTCTTTATTTTGAGACACCACAAAAGGAATCAGTTAATACTTTCTAGAAATGGCTGTGTGAGATTAAAGAAGCTGTTGATATATTTTTAAAATAGTTTCTATATACAGACATGGTGAAAATATAATACAAACAAACAAGAACACATACCTCTGCAAACGCATGCTACCGCTATTGTAGAGAGGATGAATGCAGATCATATTGGTGTTTGTTTCCCCACCAGTGACAGACTCTTAACTCTTTAATTGAACCTAGAAGAAACCCAGGAAAGCTGTAAATTGAGGAGGGGGGGGACTGAAAGTTGTGTGTTGGAAGAATGATTCTCAACCTTTTCAGAAGTCAGCACGTCCTGTGACCCTTGGCATTCCAGAACATTCATTCTGTACACAGATGATGTTTAGTGGACACAGGGAGTCACTGAAGTCTCTCTGTAAACTCAAAATGTCTTTGACCCCAAGACCAATGACCACTGTTCCAGGTGAGTAAAAGTTCCAATATCCACTTTGAACTCTGATTAACAACAAATCCTCTATAAATACAGAGATATATGAACCTCACTCAGTGAAATATATGCAAAAATCAATTCAACCTGGCTAAGAAATTCTCTTGTTCTAATAGGTAACTATCGAAATAAGATTGAATTTTTTAATATATTCATTGATAGCCTGGGGGCAGTAACAAAGAAAGCTCTGGATGGGACAGGAAAATCTTCCTAAAATTCAGTATTTGCTCCAATATCTATATTCTGGTTCTCAGAAGAAAAAAAAAACAGATTTTCTCCCCAACTTATGGGATCCAAAGTTTTCTGTAATGTCTTTTCCAATGTTTCTGTTACATATCCAGATTTATCTCAAAATGAAGAACTTTCTAGAAAGGAGGAGTAAAGAGAAAAAGAGAACTCTAATTAGGTTATATGGAATATATAATTCAGATCTACTAAAGAGAAAACCGCAGATACCAATCTGAAAACCAAATTATTTGGAGGAAGCTGAGAAGAAAAATCAGAACTCAGATGACATTGACTATCACTGAATAAACTGTTTCCAGTTCCTTTCTTCTTCTCTAGAGGAACTGTAAACACCACTGCTCTTAAAGCTTGGCCAGTACTTCTGAGAGATATTCCTATCCTTCCTGATGCAGGGTTGCTATCACTGAGCAGTTCATATACACATTAGGCTGGAACATGGTACAAATGCTGCCAGTCCAGCTGCAATTTTCTGCTACAATTACCAAAAAAATGAAATCAGAGATGCTCTTGGGTTTCTATTTTGAAGGAACACTGATGGAAAAAAATAAATATTTGCTTTCCCTTTACTTACTGCCATGTTTATTCTTTCGTTCATCTTCATTTCGGATTAACTTCATGTTCAAAAACCTAAAGTTTAGGTGTGTGCCAAAAATACCAAGATAGTTTGCATTTTAGGACATATCATTATGACACAAATGTGATTTAAGTCTGGAATTACTGATTTTTTTTTTCGCTGTGTAATTCCTTTATTTTCTGCATCTTAGTGCTTTACCAACACTACAACCATAAAGAACACAATGGATTACTGATTTTTTTTTAAACCAATTTTTTGTTGTTGTTGTTGTTGCTGTTGTTTTTGCCTGTCTGGGCTTGAGCTCAGGGCCTGAGCTCTGTCCTTGGACTTTCTCAAGGCTAGAGCTCTACCACTTGAGCCTCAGCACCATTTCCAGCTTTTTTCTATGTATGTGGTACCGAGGAATGGAACCTGCGTCTTCATGCATGCTAGGCAAGCACTTTAACCACTAGGTCAAACTCCCAGCCTCTTACACCAATGTTTTATTTGTTGAAGCTGAGGAGGAAAAATATTCCCTCTTCTCACATAGAAGCTTTTCTTGAGATACTGTAGAATTATCCTCATGCTTGTGATGCTTTACCTCATATGTCTTTGAATTGTCTGAGTATTTGCATGGGTTAATTGCAGGGGTGGGGAGGCAGAAGCCACCTCTGTGGACGCATTCTGGGCAAGGCCTACACAGCAGCCCCTTCCTGAGTCTGCACTCAGATACCTCCAACTGAATCAGCACATTGGCCAACACATTTTTTGTTTGTTTCAAATGAATTCAACAGATCATCTGATTGAAGACTTTGTTGACTGAGACACATTACTTCAGTTGTGCTGAGTAACCATGTCATGAATAAATACGAAGGACGCTGTGTCAACAGTCCTCACTCACTTGATCAAAACTTGGATTCAAAGAGAAAGTTTTCCCTGACTATGTCAAGGATTGGCATTGCTTTTCAGAGATAAGCTCTAATGTCATCGTGAAATCAGTTCTCAAACTATGGCTGAAATATTCCAAGAAGAGAGATAGCAGGTCACTTCTAAGGCCTGTGGGCACAGAGGGAGGCACCCAGGAAGTGGTAATTGGATGAGTAAGTAGTTAAGGAGCACTCGCTAATAAGATGGCTCATCCCAAGACAAATGCATCACTCATTTTCTCAGCTTGTGTGATCTGGCGTGGGGTACTGATATACTCTTGAGAAAGGACGGAGACATTCTTGTTGACCTCTTCTCAGGGGATTCTTCCATGAGTAATTTATCACCTCAGCCACTGTTTCCTTATTTTGCTTTATTCTAGTACTCAAAGTGGAAAGGAGAAAGAGAGGAAAAAAGGAGAAAGAAGAAAACAGAGGGAGCAATGAAAGGGAAAGATGGAGGGAAATGGAAGAAAAATCAACAACTCATATTCATAGGAGAGACTTCCTCCCCTCCCACTCGGATTTCAAAGGTGGCTCCTCCAATCACCTTGTTCTCTAATGTGCTGAGCTGAAAACCCTTGGAGGTATAGCAGAAAGAGAACAACCTTGGCCTTGCTGACAAGACAGGCTGTAGCATCTGGGGTACTCCTCAGAGACCTGTGGCCAGGCTAACCTGGCCTCACTTTGCTGAGCTTGCAAAACCTAGAGGATGAGGTCACATTTGGCCAAGCCTATAAATAGATATCAGTGACAACTAAAACCAAGAGGGAGCTTTGCCTCAGACTCACAGGCTGACATTTCTACACAAAGGAATGGGACACGCCTCAAGAAGAACAAAACAGTGTGGAAGGTGATTGTTTTGTACAGAAACAACCTGGCTCCCCTTCAACTTTCTTCAACTTAAGAAAAAAAAAATCTATCCCTTGGATTCTAATAGCAAGATGGGAAGGGATTCTAAGGAAACCCCCCTGGGCCTGGGGTTCTCTAAGAAAAGTCATTCGGCAGCAATCGTTCTTACAACAAGGTATCATGACACACTTTTTTCCAAGTTACACACTGATTTTTATCATAGGAGCTTCGCATCACACATTATCTATTCACAATGAGTAAGACTTAACATGACAAGCTACATGTACCATCTTCGGGATTACTTATGTTGCTTATACCTATTACTTTCCAAGAGCCTTAGTCAACAATTTGGCAAGACAGGGTAACAGGTTTCATTCAACACAGCCTGTAAGAACCAGGGCCCAACCATCAGCAGGCAATACCTGCTCAAAAGCAATCCAGCAAAGTATTTGTCTTCTAAATCATAAAGAGAATCCACATGGGTTCTTCCACCTTATGGAGTGGTGGAATAAACAGCCTGATAATCAACCTTCCATTTCCTCAGAAGCCCATTCTGCAACTCTTTGAGTCTCCAAATTTATCCTCACCTAAACTACAGTGTCAGCCTGCATTAACAGGAAAACAAGAGCCGGAGCCCTGAGTTCTAACATTAATAACAGTATCTGAGCAAAGTCTGTTCAATCAGAAAATCCAAGTACAAACCTCAAAAACTGCCATCTGGACAAGGGAAACATGTCATCGTTCAAACTCTACATAGCATCAGTGTTTTTCTTTGCACAAATTTAGCACTCTGCCCCCTCCCCGCACTGCCTTACCCGCTTCCCTCTCTCAGCCTCCCGCTATATGCCCTCTCCACAGGTCTGTTATTTGCAAAGCCCCATCTTCTCCTCTTTTTTTGTATTTAATTTTTTAGATCATTTGTAGGACAGATCACATATTTGTTGTGATTTATGCAGTACCCATCCTTTCTCTGATTTTGGAAGGAGTGTCACCTTCCCTCCTGCTCTCATAGAATATGCCAAGCCCACAATTTGGAAAAGTGGAGTGGGGAGGGGGTTTGTATTCATTATAATCCATGTGCTTAAACAGTCGGAGAAGACTGCCTTAAGACTATGCAGCTCCCCAACCCTGCCTCCCACTAATTATGTACCCATTCAGGTTAATTCTAAGGAGGATGGAGGGCAAGCCTGGGCTAAGACCACACAGCATGACTTCATTAACAATGAAAAACTCCTTTGTTTCTTCTTATTTATTCCCTAAGAGAAGGTGTTTAGATTTACCAGAATATGTATACCTCTGTTGAAAGTTTGTCCTAACATGCTGTGGATATGCAGATATTAGAAGATCCTATTTTTCTGTCATATTTAATCATGGTAAGTCATTGGACAGTGGTATTAGCGCCATCTTTGAACTGGCCAAGAGATTAGCATGGGCGTGCACACGCGCCCACACACACACACACACAGAGTATAGCAAGCATGTTTCATCTTCCACCTTGCAGATTATTGAACAGTCATGCATTTTGGCTTTCTGACAGCCGTTACCTGCTTGAGGGCAGAATGGATGTGTTACCCTAAGCATGATAAGAAAGAACAGGAAGTAGATTTCCAGTGGCTGAATGAATGAATGAATGAATGAACACTTGGACTAGATGATCTTGTCAGAGAGGTTGGGGAACTACCTAGCTCCTCTCTTATCCTTTGAAGGAGAGACCAAGGGGAAAGCATTCAGTAATCCCATCTACTGTTGGTCCTGTCCTTTCAGGGTATCCCTACCTCAGTGGGTAAATGGCTGACATGCCAGGCCAGTCCCTGTGTTGACTTCATACTTACAACAGAATCTTTGGGCCATGGCTGCACCACAGCATGGGAACTCCAGGCTTCTGTGAGCTCCTCACACTTTTGTTTGCAATTTGTTTCAAGCCTTTGACCTAGATGAATGCCTAGCCCTCCTGCTAATACCATTCTTCAGTTTGCTCCTCTGTAGCCACTCTCCTTTCTGCCCAGACATTAGAAGCAAAACCTGGATATTTTGAAGTTTCCTTCTGTCCTTAATCTCCCTCCTTCATTTCTTTAGAAACATTGTTCAATCATAGAAAATATTTTAAAAATCAGCCCTATGACTGACTACACACTTTTGAGCACGTTACCTTACCACTCAAATGTTTCCATTTTTCCCCTTCTCTAAAATGGTGGGGGAGGAAATCCTAGCTTCTTTCTTACCTGCACCATAGGATTTTTTTGTGTGAAAATTATGCAAATGTCTAGCGAAACTGTCCTATGTTTTACAAACACCAGGTGTGACTCATATCCTGCTACCCAAGGATTTTTCTCTGTGACATTGAAAGTAGTATCCTTTGACATTTGTGGCTCTTTGTTTTGCCCACCTATCAAGGTAGAAATTTGCTTTGAGATCTTGAGCAAAAGATATTACGGGTTCTACAAATTACCATGATCTAATTAGGCCTCCCTCCATAAATCTGTCACTTGAAAGCCATTCAGGCCTGCTCAGCCCAGCCCTTGATTTAAACTGCTCCAGGAGTCTAGCCGAAGATATGTCCAGGAAAGAATCCAACATAATATTCTGGTCTCCTCCCACTGCTCCCTTGAGAATGGGCTGTTCACCAATTTTGGCCACAATAACAGTTATGTACAAGAGAGATTCATTATAGTGTGGGCATAGATCTTCACCAGTGCCCATGTAACCTCATGACAACATTATTTAGCATTCAGATTGGATGTGAGCTCTTATTGGGAAAAGAATATTTGCTGAAGATTAGCATGGCTGGGCCCTTGAAGCAAAGAGAGACAGATAGGGAAGGTTTCTCTGTTGAAATGCCACATACAACTAGCACACCCTAAATATAATGGATCTATCATATGCAGTGGCATATGACAGACCTATGTTTAAAATAATAATAATGCTGACACAGGTCAAATAAAGTAATATCCCTTTCCAAGTTGTTCTGGTAAAAGAAGATAAGAAAGAGCATTGCAGAATTCAAAGCTGGAGTCAACCCAAACCTTACTTATACTGAGCTTCACAATGTGTATTTAAGTGTCTCTTTGACAATGCATGAGTCCATACTTGACCAGGGTACAGCTGCACTGCCTCCTCCCCCAGAAAAACCTGGACGGTAAAATCACTTCCACGTCTTTCCTTCTCTCATCCCTTGCCATAGTGCTGCTAT
Source organism: Megascapheus bottae (assembly GCF_031878675.1). Taxonomy (NCBI): domain Eukaryota; kingdom Metazoa; phylum Chordata; class Mammalia; order Rodentia; family Geomyidae; genus Megascapheus; species Megascapheus bottae. Next base: position 49,291,299 of record NC_143518.1, on the reverse strand, counting down.
TTCTGCTCTCCTGCTCTGCGGGTGCGTGCGCGCGCGCGCGCACACACACACACACACACACACACACGCACACACACACACTTTCACCTTAACATCTTTCTGTGCCCTGTTCCAGGCTATTTGGATTCCAAAGAAATGCTGTGTGTGCAAAGCAAACAGAGAAAGGTAGACCATCAACAAAGCATTATTAAACAGCTAATGGGCCTATCTATATTCTCTGGGGGAGCTGATGCTGGGATGGGAAAAGGCAACTTAATCCCCATAAAGTTACCCAGATGCTCCTCTCTGAACTTTCTTTCACAAGCCAGACTTTCCAAGGATATAGAATTTGGTAACATACGGCACTGATTGACAAAAAGGATAAGGAAAGTTGTGATGTGAAAAAAAAAATTCCCAGGATAGAATCAGATAATTGTTTTATCAGAGTTTAGGAGAAAAATCAGCACTTCCTGCAGCTTAGAAGGTATAGAGGAGAAAGGAGCGGTGTCAGATCCCTTGGAAATACATCAAATTCTCTGTGGAGTTTGCCTTCATCCTGTGTGGAGGTGTTCCTAGACAGCCCTGAAGATTCTAGTATCTGTCTAGTGAGATGATTAGGGAGGAGGGAGAGGGCACAGAGGAATCAACAGAGGATCAGATGGAAGAAGGGGAGAGGAATTATCCAAGAATGGACCATCCCTTTCACAGAGTTTCAGATTCACAGGGAGGCAAGCACCCACACACACACATCAAGGAAAGTGCAGAGCCATGCTTTTCAAATACAACCTCACAGGAAGGAAAGTCTAAGGAAACCTGAGCAGAGGCTTGAAGCTCTAAGAAGGGAAAGGGTCAAATTAATGTTTTCAAAATAAAAAGGGCTGAGAAGAGAACAGTGAATGAGCTGGCCCCAGAGGTCAAGCAGCATGTTTGAATGTTTTATTGTTGCTATCAAAAAGATACTGGAAAAGGAAGAAGAAAGAGGAGGGGAAAAAAAGCTTTCAAGTTTCGAATTCCTTTATACTTTTCTCAAAAAAAAAAAAGAGGAAGAAGCATTTTAGAGATGGGGATAAGGATTATTTTTTTCTATTTTGGGAGACAACACTGGTATCATGGGCTTCTCACTAGCCAAGAAATGAAACAGCAAGCAACTGAGGACTGACTTTCTGAGGATGAGAGCAGAGGCTATCTGAACTGAGTAAGTAGAAGAGTCAGACACAACTGGACAGGGATGTGTGCAAAGGGAGGGCTTACTAGCTTTACATGTTTGACACAACTAGCCAAGATATAGGCTATCCATTTTTGGCTGTTCCCTTGGGCTCTCTGGAATTTCAGGAGGAAGAGAAAAGAAAGAAAAATCCTTCACAAAAAACATTCAGGACTCAATGCCAACCTGAGACAGCTGCTGATGTTAAACAACAAGATCAAGGACCTACTGTCCCTTCCTGCCCCTCCTTTTTCTCCTCCTCCTCCTCCTCCTCCTCCTGCTCCTCCTCCTGGTCCTGCTCCTCCACTTCCACCACAGAACTGTGAAAAGACCAAGAGTTGGTGGGAAGCCAACAAGAACTAAAGAACTTGCAGCTGGTGAAACCACCTGTGCCTTGTCAAATTCCAGCCAAAACAATCGCTTCCCCAGAGTCCCCAGTGAAGAAGGAAGAAAATCTGATAATAAGATGAGAAATAAGGATGGCGGCTTCTGACCATGCTCTAAGCCAATTTGGGGAAGAGAATCCTGGGAAAGCGTGCCAATAGAGGTCAAAAATCTGCCACCATGTTCATGAGAGAGAAAGAGAGCAACAACTGTACGTATCCAAGCCAAGCAGTCCAAATCCAGAGCCCAGCCTTTCCGATAGGCAGTGTGTTGCCACACCAAGACTGATGTCGAGATCTCTGTGGCAAATGGTGTGAACAGAGTGGCACGAGTTCAAAAGCCAGGCATCCATGAGAACATTCCAGAAAGCACTCTCCACTCTTTCCAATTACAAATGCCAAAGCTAGCTAGTGGTTAAACACTCCCTGAATGCATTGCTTATCTGTGATGGATGATCTACCCAAGGAATGCTTGTTCAGAAACTCAGGTCCCATGTCCAAGTTTTATAAAAGATATTCAGCAATCCTAATAAAGAAGACTTTTGATGACTAGGAAGAAAGCACACTTTGAGGAAAGCAAGATACCTTCTTAGATTCAGTCTCTAATACAATATTTCTTTTTTTTCTAATACAATATCTTTCTTTCTGAACCCCATTTCTTTTCTTCTCCTCAATGGAAATGGAGCTTCTCTAAGTTATTCTTCACCTAGCTGCAGTATTTGAACATAGTTGCTCATTCATCAAGAGCAATAATAAATGCTGGTTTTAAAATTAGAAAAGTCCTCCTTGACTTTTTGAAAAGTAACTGAATCACTAATGTTACTATTGGCCAAGTAATGATGGCATGAACCAAAGTTGAGAATCCCCAGCTGAAAGCCACATTGCAGTTCAGTCATTAGAGATCAGTATGTTTCTCCCCTTGCAAAAACCTCAGTTGCTTCTTTTGAAGAATCCAAGGGAGTGCAGTGACTACAAGGACAGTAAAGGTGGGAATGAACAACCCCAAGGTCAGTGGGTAAACACCTAAAGCCACAAGCTGTCGTGCATCATGGGAAAGAGTTAGTTATAATTGGTCATCATGGAGAGAGCAAGCATTTTCCCCTAGCACTACAGTCTTTGGTTAAATTTCCATTATAACAAATTTAATAATATATGTTCATTAAAAGCATCCCTCTTCAACAACATTTTTGTGTTATTCTTGCCCAGAGTGGATAACTTAAATGTAATTATAAGGAAATACTAAATGAGTCCTAATTGAGAAATGTTCTGTGAATAATCAACCTGTACTCTTCAAATAGTGTTAAAATTAAGGAAGACACAGACAGGGAAAGGAATCATTTGAGATTAAATGAGACTAAAGAATCATGACATCTAAATGCAATGTATGATCCTGAATCAGATGCTGGGCCAAAGGGGCCAGGAGTGGAGGAAAAGAGAAAATTCCAGGGTAATGGGACAATATTAGGAAATAGATTCTATAATCATGTAACATTAATGTTTAATTTTCTGATTTTACTATTTTACTGTTATGCAAAAGAATATCTTGGTTGTTAGAAAAATTGAATTATTAAGAGGTAAAAATGATCTAGAAAGAACAACATTTCTGTATTAGATGTCATTGTGCAGAGAGAAAAATGTATGTCAAAATAAATTAAATAAAATGGAAATGATTAGTTAATGCAGAAGGTCCTTGAACTATTTGCATACTTTTTCCTCAACATTTGAAAGAATGTTTTAAAACAAGACCTTCTCCCTTTTCTGCCCAGCAGAACTATTTACATATTTGCAGTTTGATGTGTACTGTCCATGGTAGGTAAATTTTTAGAGGGGCTACAAATGTCTCCTACCTTTCATTTCATGCACTCTTGGCTGCTGCCCTCCCCTCCTGCTTGTGTATGGAGGAAGCTGGTTGTTTTCTCTAAAGGACAGCACTTTTAAGATCAGATGACATAAGACTATGACTTTTTACCTTGCTTGCACTCTCTGTGGCAATGCTCACTTGTTTCTTCTGAAGATAGTTGGCTTCCAGGTTGAGAGAAGCCAGTTGTTCTGTCACTAGGATGAATATCTGAGATGGCCCAATTGTAATGAGAAAAGGTTCACTTTGACTTATGATTTGGAAGGTTCCAATCTAGTGCAGAATTGACCCCATTGTTTAGGGGTTTGTGGCAAGGCAGCACAACATGGCAGCAGAATGTAACAACAACATCTCATGGCTGGAATGCAAAGAAGATGGAATGGTTTGGGGAGTCCCACAGACTGGGTGACCCTCTACCCCCACCACTTGCCCTTACCTCTTTTTTTTATTGTAATTAATAAAAGGGTTACATGATATTTGCCATATAGAAGGTGCATTAATTCACATATATTGATACCCTTTCATATGTCTTGGTACCCTTTACCCTCCCCCCCCATCTTGGTTTTCCCCCCTTCCCTATCAAATTTCAAATAACCAAATACAAATAAATTCAATATATCAGATAACAAAGTGAGGTACTGTAACAATATGAGATACCCAAGGGACAGCAAAGGAGATGAGAGATAACATAATACATTAAGGACAACAATCATTCGTTATATTTGCTCTCACCTCTTAATGTGTTTACCTCCTCCCAATAGTGCTAAACTTGAGGCTGAGTCTTGATTTACCATGAAGGTTTTAGGGGAACATTCCAGATGCCCCCCCCCCAACTCTAGCACCAAAGAATGGAGAACAACTTCCAAGAACAGCACAGTAGTACACAGGGAGCTTAATCATGTAAACAGTCACACCTGTGAGCTTAGCCACTGGGCCTTCCTTGGTAGGAAGGGTGACAGCGGCTCTAGCCAACACCCTGATTCTATCCTTATGAAAGATCCCGAGACAGAGGAGGTGGTATTAGGAATTTGGACCTTCAGAAAATAGGAGGCAATAAATACTTGATTTGTTTTGTTTTGTTCTATAGTACTAAGAGCAGAATTTAGGGCCATCTAGGCAAGTAGTCTACCACCAAGCTATTTTCCCAGCTCGAGCAGTGGTTGTTTTAAGACACTGTGTTTAGGGAGGGATATCTATCATAAAGTCATAGATAAGTAGTTCATTCTCCAACTTCCCTCACTTCTTTCTTCGGAAGAAGTGAATAATGTCACGGTCACCTCCCATGTCATTACCTAGAAACGATCTGATTATTTCTAACCGCTATGGTTGCTAACTACTGTTCTGTTTAGGTATTACAAAGGAACACATGTCCGAGGAGGAGTTTGGGAGTTGCAATCCAGACATGGCTATTCATTAAATCATGGGATTTGTCTACACTGAGAAAGGGACTTGTTCTAATTTACATAGCCTCTGGGCTAGCAGCAGTCCTTTTAACAGTTGTATAATATTTCATGTCAGAGATGTACTCTAATTTGTTTAACCAGTTTCATTTTTCTGTTTTCTTCATTGTGATTGCAAACACATGTTATAGTTAACGAAATCCTTGCATACAGATACTGGTATCTTATGAAAATAATTTCGTTAAAAAATATCTCAATATAGAATCAACTATAAACTGTATCCACCACTGATTAAGTTTTTCTTATTTATACTCCTAGCATGCATAAAGATGTTGCCTGTTTCCTTATTCTTTTACCATCACCAGATGACAGCAGTCTTTTAAACACTTGCCATTCTGATAAGTGGAAATTTTTTATCTCACAGTTTAATAGATCATTTGTAGCAAACCAAATATTTTTATCTCTCTGTTCTCTGAATCAAGACAGTTTCACATTAACACTGAGTCAGTCTTTCTCTTCCCTCAATTACATGGGCAATGTTGGATAAATCTGCTAGAAATCAGAAAATCTGTCTACCCAACCAGTGTGCATTTACTTGGTCCTATCTTTTGTGTGAAATGTGAGTAGAAGACCTAAATACAATGCCAGACAAATGTAGTTAAGTGTAAGGTTTCAACAAAGGTCTTCTGGCACTTGACTTACTGATCACAAGTTTCAATTAAAAAAAAGAAGTATTGACTCTTGATCAGATTTGCGTGCACAGCGACCACTATCCCTACATGGCTAGCCACCACCGTCCTACTTCCCAAACCAAATCACTGCCCTTTACCTATTTTAGTGGAGATTTGTGAACAAAGCCCAATGTCAGAACAAATACCAAAGTCAAGGACCTGAAGCACTATTAAGTTTTACTCTTTTGGTAGGTATAGATATTAGACTGAATCCTCTGAAAACATAGCACGCATTTTATTAAGGGGAAAGCACATGGTCAGAAACGGCACAGGAACCAAAAACAATACATAGAGTGGCAAGATGGATGCAAGTCCCTCCCCCGGGTATGGAGAGGTGAGGAGGTGGGTCAGAAGAATCTCAGATTTCCATGAAGTCTAAAGAAGACTGAGCAAGTCATGGGAGGAACTCCTCAAAGCAAAGTCAGCCATTAGAGGAGTCTGATTCTCCTAGAGTTCAGCCTGTGTAACTGTTCTTCCTCAGTTATTGGCTGAAAGGCTTGCACAAAGAGTGGTCTTGGTGTGAACATGATGATAGATTTCAAAGCAGAGTAACTAGGATCCTTGATCAGTTACTCTCCTTAGGAGTGCAAGCCCACTGGACTCATTCTCAAGATTTCCATTGTAGACATGGCACTGTGGCTCAAGTGGTAGAGATCTAGCCTTGAGCACCCCATAGGCCCTGAGTTCAAACCTTCAGACTGGCAAAAAAAAAAATTACCACGGCACATTATCCAAGAACTAATCTGAAGACAGGCCTGAGAAGAATTATTAAAAAGTGTGGAATAGAGGCACAATAGTTCATTTTTAATTCCTTGTTCCATAATTCGCCACATTTGATGCTGTTGATCCATCACTTACCAAAGGCATCTTCTTCCTGGACTTCTATTCACTTCTTGGCTCTTCTCCTAGCTCTCTGCTTTCTTATTCTCCCTAATTATCTTTGGCTTTCTATCATCTCTTCATTTTGGACATCACACATCAGTGTTTCTAAAGGCTTCTATTTTATGGCATCCATTATCACCTCTAACGTAATACTCCTATTTATATCCCCAAATCTGACTTCGCTTCTGCCCTTCAACTTCCTCTGGGATATCTTCGCTCAAACTTCCTGCCATCATTGCTAATTCCATTTGGTTCAAATCATTCTCCTGCCTGTCACTTATCACTTCCCCATTCATCAACAGCACCACATTGTGTTACATTCACTCAAAGGAAATGTTGATGTCTTTGAATTCTTGTTTATTACTCTCCTCACATCTGCTTTACTAAACTGTATTTGTCTTTTCTTTGTGAAATAATCTATCAGCTGCCTATGTGATCCCAGGTGCTCTTGCTTTGCTCTAGTTTCCTAGTCCTTCAGGATTGAAGTAAAATGGACTCAACTCTCCTTTCTCCAGTTAAGAGGAAACCCTGGGTGTCCCCTAATGTCTTCACAGTTGGAATTAAAGATGGCATTGTATCATTCCTGTCCTTACTCAAGGTTTCTGATGAACTTTCAACCTCCCTCACAATTTACCTTGTGCAGATATTCGTACATTGTATTCCTGTGTGCCCTCAAAAGGAACTTAGTCTCTTTTCCTTATTTTACTCCAGATAGCTTTCCTTCCTTCCTTCTTTCCTTCCTTCCTTCCTTCCTTCCTTCCTTCCTTCCTTCCTTCCTTCCCTTTCTTCTTTCTTTCTTTCTTTCTTTCTTCCTTTCTTCCTTTCTTTCTTCCTTTTTGTCCTTCTTTCTTTCTTGACAGTCCTGGGGTTTGAACTCAGGGCCTGAGCACTGTCCTTGGGCTTTCCTCCAGGCTAGCACTCTATCACTTGAGCCACAGCACCACTTCCAGGTTTTTTCTATGTATGTGGTACCAAGGAATTGAACCTGGGTCTTCATGTGTACTAGGCAAGCACTGTACCACTAGGTCAAACTCGGGCCCTCCCGATATCATTCACACAAATTTCATTACAACAGACTTTACTGAAGATGTCAATAGTAATAACAAGGGCTCTCTCGGCAGACAGAAAGACCAGTTATTCAAGTTATTGCATTTATTAAGAGTTAGTGTTCATTCACTCTACAGCCAATTGACCATGCAATTGACTGTTCATTTGTATCATCATTAACTATTACTTCTACTAGGGCTCCAGCCACCATCATGTTCTAGAGCCTGATGTCATTTTCATTCAATCTGTATTCCTCTTGCCCTTTTCACTCTCACACAATTTTTCCACCGCTGAGTTCAGATGAATCATGGGAGAATTAAAAAAAAAGACATTCCAATTATCATTATGTCTCACAATATTGAGAGCTTCTTACGAATGGGCTTTATATCTTTCATTTTAGTAATCCTTAGTGATCCTGGCCCAGTGACTATATAGTAGGTTCTCAGTAAACTACCAATAATTTTAACTTAAACTGGCTTAACATTTTTGGAAGCCTATTTCCTTCTTCTTTTTTGTTTTTACTTTGTGCTTTACCTTCTCTGCAAATGACTAACTATGACAACTCATTCCAACAGATAGCCTTGACTTGGAAAGGCTTAAAAACATATACTATGCATGGTGCCAAAACAAATCTGTTAGATTGTCTTTTTATATAAAAAAAATGATCCAGCCCTTGAAAGTTAATAAAGTATTTATTTATTCAGTAAATACTTATTTGACACTATCTTTCAATAAAGGCCTCTTCTGATTCCTGAGAAATCCAATGCTATATGACACATAGTCCCTAATTCTAGACACCTATAATCTATTGGGGCAACAGGGAGGTGAAGGCAAATAATTATAAGAAAATGTGCAATGTATGAGCTTGTACTTTTACTCATATAGGAATGGTTTGGTTACAACCTTCAGAGGGGCACACACGGCTAGAGCACAGCGGTAGTAGAGTTGGCTATCCCTGCCTCTACAGTTTGTGTCCACATTAACACCAGTATGTACTGAAATAAGGTCAAGTTCATGACTTCGTTTTATTTAAATATTTTCTGTTGGAAAGGTTGCACATCTCTCTTTTTTTTTTTTTGCCAGTCCTGGGCTTGAGCTCAGGGCCTGAACACTATCCTTGGATTTTCTCAAGGCTAGAGCTCTACCACTTGAGCCTCACCACCATTTCCGGCTTTTTTCTGTGTATGTGGTATCGAGGAATCGAACCCAGGTCTTCGTGCATGCTAGGCAAGCACTCTACCACTAGGCCAAACTCCTGGCCCCGCACATATCCTTTTTAAATGAATATGTTTGACGTACATTTCAGATTCAATAGCTTTGCAAAATGTTGCCAGTATTTTTCCTAGCAATGCAACCAACTGCTCTCCTTCTGCCCACTGAGGGGATCAGAGGTGACTCTGAAATTCAGTCTGATCCTCCACAGCTCTTCATAGATCACTAGCCGACTAGCTCAGCTAATCAGACCTATCTCCAAATAAGAAGAGACCATTTGGCTAACCCCATCCAAACACCAGAATCCCCTCAGTAATGCCATAGCTAATTGACGGTGCACCTGGGATTGGATACCCTCAGTCAGAAGACCTTGTGTCTCTTCCGGATGCCCTTTCTAGTCCTATATATCTCTCTTTGTGACATCTTCCCCTACAGCACACAAAAATCTGTCTCTAAGTATCTTCATCCACTGGTTCCAGCTCTATCTACCCTTTGAAGGCCTGCAAAGCATACTTCATTAGCCTTCCATGAGACAAACACTGTATTTGATAGCAACTAAAATACCCACACATTGTCTAAACTAAAAATCCAAACTAAAAAACCCCTGTATCTCTCGTAACACATTGGACTTGGCTTTGAGTCTTTTATTTTTCCCTCTGGCATATTTAGAACATGCAGTCTTCTTTTATATAATGTAGCATCTGGACAACATATTCCATATGTGTCCTGAATACTATGTAATAAGACACAACAGCCATCTTCTTAATTTTAAATATAAGATACTATTAAGATTCCTTAAATCACATTATGTTTTGTGATCATTTGCATTGTTTATAGATTGAGCTGTATGTAAGTTAAAGTCTCTCTTTTATCATAAGTGCCATGTCTATGGCATATGTACTTGTTCTATAAAAAGTGCCTGGAAAATGTTAGCTATCATAATTACAAGTTATTTTCTTTGTAACAATAAAATTGATAAGTATGCTATTCACAAGTTTATCCAGGTGGATTTCTAAGAGTATGATTGTGGTTAGAGTCCAGAGCACACTTCTATAGTCCTCTCTCCAGGTTGATGTCAAGAGTATAAGCTTTGGGCCGGGAGTTTGGCCTAGTGGTAGAGTGCTTGCCTAGCATGCACGAAGACCGGGGTTCGATTCCTTGGTACCACATACACAGAAAAAACCCAGAAGTGATGCTGTGGCTCAAGTGGTAGAGCTCTAGCTTTGAGGAAAGCCCAAGGACAGTGCTTAGGACCTGAGTTCAGTCCCCAAGACTGGCAAAAAAAAAAAAGAGTATAAGTTTTAGCTGTGTACAGTGGCCCACCGATTTCATCTCAGCTGCGAGGGAGGCTGGGATTGAGAGGACTGTGGTTCCAGGCCATCTGGGGCAGAAAAGTCCTTGACATTCCATCTCAACTAAAGAAGTTCGGTGTGGTAGCATATGCCTGTCATCCCAGATACAAATGGAAGCATGAAAGAGTAAGCTTACGGGTCAAGCATGTACCCAGACAAGTAACAAGAATGTATCTCAAAAATAAGTGGAAAAAGATAAGAAAAAAGGAAAGATGGAGAAAAGAAGGAAGAAAGGAAAAAAGCAAGGAAGGAGGGGGGGAAGGAGGGAGGAAGGAAAGAAGGAAGGAAGGAAGGAAGGAAGGAAGGAAGGAAGGAAGGAAGGAAGGAAGGAGGGAAGGGAAGGGAAGGGAAGGGAAAGGAAGGGAAGGGAAGGGAAGGGAAGGGAAGGGAAGGGAAGGGAAGGGAAAGAAAGGGAAGGGAAGGGAAGGGAAGGGAAGGGAAGGGAAGGGAAAGAGTACTGTAAACTTCCTTGGACTTTGTAAATTCTACCCTGTTATCTTTAGGAAACCAAACTGTCTTGGTTTCCCTCAGCCCTGGGTATGATAAGTTCCCACAGAATACAAATGTCACCCGTGGATTTACTTCTTCCCACTTCCACAGTTCCTCACCTCATGTTCTTTCATTGCCTCCATCGTACTCTCTGAGTAGGGTTCTTGGTATCTCCAGTGGTGTCTCCTTCTTGTGGATGTATGTTTTTAGTCACACTGAGTCTTCCATTGGGCATGATATTGATCAAGACAAACTTTGTTGAATGGCCACTCCTTTGTACAACAACTTCAGGATAATAAAAACATAGCAAATATAAAAGACTACATCATATAGAAAATTAAATATGTAGACAAACATAAAGAAGGGAAGATGGGTTAACAAATGTTATACATTAGAGAGATGGGTAAGGAAGTTCTCCCTGAGGAGATGTCACTTAAACAAAAACCTTGAAGGAGATAGAGGTATCTGAGGGGAAGAGCTTTCTAATGCAAGGAAGTCCTGAAAAGCCTTTAAAATCTGGTTGTGCTTCATCCCATGCTGAGTAGGAAAAGGTGATCTTTTACATAACTATAGCTGGAACCCTGCACAAAATCCACCTTTAGTTATTTTTTGTTTTGTTTTTTGGTTTTGTCAGTCATGGGGCTTGAACTCAGGGTCTGGGCAATGTCCTTGAGCTCCTTCACCCAAGACTAGTGCTCTTCCACTTTGAGCCACAGCTCCACTTCCAGTTTTCTGGCGGTTAACTGGAGATAACAGTCTCGTGGACTTTCCTACCCAGGTTGGTTTTGAACCTCAATCCTTAAATCCCAGTTCCCAAGATTATAGGCATGAGCCACCAGGCAGACTTTGCCTGATACGGGAACAATGACAGGATTTCCAGGAATTACTCTGGGTGCCATTATAAATAAACTTAGAAAATAGCAGAAAAAACAGATAGGATGTGACTAGATTATCCCAGGTGACAGAAATGGGATTTAGCCCAAGATAGGACATGATGGAGATATAAAATTATATATTTGTGGGTACAATTTTAAGATGCATCTGGAAATATTTGCTTATGAGTTCATTATCTAATGTGAGAGGAGAATACAAGTGAAAGATGAAGTCACTCGGTGTCTCTAGGAGCTTTTGTCTAAGCAAGAAACTTGGTAGTACCATTTACTAAAGTGCAAAAGACTGATGGAAAAATAGGTTCTGGGAAAAACCCGGCTTAACTCAAGATGCTAATTAGATAGTCAAGGGGAAATAGTGCGTCAGAGTGGGATGTGAGAGTTCTTAGAAAGCATCAAGCTAGAGATGCCCATTTTCGTATATATTTCATTGCTTGAACCACCATAACAAAGTACTGTAGAGTCTGTGGCTTACACCACAGGGATTTATTTCCTGATACTTTTGAAGACTATATGTCTAAGATCAAAATGTTAGCTGGTTTTGTTTCTCCTGAAGCTTACAAATGGTCACCCTTCTTGCTGTGTCTTCAACATGGTCATTTCTCTGTGTCTCTGCATCCCAGATGTCTCTTTGTGGGTCCAAATTTCCTTTTCTTTTAAAGAGATCAGTCAAATGAGATTAGGGTCCATCCTAACAATTACTTTTTAACTTGATTATTTATTTAAAGTCTAGATCTCTAAATACAGCTCCAATGGCGATTTGGACTTCTCCCTATGAAGGTTAGAGGCACACAATTTAGCCTATAAAAGAGAGGCATCTACTTATATAAAAGACAAGATGATTGAAGTAGTGAACACAGAGGACAAAGGCCTGAAGATGGCACTGTGGTGCTCTTCGGGGTTTACAAGTCAGAGAGAGAAAAAGGACTATCAAAAGAAACAAAGACTGGCCAAGAAGTCTGAGGAAATCCAGGTAATTATGTGTTTCTTAAAAGCCTAGGGAAGACAAGGCTTCAAGGAAAAGGAAGTCAGTTACACAGTCAAGTGCTTCTGAGAGACAAAGTGAGGACTGAGAAGGGACCATTGAGTTAGAAGCATTCAGGTAATTAACAATCTGAATGGGAGCCATTTGGTGGTTTGGTGGAGGCATTCTGGAGTAGACTATGAACTGGGGAGGAATTGTGACATTGATTAGCAACAATCTGCCAAGTTTTTTTTTTTATTTTTTCCTGTGAACAAGACTTTAGAACTGGAGAAGCTGAAGAAAAATAAGGGATCAAGTCAGGCATTTTTTAAGATAGAGCAGGAAAAATAACCATGGTTGTGGGCTAATGGAATTAATGCTTTAGAAAGAAAGCATGGATAATGCTAATGGTGAGAGTGATGTCCTTGAACAGAGTCAAGGCTGCTTGTAGTATCAAGTAGCAAAAGCAAAGGGGTTTTCTTATCTAGGAACCTACACTCCAAAGGCAAGGTACAGAGTACAAAGGGAGGGAGGGTGAGAGAAAAGGAGGCAGGGTTGTAAAGGTTATGGAATTTCCCTTCCAGTTATGTGTAGCAGGTAAGATACAGAATACCTGAGGAAACAAGAAAGGGTATAAAACAGTGATCAAGGCCAGAAGGAAAGTTATGTGGTCTAGTGATCTGTAGAGGAATTTGTATCCAACTCTGAGAACAAACCACTCAAGCAAAACCACTCACCAAAGTGTTCCATTGTTTCCCTCCCCTCAGTTAGGAAGGCATGGGGACTAAGTAGATTTAGAGCTAAATTTAATCCAGGGAGAGGAACCAGAGGGAATGTTATAGAAAGAAGGTAGTTACTTTAAGGATGAACCTTAGTAGGATCTCAAGAAAAGAAGTAAAGACATCATTGTTTAGTGGGGCAACAGGAATTGCTGAAGTCTGAATGCTAAAGGGGAAAAGTTGGAAAGATAGAAAGGGATGGTGAAAGAGTGCTGTGTTCAACTCTCTCCTAAATGGCAGTTTTATTGTCTATTCTCAGAAGTTCATATAATAGACTTATCTCCTGATTATTGACCCATCCTGTCACAATTTAGCAATTACTTTCAGGAGACAATGTGAGGATAGTGAGAGTATTACTGTCCAAGAGGCAGAATCATCTAGATTCAAGTTTAGCCTTTGCTTCTACTTGTTTTTTAGGTCACTTCTTTATTGTGAGCTTTACTTGTCACATTTATAAAATGAAGAAAATAACTGTCCTGTGATTATTGTGCAGATAAAATGCAAGATAGTATGTGGAAAATGCTTTGTAAACTAAAAAACCAGTGAACAATAACCTGAAATCACTGCAAGATCATCAATCAGTTCAGAAAAGGGAGAAAAATCAGCCACCAATGACTTTGAGGAGAATCTCTGTTGTCCTTCCAAACTCTATGACAAATCAGCATCGTGCTTATGGGGTGCAGGCTCTGAGTGCAGCTTTCTCCTTCACCTAGGTCCATTCTTCGGTGCTTCAAAGCCCTGGACCCTACCACCAAGGGATGGAGAAAGAAGGGAAGGGAATTCAGGAAAAACAGAAACCAGTGGAACAGGCTGATGGGAAGATCTTCAAAGCATCTATGGCCTACCAGGTCCTTTGCAAAGATCTTACTTAGTTCTCTTACTGTTCAATTTGGTATTGCCTTTCTGTGTGATAGATGAGGAAACAGATTCAGCAAGTTCAAATTATTGGACATAAAAGACACAACTAGAAAATAGGGGGATAGAGAATTAATCTCTTCTCTTTCTACATTCAAATGGGGCTTTCTTGGAGTATGTGGCTAATCTTAAGCAAACTTAACCTGTCCCTTAAAAAGGGTTTTCTGTATTCTAGCCTCTATTTATCTATGATGTTTAATCTACTCAAATAAAAGGAATGCAAAATCCATGAAAAGAGGCCTTTTAGAATACTAAAATTACTAAAATTCTTGGGGCAAGGAGTTATTGACCCAAAGTGAAAAACAAACTGAAAGTGGGTTGCCTTAAAAGCCCTTCTTTAGTTTCTCATCGACTCAGAACTTCTCCAATTAGCAGTTTATGGCAAGATCACAAAGGGAAAAAGAAAAAACACTCAGCAACCCAGTGTCCTACTATCAAGTACCTCACTGATGAGTGCTCACTGGTCAGGATGTTTGCTCCTAAATACCTGTCTATCCCAAAATGCAGTGACTTAAAACAGTCATATTCTCTGATTTCTCCTGATTCTGCTAGCCAACTGCACTCTGCTGAGCTGTTCTCACTTAGAATTTCCCCAGGCTCACAGTCAGATGTTGGATTTACTGGCGTGATCAAAGGCTTGCTAAGGTTAGACTTCCAGAATGGCTCCCTCTCCTGATCAATATTTGATGCTGACTGATGACTGGGAGTTAGCCTTGTCAATCACAGGGCTCATGGTAGTTAGTGCTTCCTTAAGTATGTGGACATGTTCTAAGTCCCCAAAGATAATGTTCCAAGAAGTCAGAGATGGTCCCTGCTGGAACAAGTAAGGGCCCTGCCTTGAACTGACCTAATGCCACTTCTATATACTCTGTTATTTGGGAAACACCCAAGTTCTGCCCAGACTCACAGGGCAGAGGTGTAAACTCTACCCATTGGATGCAGAGAGACAAAGTTATATTGCAAAAGGAAGTAGGAGCTAGTTGGGAAAATGCAGCTGACATAGTCATTAGCTCAGACTCATCTAGAGTTCCAATGTCCCCTATGTCAGTCCTTGGCCTTGGAGTCTGACCTTGCCCTTGGAAATTTTCCTGCCTACGCATCATACCCTTTGTTGGTTATGCTGCAGCTAGACCATAATCTACTTTCAAAGCCACTTGTGAGTCTGACACTTGTGCACAAGATTCCTTTTCCTCACTTCTCCCAAGGGGAGCTCCCCCTTACCATTCAGCTCAACTATCACATTTTCTACATCTTCCCTGACTACCACTTCTGACCCTTTGTGTTCTCTCTGGCCTTTGAATGTTTGCTTTCTTACCTACCATCTCCCTTCCCCTACTAGAACGCAAGTTCAGAGATAACCGTGGCAGCCTTGCCACTGCAGCTAAGCAATCGGTAGGGACACCATGTTGTCCACTGCCTGTGGTCATTTAGTAAATTTCTGCTAAGTAAATAAACAGATATTCAAATGAATATCCCTACCACGTGGTAGCCAATGACCACTAACACTGGCCCCTGTGTTTTTCTCTGATGAGTTATTTTATGTTTAGACACTTGTTAGACAATTTCTTCAAGCCATTATAAATTTGTCCACTCAGTCAAAGCTTTCATGGCATATTCACTAGAAAGAAATTTTCAGACTGTAACTCCAAGTGTCTTAGTGTCTTGATTCTGTAGCTCTCAACTTAAGAGGCTAGGGGTGGAGAGACAGAATGAGGAAGCCAAAGGACCCATCCTCATGTTCATTATAGGAACAATCTTTTTGTTTGTTCTAGGTGTTGGTGTTTCAAATAAGATTCTGTTTAAAAAAACAAAAATTCCCCTGCTGTAAGACTAGATGTTCTCTTCAATTCTGTTGTATATGCTTCTTGATGATGTTTCTCAAAACAAAGCCTTTCAACTCACCCGTCCATCACACTCAACCCCTGACAGATGGGCAATTCTGTCTCCAGTCCCACTGAATTACCACGTGACTGGGTAATCTGTATTTTAACAGGGAATTCTTAGGTCCTCTAACATTTGGGAATCCCTACTTTGTGGTGTAAAAATAACCTATGGAATGCTCTTTGGGAAGGACCTTTGCAAAAGTCCATGTTTTTCTTCAGCCTATATAGAATTTTTTTGGACGAGTGGGCTTGATCTCAAGACATTTTTTTGCTAGAGAACCTAATTGCTACCGCTACTATTTCTCCTGTAGCCTAGTGGTGAGACTATGAAGTATATATGTGCACACATGCACACACACAAACACACACATGCACACGTGACATCACAGCCAACCTACTCCTCACTCAGCTGAGTCCTGCCAATTAAACACTTCTCACGTGATATACGAGCAAGGCCCTTAAAATTCCAAACATAAAGCAGCTAATAAGAGTATCTCATTCAACAATGTAATAAAAAAAAAAGCAGAGACATAAAAAACTACAAAGTTTTCTTTGTGATCATTGCTTAACACTGTTACATAATTAAATATTAATGAAAGTAGGTTACTTTCATTTTGTGAGCAATTTAATTCAATTAAAAATAAATGGGTCTCCTTGGCTCAGTGGGCATACTGATATACAGAACAGCATTACCCTTAACTTGGTTTCCACTGGGTTTAAATCCAGCATGGAGCAATGCTACAGAAACACAACCCCAGGCAGACACACTTAACTCATTAAGAACCAAGAAGAGTCAGTCAAATGAATATTATGTTCTACAGTACTGACTGACTGGATGCAAAGCCTGATGTGGCCTAATTAAAAAACATGTTTATAGAGCATTTGCTTTGTGAGATGAAAGATAGTTAAGACATTTCTTCGATCAGTCGAAATACTGGTATTCTCAAGGTGTTGCATACTGAGAGCTGTGTACTTCAGATTCATTCATGACATACCTCAAACTGCAAATATTTCCTTCCTTAGTGGGGAAATGGAGCACTTTTTCTGCCCTAGGGAACTCATGCTTTAGTAATATTGGCTGGGTGTCAGGAAATCCCCGCTGACTATCTTGCTAGGTAAGACTCATTTAAAAAAATAAAAACTTATTTAACGATAAAAGCAGATATGAATCTTAAAGTATCTTAGGAAGAAACTGACAAAGTATGGGGTGTGTGTGTGTGTGTGTGTGTGTGTGTGTGTGTGTGTGTGTGAATTTTGCTATCAGTGCTGAGAACTATTCCAGGACAGGAAGTTCCCAGGGTGAGGTGAGTTCTGAGGGCTCTGGAGGAAAGGGTGAGGAGAGAAGAAACGGAGGACACAGAAAGACGAATGGAACAGGACTGAGAAGTCAAGGAAGAAAGAGGCCCTGGGCCAAGTTGACTGGCTCCTGCTGATAAGAGTGCCCTGAGAGAGTGGACAGGAGGTGGTTTGACAGGACAGCCAGGAGTTTGGGGATAGAGGCTCTTGTCTAGCAGGCAGGGAGGGTTCCAAGTTGTTTCCGGGGACACCTCTCAGGGGCCTTGGGTGCTCACAGGCCTGGGAGGTAATGGATCGGCTGCCATTGTGAGAGCTGGCCCTGCTCTTTCATTGCACCCAGAAGAGCTGTTGTTTGGGAATGAACTCAGACATTCCAGAGGGCACATCTAATAATAACAAATGTTATCAACACCTTGAGGCTGAAGGGAGCTGAGTGTGTGTCTTTAGGCACCCAGGGGCCAGTGCCCAGCCCTGAAAGGAAAGCCCAGGCCTTTGTGAATGGAGAGGAAAATGCCAATCTGTGGACAAAAAGTTCGCTGCTAAAAAGCGAAACCGTGGCCAACATTTTACAACCTGGATGCATTGTTAATGTGGTCGTTTATCTGCAAGCAATAGGAAGTGGAGTTAGAAAACAATGTATCCTTTTTAGATACAAGGTCAGCCCCACCATGGGGCCTCTGGGTCACCTGTTACCCATATGCCAAGGGAGAACAACTCCTTGCTCCTAAGCCAGGTCACCAGTTTCCTGGGCAGGGGAGGCCACTTTATGGTCTACAAGATACCCACAGGTGTTATCTTGACTAGTCAATGGGAAGGTAGCTCCCCAAATCCTCCCAAGAAGTGGGAAGAATCCCTACAGGCTTCTTTTAAAACTACTTCTCCATAAGCCAGGTGGTAAACCAGCCCTGATAATCAGCTCATTCCCCAAGAGGCTGTGTGACCAGTGCTAGAGGTTTAACTTCCCAGGACTTCAGTTCACTCACTTGCGGAAAAAAAAAAAAAGTCCCGAGAAAGATGCCTTCCATCTCTAGTTCTTGAAAGCTTCATTGAGATCGTCTGAAGGATGTGGTCCACTCTGAAGCTGGGTTGCTCAGCAGCCAAGGAAGGGCTGTTGCACATGCAGTGCCTTCTACCTGGAGCATCCTGTTTTAGTCAGGCTTAGCCTCCTCACTTCCCGCAGCATATGCTGCATAATTCCCCTTGGAGCTGATCACTACCTGACATACCATCACTTTTACTTTTTATCTTAGGTATTACCCATCTTCTGACACCTAGGGGAAGTTTTGTAAGCAGAAAGATTGTGTGTTTGGTCTCCTGCATGATTCTCCAGGATGTAGAATCATACTCAAGGTATAACGGTTTCCCAGAGAACATTGAGTAAGGGGTAGGTGATTACCCTACACATTTCTTACTGTCCAGAATACCAAGGTTATCTTTAAAGAACAAAGGTTTATGCTTAGATTACAGATCATACATGTACTCCTAGCTACTCGAGAGGCTGAGACCTGAGGATTGCAGTTCAAAGTCAGCCAAGAAATTTCATGAGACTCTTACTCCAATTAATCACACACACACACACACACACACACACACACACACACACACACACACACACACACACTAGAAGTGAAGCTGTGGTTCAAGCCTTGGACACAAAAGCTCAGGAACAGTGCTCATGCACCAAGTTTAAGCCACAGGACTGGTACGATACATGTACACACACAGACATACAACAAAATAAAAATAAAAGTAGAGGTTTATTTGACTTCTAGGCTGGGAAATCCATAAACCTGAGACTGGCATTCCCAGTGAGAGTATCTGTGCTGTGTCACCCCATGATGGAAGATGGACGGGCAAGAGAGGTGAAAACTGGAGAGCAAGAGAGAGCTATGCTCACTTTTCTCACAAAACCACTCTCACGGTAACCTCTCTCAAGATGATTCCATTGATTTCTTCTTGGAGACACAGCTTTCATGATCCTATCAGCTCTTGTTGGGCATCATCTATCAGCACCAAATTGGGAGTTAAATGTCAGACAGTTGCACCCTGGAAGACACATTCAAACCACAGCAATGATGATGACTATATCGGGGGTCAGCTAACCTTCTGACTTCAAATTCCCTAAGGTCAGCATCTTTACTATCCTATGAGTGGCTTAGTCACAGTAGCTACATCTTGTAAAACTAGATTTTTCTAGCACTATAATTGATTTTGTGTGTGCGGTAATGGGCATTGAGCCCAGGGTCTCATACTTCTAGGCATGTGTTCTACTACCTGTTTTTAAGCTTGGATCTTGATACCTTTGCCCAGGAACTCTGAATTTTCCTTGTCTGACTCTCTAGTATCTGGGCTATACCACCATGTCTAGCTTGGATGGCCAGATTTAGCAAATAAAATTACAAAGACGCCTAGTTAAATTTCAATATTAGATAAAGAAACACGCGACTCTTTTTTTTTTTAGTATGACCACATCCACGTTTTGCAGAAGATGTTGTTATATTGAAAAAGCATTCATTGTTTAGTTGACAAGATTGTAACTCTCTGATGTTTCATGTGGCCACATTAACCACAGTCCTTACATCTTGTAAGTTTAAATTAAGTAGTTGCTATATGAATTAAATAGCATGTTCAAAATCTGGAAAAGGGATAAACCCGAATAAAATAGGAAGGTCAGGCTCAGACTGCTGATAATGCTTCACAATGGATTTGGGGAAGTGAAAGGGACCTTGATTTACGTTTGCCAATTCCCAGGGTATGAGTTTGCCTACCATGGATTTCCTAGGCTCCAGCCTATACGTCAAATAAAGCACTATTTTTACTGAAGATTGTATCTCTAGTCTTCCAAGGAGCCACAACTGAAGAAAAGTTGGGAAGAAATGAACACAATTGGTTTTTGGCAAATCAGTAAGAGCCAGAGTCAGACCATGACTATAAAGCCATAGAATTTTTAAAAATGGGTGAAAATAAATGAGAAAAGAGAAATATGAAAAACAGCCATCTACACTTTACCAGGACTTGCTGTTATTCCCTCATACATATTATTTCAGTCTTAAGCTTGTATGACAGAAAAGCTATTACCTCCAGTTTTGAAGGGGGAGGTGGGGGAGAAGGGCAGGAGCCACAAGTGTAGGAGGAGGGAACAGAGAGAGTTCAAGAATTGTCCCTTTTATGCAATTAGCAAATCAGTACAAATTTCCAAACCTCGCTCTGTCTGCAGTCACTGGATCTGGAAGTCAATGGGATCTCAGAGATCAGAAGCCAGCCAACCTGCCCATTGTGCAGGACAGGAAGTTGTGGCAAGGAATAAAAGGATTAGCGGAAGGACACCGTGACTCACACCTGCAATCTTAGCTACTTGGAAGGCAGTGATTAGGAAAACTAAGGTTCCAGGTTAGTACAAACAAGAAGTTTGTACTCAACCAATAGTAGTGCATGGTGGCACATAGCAGTCAACACCAGCAACACAGGGCAGTGCAAGTAAGAGAACTGTGGCCCAGAGTGTCTCCAGAATAAAGTGAGACCCTAACCTCGAAAATGATCAGCAGCTAGAGGAGCTAGAGTCATGGCTTAAGTGCAAGCGCATCTATCTAACAAGCCTGAGGCCTCAAATTCGATCCTCAGTACTACCAAAACCAAAAGGTTGGCAATTTCTTATCAGAGTTGGGATTCAAATTTACACATGTAGGCAGTGAGTATGTGGGGTGTGTGTGTGTGTGTGTGTGTGTGTGTGTGTGTGTGTGCTAGAAAGTCTAAGGTGTATCTGCTAACATAGGAGTCCAAGAAGTCAGCATGGCACCCCTAAGGAAACAAATGGAATGAGTATTCTGGAACTTTTTTGTGTTCATATGTTGAAAACTGGAATTGAGTTTCCTAGGGGATACATTCCAACCATAGCATCCATGATGAGAAAGATGAAAAGATGAAGTTCTTGTGATTGATTGACTGATTGAATGAATGGTATTGGGAATTAAAACCAGGGTCTTGCATATGCAAGGCAAGTGTTCTAACCACTGAGATACATCCCCAGCCTTGGATTTTTTTTCTTAACCTCCACCAAGATATCTGAAAACCTAAGCCAGACTGGGGGAGTCAGAGCCACCCAAGCTGCTGTAGAGATGGTGCTGGGGTGTGGTAGCTATGAGAAAGTGAGGGAGGAGGGTATTTTTCTTTACCAGAGACCAGTTGACACGAAGCTGAACCAAGGACTTACCAAGTGCAATGCATCTGTCTTTCTTCACTTTCCCCGTTGGGAGCACAAGGGTTGCCCTCTCACAGGGCTCAGCCTCAGATAATACCCTGGGATCTACTCAAACTCGGATGATACCCTGGGATCTACTCAAACTCAGATGATACCCTGGGATCTACTCAAACTCAGATGATACCCTGGGCTCTCTGCAAACTGTGTGGATCTTGTCAAACTCCCTTGTTTCCCCAGCTATAAAACAAAAACAGGATTTGTAAGGCTTTTTCTAGTCTTTCCTGACTCACAACTTATCCCTTCTACCACCTTCCCTCTCTCTTCTAATTCTCCATTTCCTTCCTCATTTTTGAAAAGAAAATCCTTTCCGTCTTTTCCCTTCAGCTCTGTCCTCTCTCATCCTCCCTCTTAAGGAACCACAGCCTCCTCACCTCCCTCTCTCTGTCTTTGCCTACCATACACCCATGCTGCGGGAAGTAATATTGGCCCATAATTAGAAAGAAATTCTCCTAATAGAACAAAGAAACCCAACAGGCAAGCCAAGAGCAGACACTGGGTAGATGGAGAGGCAAATCTTCAGAGCAGGCAGCCTCTGAAGCCACTCTTCTATTCATCTGTGTTAACTATGCCCTTGTCTCCTATCTAGAGAGCACTTTGCCAGATCTACAAACAAAAGATTATGCATATTATTATAACTATAAAAAAATCTTAGCTAAACATTCCCAAATGGAAGCCCACTGAATGGGAGAACTTGGGCATCCCAAGGCCACATGCATTCTCCAGAGTGAGAACAACACTGGCCTTCACTTTTAGTCCCCGTCACCATGGCCCACACAGAACCCTGGGGAGGCAAGCATGCCTTGAGATTTCCCAGCTTGCTAGAAACTCTGAAAGCAAATGAGAGCCCTCAAGGCTCATTAGACCTATTTAGACAGTTCTTCATTGGGAAAAATTAAATCTTCCCAACACATAAATACAGCCCTGTGACAAATGAAGTAGCTAGTCATGTTTAAACCCAGCTCTTCTGTGAACAAATGTACTCAGTGAGTGCCTCCCCCACCTCCAGGCAAGGTAAATGTGATTCTTTAGCTTAAGTTAAGGGGAAAGGAATATAAGGAAAACACATGTATAGGAATAGAAGCCAAGCTGGGCAGATGAGGCTCATGAAGGTCACCTTTTTGGCATACAGCCAAGTTCCAGGCCCTCACCCCAGCATTCTCAGACTTTCTTGGTCATTTCTCTACCCAACCCTATAGGCCACTATTTCACCACTGCCTATAAATAGTTTCTTCAAGGGTGATGAGGTGTGTCTTCCATATATCCCTTTACATTTCTCAAAATGTCCTGGCATTTCCAGAAACCACCCCTTTTCTGGGAAGAGTTGGCAATATCAGGGAATGACCCTGGAAGGAAATGGCCAGACTTCTTGAAAGATCTTTTAGAAGAGATAGCAATAAGACAGAAGAGGAAGGCAGGGGGGAGTGGAAGGATGGAGGGAGGGAGAGAGAGAGGAAAAGAGAGAGAAAGAGGGAAAGTGTATTGTTGTGGCTGCCTCTTGGGACTCTCTCTTCCTAGGGGGATCACTGGATGATCTACAGCTGCTCTATCCAACAGATAGCCACAGGGGAGTACAGAACATTTGAAAGGTGAACAGCCTCAATGGAGACTCACAATATACTCTGGATTGTGAAGATAGATTCAGGAAAAAGAAAAAGTATCAACTATCTCATTAGTAAGTTTTATATACTTATTGCATGTTGAAATAATAAGTATAGGGTTGTGTGAATTACAGTATTTGAATTTTATCTGCTTTCCTTTTTCTTCTCTCTCTCTTTCTCTCTCTTCCAATATTGGGGATTGAGTTCAGAGCCTGGGCTTATAGTCAACTGGTCTACCACTTGAGCCCCACTCCCAACCCCCCCACCCTCCAGTCCTTCTGCTTTTAGTTTTGTTTTTTAGTTAGGATCTTCAGGCTGGCATTGAACTATGATCTTCCTATTACTGCCTCCCAAGTAGCTGTGAAGACAACATGAGCCACCACGTGTTGTCTTCTTTAGTTTCTTTTTATAAAATTCCAACCACATGATTTTAAATTACGTGGGTTTATTCTCCATATATATTGGACAGCACAGCTTAATAGAACCTTCAGTCATCACACATAAAAACAATTCTTTCATGGGATCATTTTTAGTACCTGTGCAAAACCCTAGTGGTTCATGCTCTCCTCCCACCACCCTCATCACTCCCAGTACAGACTCCCTAAAGTTCCACTCATCTCATGCCCCCATGGAAATCCAGCCTCCCTCGCTCCTCACGTTAGCATCTGGACCTCTTTAGTCTGTTAACTAAGAGCATTCCTTGCTCTTATTTCCTCCCACACATGTCCTCAGAATATTGCTCTTATATGTCTACCTTTGGTTTAGAATTGACTGAATAAAGGACTGATAGGACCTGAGGAGAACATCCAACCTATTCAGTTTGGTCCACTTGACCCAATCCAAATAAAATTGCTGTATTGGTCTAATTTTCTTTTTTTTTTAAATGCAATGGAACTCTCATTTGTTTTCACATAGTAATGCTTGTTCATTGTAAAATGAAGAAAGAAAGAAAGAAAGAAAGAAAGAAAGAAAGAAAGAAAGAAAGAAAGAAAGAAAAAAAGAAAGAAAGGAGGGAGGAAGGAAGGACAAACAAACAAAATAAAGTCTGTACAATCCCAAACCTCAGGTCATAGTCCATGTTTAAGAGTACATCCAAGCAACATTTTATTTTGTATATTTATTGAGTACTTACTATATACAGGAATCACACTAAACATTTTAAAACACATTTTCCTCAGAATAATTCCTAAGTAGATTTGGTTATCTCTAATTTCAGAGAATAAACAGGATTAAAATTTTATCCAAAGACACATAGCGAAATGGAGGCCCTGCCATTTAAGGAGGGGTCCAAATCTACTGTGTGCATGAAGCGTTTAGTTCTTTGATGCCAGCTCCTCCAAGGAGAGACTCTAGTTGTTCTACTTCAAGTAGTCCTTTTATACACATCCATTCCCATATAGCCCTCTAGGATTCCCCATGCAATTCTAATTTACCATGAAAGGCTTTCTATTTGCATATCCTTTCTCTCAACAATATTGGTTGAGCACTTCCTTTGTGTAGACCACATTCTAGACAACTGAAATATAAAAGTAAACAATTTACTTTACATATTTTGTTCTTGTGTGGCTTATATTTCAGTGTAGTTAGACAAGAAAGCATAAACAAATTTAGTGAGTATATAGGATGTCACACAATCAGTGACACCAACCAGAAAGTGAAGCAAGTAGTAACAGAGGATACAAAGAGATCAAGAAGTCAGGAACCAATGACTCACACCTGTAATCCTAGCTACTCAAGAGGCTGAGATATCTCCAATTAACCACCAGAAAGCTGGAAGTGGTGCTGTGGCTCTAAGGGATAGTGTGATAGAGCTCAGGAACAGCGCTCAGGCCCTCAGTTCAAGCCCCATGGGCAACCCCCCCCAAAAAAAAGATGCTATAGGAATATGAAGGGATTTGAGAACATCTGTTGAGTAACTGCTCTAATAATTCAAGGGCAAAATTGATAGTATCTATCAAAATTAACTGATATACCCCTCAAAACTTCTGAATTTCAGAAGTAACTTTAGATCCACTGAGTCACAATGTGTGGTACCAGGACAAGTATAACTCAGGCATGGCTTAGGTAGACTAAACTGGATAAAGATCCATCTTAGCTGGGTACTGGTGGCTCACGCCTATAATCCTAGGTACTTCAGGAGGCTGAGATCTGAGGAGGATAACAGTTCAAAGCCATCCCAGAGGGCCAGGAGTTTAGCCTAGTGGTAGAGTGCTTGCCTAGCAAGCATGAAGACCCTGGTTTGATTCCTCGGTACCACATACACAGAAAAAAAAAAAAAAGGCCAGAAATGGTGCTGTAACTCAAGTGGCTAGAGAAAATCCAAGGACAGTGCTCAGGCCCAGAGTTCAAGGCCCAGGCAGGCCTGGCAAAAAAAAAAAAAAAAAAAAAAAAACTGGGCCAGGAGTTTGGCCTAGTGGTAGAGTGCTCACCTAGCATGCCGGGGTTCGATTCCTCAGTACCACATACATAGAAAAAAGAGCCAGAAGTGGTGCTGAGGCTCGAGTGGTAGAGCTCTAGCCTTGAGAAAGTCCAAGGACAGTGCTCAGGCCCTGAGCTCAAGCCCAGGACTGGCAAGGGAAAAAGAGCCATTCCAGGTATGAAAGTCCATGAGACTCTTATCTCCAATTAACCACCAGAAAACTGAAAGTGGTGCCGTGGCTCAAGTGGTAGAGTGAATAGAATAGCGCAGGGATAGAACCTAGGCCCACAGTGCCACTTCCAGTTCTCTCTCTCTTTCTTTCTTTCTTTCTTTCTTTCTTTCCTCCTTTCTTCTTTTCTGTTTTTTTTTTCGGGGAGGGGAGAGGGTATATTGGTCTTGGGGCTTGAACTCTGAGCCTGGGTGCTGTCTCTGAGCTCTTCAGCTCAAGGCTAATGCTTTACCACTTGAGCTACAGTGCCACTTCCAATTCTCTCTCTCTCTCTCTCTCTCTCTCTCTCTCTCTCTCTCTCTCTCTCTCTCTCTCTCTTCTTTCTCTCTCTCTCTTTCTTTCTGTATTTTATTGTCTGGGTGATATAGAGGGGTTACAGTTATATTCATCGGGTAGTGGGTATATTACTTCTTGAACATTGATACCCCCTTCCCATGTTTTTCTTCCACTTACCCTCCCCCTACACCCTCCATTAATTCTTATATTAACTTTCCTATTTCAAATTACTATATGCTTTTCTCTTTTCTGACTGGGCTCTGCCAGGGACACACAGCATCATATACTGGCAGGAATTTTCTTTAAACTCCAACTTCAATTGTCAAACCTGAGTGATAGCATAATGGAGACAACTCCAGTTTCTACATAGGTATTTGGAATGCAGATAGCCATCTGCATTAGTATCCCTGCTGTCTGTCTTCAGTTGAAGAACCCAGAAAGGTAAGTCCCTCCCTACTGCGGAGATTGATTCAGAGCTCACAGAGAACTTCTATGGAAAGCTGATAAAGGGGACAGGTCCTGTTAATACAAATAATTTTGGGACAGAGTCAGGGCCCTCCAAAAAGTTAATCATTATCCTCACAAAGTGTTTTCATCCATTTATTACCTGGTCAAAATTAGACACATTGGGGGCATTTGGAATAAATAGTATTAAATAAGGATTGTAAGATTATAAAATTTTAAGTCTGACACAATTATATGTGTGAATACACATCACTAACTAGTTTATAACCTTGGTCGGGTTAGATAACCTCTCATGGGTCTTCATTCTGTCACCTGTAAATTCTGTATGACAGAATTTGCTTAAATGGGTAAAAATAATTCTCTGGTGAATATGACCGTTGTTGTCCTTGTCCCCCCAAAAAGAAAAAGTGCCAAAACTGTACTTCCCCTGCTTGTTTAATCTGCTGTTAAGCACAAGTCAGTTTGTAAGAAGTTGAGTGGCCAGACAAGGATTGTATCTGTCTAAATTTGTGCTTCTACATCATCTTTATTACCTTCTGGCATCTGCAACTCTAGAACCAGGGAATCATGAAGAGCAGTTAACTCTGAACACACATTACCCTTAGAAACATCTAGAAAGTACTAGAAGTATCTAGAAAGTATAGTCCAATACAAATTATACAGGATTCTAGATACACACAGTGAGGCCAAAAGAGGATACTCTTTTTAGAAGAGAAAAATTAAAAATGTGCAATGCCTAAGTGCCTCTTCATGTGTATATAAAATAATATACATACCAAAACAAATTCCAAGATATGGAAACAAAAGACTGTTTGGGGGTTTTAGGTTCATTTTTAGTTTTTGATGGTTCTGTCTTCTTTACCTTATGTATGGTGTTTTCATGTGTATATCTTCAGGAGGGTAGGAGGGGGGCACAGGACTTGAGGGGAAAAGGGTGAAAAGGTACAGCAGTATAGCTACCGGACATGATGAAAGTAAACTATACAACTTATGGGTGGAGACAGGAAAGAAGAACTGGGAGAGAATGAGGGACCAGAAGGCACTGTATGAAAGGAAATGTACTCACTACCTGACTGATGTCATTGTAATCCCTCTAAATACCACTTCCATGATAACAATAAGAAAATTAATTTTAAAAATAAATGAAATAAATATTACAAAAGGAAATACTGTTCAATAGAAACTTAAATTTGAGCGGCACATGTAATTTCAAATTTTCCCATAGCCATATTTTGGGTTTTGTTCATTTGGTTTGGGTTTGACTTTTATTTTTTTGGCAATACCAAACAATGAAATCAAAACCTCCAGCATACTACTCGGGTGCTGTACCACTTGAGCCACTTCCCCAGCCCTTTTCGTCTTAGGTATTTTTCAGCAATTGCACTTGGGTTTGTTCTATCTCCTCCTTCTGAGTAGCTGGGACAGCAAACATACCCTGTTCTACTAGCTATATTTTTTCAGTAGAAAACATAAAAATCAATCTTAGCAATATAGTTTATTAAATGATACATAATGTTATCATTTAAAAGTAATCAACACTTAAAATATAATTGCAATATCTCAAATTCCTTTTTTTCTGCACTATGTCAGTGAAATCCAATGTGTATCATACATTTATATTTGTCAGCTCTAACCAGCCACGTCATGTGCCAGACGCAGTGAGAGCCACGTATTGTGTATGGCCACCATACAGTAGAGAAGTTCTTTACCATCTGCCTAGTACCTTCATTTTAAGAAAATGATATAAACGCTAAATGCCTTACGAGTTGTCCTTCCTAAATCACAGAGCCAGACAGAAATAAAATCATACCCAGGATTCAACTACCCATTCAAACTACTGGATTTGAAACCCAACTCCGTCCCTTATTAACTGTATGACTCAGGCATGTTTCCTTCCATCTCTGAATTTCAACATCCTTTTCCATAAAAGGAAAATAATATGTTCCCTAGAGTTGTGGTAAGGATTAAATATGATAATAAGGGAAAGTACTTAGACCCCCAAACAAGCACTGGATAAATGCAGTAATACGTGATCATAATCAATTAATCACACTGCCTGTCAACTAACCTCAGTCTGTCTTAGCAGGAGGCAGGGAAGGGACACACCAATGACTTTGAAGGTGGCCTTAAACCCAGCAAGAAAGAACAGTGTGATGATGCACCAAGCATTCTTTAGCATAGTTCTTCCTCTCATTCCAAGTTAGGAAACAAAAAATGATTTTTCCCAAGGTTCTCTTCATAATGTAACCAGGATGCATTTTTTTATTTCAGCCAGAAAACAAAATTATAGGTAGACATTCATTAACCCCACCCCACGCACATCCTGGTACCCAGTGATGTGAAGGCTCCTGACTCACCTGGCTAGTCCCCCCTGACCCTCCTTGTCTAACCAAAAGCCACAGAGATTGCTCCAAGGGAGATAAAGTCATTTGTTGACATTTCCCAGGTGACAACAAAGTCAAGCCTTCTTTTAGGAAGCTGAGTCTTTGCATATAATTAGCAGGTCAAATTTCTCTCTGGGGAATGAGGCTTGGCATTCCCCACAAAAGGAAAAAGGGGCCTTAGAAAAGAGTTGGAAGTTGAACTACAGTAACTTCTCCGTCCTTCTTTACTGCTTTAAACAGAGCAGAAAATGAGAAAGGAGAGAAGGGCTCCCACTTCCACTTCTAATTTAGCTCAGAAATTACTTTTCCTAGATGTATCTCCTGTTGAAGTTATAGCATAAGGTGAAATCAGCAAATAAAACTTTTTTTTTCCTGAGCACAGATGGCTCACACCTGTAACCTTAACTACTCAGGAGTCTGAGACTTGAGGATTGCTGTTTGAAGCCAGTCCAGGTAGAAAAGTCCACGATATTCATCTCCAAATAGTCACTAGAATACCAGAAGTAGAGTTGTGGCTTTAGAATTTTAGACCTTTTCATTAACAATGTTGTGGTGTATTCGAGGTATAATGTATCATACATATTGTCATATTTTAATAATTAGTACCATATGTGACATACTTTATATTACCATTGATATTATTAAAGCTGTTTCTTCTACATTTTCTCCCCCAAATGCACAGTGAATGTCTTGAAATTTGAAGTCGCTTTAGCCCCATATGTTACAAATGGTAGAATGTACAGTAAGTACTTGCCAGTTGACAGCAGACATGTTAGTAGTAGAGCTGGAACTCAGGGCCTCATGCCCTCCCTTGGCTTTTTGCTCATGGATGGTGTTCTGTCACTTGATCCACACCTCCACTTTCAGTTGTTTGCTGGTTAAATGGAGGTAAGAGTCTGGGTTGGACTTCCTGGGCTGGCTCAGGATCCTCAGCTCCTTTAGTCACCAGCATTTGGCCATAAAAGACATTTTAGCTACATTGATGTTGAGTTCAACAAAGGCATTTGGATTCACACTCATTGTACTCAGGGATTGGCCTGTTTTCCCCAAATAAACAACCATGCCAGTTGCCTTCTGCCCTCTGCACATCTAGTGCAGGCTTCCTCTTTCAAATTAGATTTGGGTTTCTCTTTCCATCTTGGAAGTTTTTCTTAAAAGTCTAGCAAAATTCTTCTAAAATACAGATTAAAAAAAAACTTGAACACAAATTTATTCATTTAGTTGTCAATGAAGCTTCTTTATTTCCCCGACAAAATTTTTATCTATAAACATTATTTGAGTGTTACATTCAGCCTCTGACTAGAGTTCCCCTTAAGCCTTTAGCACTTTGCCTGAGAGTAGAGAAGTTCCATAATTCACACGTGAAACTAGAAAGCAACCAGTGCCAGCCCCCAAAAGGTCCCTCCTTCTTGTGGGTTCTTTCTCTTTGCTAGAGAACTGAAAGCAGATGAGTTGCTGACATCTGGTGGTTGCTACGCAGAGTGTAAACTAGTCTTAAGAAGACTTTTGCCTCTAATTTCAACAAACTCCCCACTTTTGGGGTCCTGATGGACTCTTTTGAATCTAAGTCACTTTTTAGAATATGTATACATATCCAAAGTAAAAGAAGTAATGCAAACTAAGAAGCTTGGGAACAATTTCCCACAGCTCTGAGATGAGAGCTAGCCACGGGGACAAAATGCTTCCCTAAAAGCATCCATCCATTTCTGGATTTGAACACAGATCAGACTTTATCTCAACAGTCTTGGTGAATCATGAAAGAAAGAAGAAGAAGAATATGATTATTCTATTTGTTTTCAAGGTAATGCTTTTCTTGCAACTGAAATAATTCTACTCTGTTCACTTGCTCTTCACTCTAACAATGTTATGTTTGTTATTGTTGTTCTTGCCATTTTTAAAGCTCTCCCTTTGGTGAGAGTCATAAAGTATAACATGGTTTTTGAGCCTTAGGTATTCTCTTCTTTTCCTTCTGGCACTCTGACCCCAACCAGGAACTTGTAGAGTATTAGAGACCTCAATCTAGGTTCACAAAAGTGCTTTGTCTGTCTTTATGGAAAAGATGTAAAGGCTTTGCTCTCCACAGTTTAAGAGGCAACCTAAAAAGTGCTTTTGCTGGGCTCTGTAAATTCACTCAAGTCTCCTAAATTTACATCTGTACCCCTTTCATCTGAGCTATTCTCTGCTTCAGCCCCTCAGTGACCACCTTGGGTTTTAGGAAAGAGAAAATTCACCAAGAAGGATCTTGTGTGGAAGGTAAACGTCCGGTCAAAATAGCCAGGGCCTTGTAATCATCTCTAAGGAAACACAGCCCCCTTTGAGGCCACTTGTTCCTGCTCTGTTCCAGTAATAAAGTGGAAACAATTCTCTGGAATTCCTTCAAGGACTGATATAGGCTAAAACTATATCAAGCATACCTATGCCTTGAAGCTGTTTTCACTGTGTTTCCCTTTCTCACCTTCTGAACAAAATTCTCTCTGTTTAAACTGAATCCCATTTTTGTCTCCCTAAAGATGCTGGAAACAAATGGAAGTTCTGACTTTCCCATGAATGTCATGTAAGACATCTTTCTCTGCCCTTTACTTGGCCTCTTTATTTGCCATATAGGGACCAGGGGCTAGACTTTTAACTTGAGATTCCTGGACTTTGGACTTGGGGGGGGGGGTCTATACAGCCAGTTTCAATAGGAAACTACCAGTGAGACTATGGAGCCTAAAGATAAGGGACCTGACTCTAAAAGATTAGAAACTGAAGGATATTTCCTAAAAGGAAATTAATCACTACTGCAAAAATATTACTTGATTTCTTTAGAGTACTTGCCACTTAAAATGCATTTTGTTGGTCTATTTGGTTTTGCCTATTTACCCTTGTTCTTCGCCTCTTCTCTTCAACATATACCTTGAGAATAGAGATCTTGGCCTTACATACACACACACACACACACACACACACACACACACACACACACACACACACACAAAATGATAATAATACAATAATACATTCATCCTAGAACCAACAGGATTTCATACTGTAAAGTACTTAGCTCTGGAAAGCGTGCAGGACTGCTTCATCCAGGGACATTATGGAAGCTCCATAATGATTCTATATTTACTCAATAAAGATACAAAATACAAAAGCCAGTCTGAGTTCCTGGAGGTGAATTAGGAATGGATGAAGGACTCGTAAGCACTTGTGAACATTGGAGACTGAAATCTTTATGGGCATGTATGTCACCACATATATTCACAGTGCTACATTGCTATCTGAATGTGTACAGGCCTGTAGGGGCTGGGGAAATGTACTGGAAAAACTTTCCCTTGGTCTCCAACTAAATGGTTTCCTGAGGAAATGAAAAAAAAAAAAAGGTGTGTGTGGGGAGGGGGTGGGATCAGGGTGTTGTGGGAAGGAATGAAAAAATTCCAGTAAGGAAAAACAAATGTGACTTTGGTCTTTGGAACTGGGAGTGTTATTGGCAGATCTGAAATTCCAGGCTTCATACTAGAGATACAAGAGGCTTTTGAAAAGTGAAGAAAGAAAAATCCATGGGACGTGAGACTGTAGAACAAACCATTAAAATGTAACATTCTTAAATGGAGAGGTTTGAGAAAAAGGGGTCAATGTCCCTCCAGAGAGAAGGTACTTTCTGTCATCTGTTAATATAGTTTATGGTTAAGTTGTTGGACCCCATGTGGACTGAAAGGACCTCTTTATCTTTAAACAAACAGAGGAAGAAGGCTCTCTGTGAGACCACACCATGGGTTTTTCCATTCTAGCCATCAATCTTCCCTTGTGGTTTGAGGGAAAAAGAGAAGTAGCAGAGGACAGAGATGTAATTAGAAAGGTAACTCAACTATACTGTAGCAGACTTTAAGTTAGTTGCTCTAACTTTTCCAGGAAATTAGGAGTCTGAGGACATATGCAGGTACTCTCTAAAGCTCCCCTATGACCCATATCACCAAATGTACTCATAACTTTGTCCAGCTTCTTATAATACACAGGCTCATCCCTGTGTGCTCTGTACTGGCCCACAGGCCTACAGGCCATGTTAGAGATTCCAGCTTCGAGTACTACTGGCAGCAGTGACAGTCACAGCTGGAACAGAAAGCCTTTATTAAGTGTCTTCTGCACATAGCATCAGGGTAGATCAATAGGTATTGATTAGTTTGGTACATGAATGCCCTCAAGGGAAGATTGGCTGTTTAAACACTAACACAAAACAAAACAACACAGATAGGCTAGACAAAAGCTTGTATTTTCAAACTTTTGGGAAAAGAAACTTGTAATCGACTGGCTAAAATGACAGAAGAATACTTAGAAGAAATTGCTTTGGAAAATATGTACAATACAGCCATCCCTCTGCTACAATGGAATTGAGTATAAAACAACCTATTAGCCTTCTCTGGAAACAGCAAGCATAATGATGACACAGCTATTTATTGCCTCATTTTATTTCATGTTGATCATAGTGCTGTGTGGGGATGAAGGACTCAAGCTTTTGGGCCAGACAAAACTGGGTTCAACTTTGACATCGTTTACCAATTCATGTGCTACCTTGAGTAAAGGGCGAAACTATTCTGTGCCTCACTTTTCTCATCTATGAATGAAACTAAAAATAGTTACCTTTTAGAGTTCTTATGAAGCAACATCAGGCCTAATCCTATGCTCATCACACAGCCAATTCTCAATAAATGGCCACAATTTGTATTGGAATAGAGACATGATTGCATTTTCTGAGGGCTAGCTATGGGCAAGATAGTGCTACGGTCTAAATATTTTGTTTATATTGCATATTTCAACCTCAGTATCTTGTATAGAAAGTATTATTCTTATCATCATTTTACACTTGAAGATCCTGAGGAACATAAACACATAATTAGTAAAAGCCATCTCTTGCTCTGGAAGATTTCCTCTGAATGGCAGGTCTAGTTGTGGTTCTGGCAACACAGCTGTCATTTCAATCTTGAAAACCCTAGTGGCACATTTCATCACTGTTCCCTTGTCTATTGACACATCAGCCAGGGAACATCCAACGTCAACTGGACTCTGCCTTCTTGAAAAGGCAGTTGGATAAGTGACCCTTATGAGCAATGACCTTTGACCTGCCCTCTCAATCGTAAACAAGAAAGGGGAGAGCTATTATATAAAGTGGTATTCATCCACATTCTTGACACCCTAAGTACTTCTAGAGCCCCAGAACATACACTGAGGCTCACCAGGGCAGAAATACAAACTAACACCAATTGTGCATATCAAGGTTCCAGTCATTAGCTCACCTTGGCCCAGCATCAGTGGGTATTGATTAATTTGGTTCTTTCACCCACATGTACTCAAGGGACAAGCTTGTTCAAGACTAGTTCTTTGAAAACTAACTTGAAATGAAACCGCACAAAATAAATAGGCTAGATGAAAGCTTAAAATTTCAGTTTTCATGGCAAGAAGCTCATTTTAGAATGATGGGAGAATCCTTTAAAGGAAATTCTTGGTTTAAAAAAAAAACTAAACACCATAAAGGAGTGTAGTAATTCCTCTTTTGTCACAGGGGAAATGTCCCAGTGGATGCCTATATCACAGTACAAAAGTCTGCAGCTGAGTACTTTTCCATCGTAATACAAACACTCCTTGAACACTGTAAAAATTCTGGGCTTTTC
This sequence comes from Megascapheus bottae, assembly GCF_031878675.1. Classification (NCBI taxonomy): domain Eukaryota; kingdom Metazoa; phylum Chordata; class Mammalia; order Rodentia; family Geomyidae; genus Megascapheus; species Megascapheus bottae. Next base: position 49,256,758 of record NC_143518.1, on the reverse strand, counting down.
ACTGCACTGTTTTACAACAAAATGTGCATAACTTTGCTTCTCCTTCATAATTTTTTCAGAATATTCATTTTTAGCAAACTCAACATATGATTAATTTTCCCCCAAGAACCTTCACTTTTCACTTCTCTCTGGCATATGGGAATGACCAGTATTGCTGTTCTTTTGATTTAGGGCCATTACCAAGTATAATGAGTGTTGTTTATATACAGCTCTGCAATACTATGATAGCTGATCTAATTAGTAAGATAGCTACTAAGCTATTAATGGGCAGGTAGTGCATATAGTAAGGATTCCCTGAGCAAAAGAATGATCAGTGTTCAGAAAGAACATAATAAGATGACATAAGATTTCATCTATGGCACTGTAGCTCAAGGGGTGGCGTGGTACCCTTGAGCTGAAGTGTTCAGGGACACTGCACAGGCCCAGAGTTCAAGTCCCTCAACCAGTAACAACAAAAGCTATCATCTCTTAGCCAGGCACCTGCAGCTCATGCTTACAGTTCTAGCTACTCAAGAGGCTGGGATGTGGGGGATCATGATTTGAAGTTATCTATGGCAGAAGAGTCCATGAGATTCCATCTCCAATTAACTCACAAAAATCTCAGCGGGAAGTGTGGCTCAAATGGTAGAATGTCAGCTTCACGTAAAATAGCCAAGACTGAGTTAAAGCCCCAGTTTTAAAGGGAGATTTCATCTTTTGACTCAGTGCTCAATTTAAAAGTTATGAATTATTTATTTCTAGAATTTTCCATTTAATACAGGTAAGTGGAGCTGTGGAAAGCAAAACCATAGATAAAGGAGGAATACTGTATTGCTAAATGAGATTCTGGAGATAGAATTTAATGAATAGGTAACAAAATCTTACAATTTTTCCATTTCACATACTGCATACTATTAAATAGATGATGCTTTGTTATTCTCATAAACCTCACTTCCTGTATACTTGTTTTTCTAATTACCTTAGAAGATACTCTTTCTAAATTAAAATGATACAAGTTTAATTTTTCTAACCTAAATTATTTAATTTAGTAAGCATCTTTGAACAGATTTGCAGTCATGCTTTCTGTGTTTTCGTTTTTAAAGAATGCTTGAAAAAATCACCAACTAAGTCTTCTCTGGTGTCATTGATGATAGACAAATTTAAATTAACTCACAATAGCCACATGGAAACCCTGGGCCAGACTTCTTCCCAAATCCCTATCAACTGTGTTCTCTTAAGCAAAAGGTGCTATCAGAGGCTATATTTTCAAAAGTAGGCCACAACTCCATCCTGCAGGCCCTTTCATACCATGTGTTTCTGATCTTTCTTCCATAAAGAAAACAAACACTTCACATTTCTTCTACTTGAATCTAGATCTATGGCAGGTAGTGCCATGTGACTTCCAAGTCTAAGATATAGAATGCATGACATCTCTTGCCTGATTCTCCTTGAGAATGAGCAATCTTAAACATAGACACAAAGCTGTGAGGAAGCTCTATGTACAAAGAGAAAGCCTCTTCTTGTAAGCCAATGGTCAGAATCTCCCATGGAGATCTCACCAACAGCCAACATGAGCTCCAGACAAGTGAGAGCCTCTTCAGGTTATTTCAAGCCCAGCCATGAAATCATAGCCAGCTTACTAGCCTTTCCCCATGGAGTTCTCAAGGCAGTGGTTGTGAGGTACAGTTCCCAGAGACAAGCAAACTGGATGTTCTTGCCAGGAATTGTCACATTGGGCAAGAAACAGAAACAAAAGTAAAACCAATGAGGGCTCTTATAACTGTTTACACACACACACACACACACACACACACACACACACACACATCTAAAATGTGAAGACATTAGGATAATTGAAAGACAAGAGATTGGTAACATAGAGAAAACGATTGTTAAGGGGGAAATGGAAATGTACTTGGGTAAGCTATACATTTGGAGGACTAAGGCTACAGAAGAAGATTTCCAGCCTGTAAGATGACTGCCTTGCAGAAGCTCTCAATATTCACTGCTCATGAAGTCAAGAGGCCACAGATGAATGATGACCCTCGTCCACTGTGTTACTGAGACAACCCAATAATACCTAAGAATATGAAACCTCACTGTCACACTTCTTTTTTTTTTTTTGCCAGTCCTGGGCTTGAGCTCAGGGCCTGAGCACTGTCCTTGGACTTTCTCAAGGCTAGAGCTCTACCACTTGAGCCTCAGCACCAGTTCCGGCTTTTTTCTATGTATGTGGTACCGAGGAATCGAACCCAGGTCTTCGTACATGCTAGGCAAGCACTTTAACCACTAGGCCAAACTCCCGGCCCCACTGTCACACTTCTTGTCACTACTCACCCAGTGACAGACCAACAGACCATCTCCTAAAACAAATTCCAGTTGTTGATGAATGAACGTGCATTTACAAACTCAGAAAGGCATCGGTGGACATGGAGGCAGAAATCTGGCTGCAGTACATTATTAAAGCTGTCTGTCAGACTGCTTAACTATTTAGGGTTAAACTATGGGAAGTTATAAGTGGGTGAAATTGATTCTTAAAATTGTTGTCCAAATAACAAAATGATGTCTAAAATATATACATATAGGCATGCATTTTCTTTGAAGATAGGTACCTATAAGATATGCTGGGATTCCATGAGTTTTAGAAGCCACTAACACCGGTATATAATGTATAATTTAAATAAGTACATAGGAATAATTGACTAAACAGATATTTGCTGTCTCAACTTTGAAACTTAAGAACTGTGAAGGTACCAAGAACTTGTTCCACTTAATAGATAGCAAAGCAACATGTCTATGTCACTGAAATGAACATCGGAGTTCTGGAACCATAACCAGTGATCTCAGCCATTCTTGGAGATTCCGGGTTTAGGTTAATATTGCTGGTTACGAATCCCTTTTTTATCTCCCCCATTTTTTTTTTTACCATCCTGGGGCTTGAACTGGGAGCCTGGGCACTGTCCCTGAGCTTCTTTTGCTCCACACTAGCACTCTACCACTTGAGCCTCTGCTCCACTTCTGGCTTTTTCTGTATGTGTGATATTGAGAAATTGAACCCATGTCTTCATGCATGCTAGACAAGCACTCTACCACTAGGCCACATTCCCAGCCCACTCCTCTATGTATTTTTTTTTAATTTTTATAGTCCAGAGGTCTTTATTTTGATTTTTTTTTGCCAGTCCTGGGCTTGGGCTCAGGGCCTGAGCACTATCCTTGGACTTTCTCAAGGCTTAGCACACTATCACTTGAGCCTCAGCACCACTTCCAGCTTTCTTCAATGTATGTGGTACCGAGGAATCAAACCCAGGTCTTCATGCATGCTAGGCAAGCACTCTACCACTAGGCCAAACTCCCGGCCCCAAAGAAGTCTTTATTTTTTACATCTCTTAGGCCATGAATTCATAGGGGATAGGTTCCAATAGCTCACACTCCTTCCCGTTGGTTCTCACAAAGTGTGCTTCTCTGGGTGGAGCGGGCTGGTGCTTCAGCTGAACCCAGGTTCCTTTCTCTTTGGCTTCCTTCTTTTTCTGGTCATTTTCCTTCACTCGTTTCAGGAAGCTATCTTGGCTCTTAGAGTGCTTAATATGCTCAATATGCACATTAATCCTCTTGGCAAGTATCTTGCCCTAACTTGTTTGTTCACAACAATGCCAACAGCATGCTGGGTAACATTGTAGACCCTTCCAGTTGTGCCATGAAGACATTTATGGGGCATTCCTTTTTGAACTGTACCCATTCCCTTGATGTCTACAATATCACCCTTCTTGTAGATTCTCATGTATGTGGCCAAAGGAACAACTCCAGGCTTCCTGAAGGGCCTAGAGAACAGGTACCAGGTACCTCTCTTCTTTTCCTTTGTGTTCATCATTTTGGCAAATTACTGGAAGATGGCGGTTCCAGCCAAAGGTTCTCCATTTTTTAATCTCCCCTCTTTTCCCTTTTCCATCATTGATGGCCTTCTGGAATGTACTTACTGCTCCAGGCTCTTAACATTTTCTTCCTCAAAATATGGCCCTCTACAGTGTGCTAGAAGACTGCCGAGATGATAGATTTGCTCAGACAGTAAACATGTCAGTGGTCGCCTCAGCCATCACTCAGGTGTGTTGAGATTCCATTGGACACCTGTGTGTATGGCCAAGCCCAGCTACATGGCTGGTGGCTTATAAAAGTAGCCTGTAAGATTAGGTGGGGTTGCTCTCTCTCACATCTTAGAGACGACACTGACCAGTCAGTATGATTCTCGATGCTGGGCGCGGAATAAAACTCTGTTTAACTTCAAAAAAAAAAATATATATATATATATCCCTCTACACAGCAGTAAGGGCATCATCAAAAACCTTCCAGTAAGGTAGAATCTACTAACCATCATCACTCTGCCAAAAAAATCTTCTTGAGACTCTCATGTGTTTTCCAATTTGGGAAGCACTGCTTTCAAAGGCAGCCTGCACACACGAACTCACAGAGCAAGCTTTATGCTAATTCACCGATCAAACTTAATTATTGTGAGCTGATCACCAATTTATCCTATTACTCATGCCAGAGTCACTCTGACTCTGTCTTGCATTGGCTTTGTTCTTCTCTAGAACTTCTGCAGAAAGGCTAGCCATGGAAAATCAAGGAGAAGTCATTTCAAGACTATTGTTTTCAGAAAGTTGGGGTCAAAGCTTAGTGAGAAAGGAGCTATGAAGCAGATTTTTTAAAAGGACTTCTGATTAGAGGAGCTGAATCCAGACATCAGCTGCAGTTGCCCTGTCACATAAAATTTAGAATGGATTAGTTCACACTGGCCCAGTGACGTCCTGGTCAGCTCATTCCTGGGGTCACTGCCGGCTCTGAGATGATGTTCAACAGGCATTTGGTCTGGCTCACTCTTTTTTTTCTAAACCAGGCTTCTTCACTTTGCATTCTTCCCAATTAGTTTAGAGCAGCTGCACTGTCTTCCCCAGCAATGAATGGTTAGAAGACTTGACTAAAACTTGGAGGAGATAAAGCTGGTTAACACTTCAGACATCAAATTGCTCTTGAAGATTTTGGTTCTTCTTGGTGTCCCCAGTCCCCCTCCCCTGCTGCCCCACCCTTCCTGTTCTCTACTTCTTTCCTTTCACCTCTTCTCTTCTCCTGTCCCTACACTCTGAATTCCTGTTCCATATTGACACACAACTCATTGGCACTTTTGTTCTATACATGTCTTCTAAGCTATTCCCTCTTCACATTGTTTTTCAGAATGAAGTTCCTACTTACAGTTATTTAAACTCTAATGTTTTCACCTCACTGTAAGCGTAACCATTTTGAGTGTTTGAGTGTTGTTATGAAGTTGGATGTGGCCCGCTTTACATGGGTGTTTCTGGGTTAGTGGTGTGAAGAGATGCGAGGAAATGCAGGGTAAGAATGAGAGAGTGGCAAACTCACAGAAATTACAAAGAGAATTTCTTATTGCCTTTCTGATCCCCAGCTAGCACCACACTGAACCAATCCTCTCAGTCCCTCTGTCAACACCTTGAGTCACTGAAGTGAGAGGCAGGTAGATTTCATCTCTTTACCTGTGCAGTTGTATCTCAGCTCTTAAAATCCATCTTCTACCCTATGGTCATGTGATCAATAGGTTTTTGAACGTGATAGACTAACGTGCTTTTCCTCCTTATCAATAATCTCAACAGGTCCAGTTCATTCAACAGATAATTATGAGTCAACTTCTTAGGAGTGTTCGTGCATCTTGGATTTTTGTGGATGTGATTATCAGGCATCATCATGAGAAAGAACATTTAACACTGTACCTGGTATGATTTGATACTCCGTTTATCATTGCTATTTAACATTATCACCATCTTCCTCATTCCTGCTCTCCCCAGGTGCTCTACTATTGTTTGCACAAAGGAGCCATTTGTCTATCAAATGTGTCTTCTACCTATACTCCAAAGTTAAAAGTTGCTTTAAAGAAAATAAAATGTATCTTAGCAGTCATTAGGCTTTCCCTACCCTCCTTGAGGAAAGAGACATTCATCCAAAGGAAGGTGATAGACTCCCGGGTAGCAGTGTGAGCAAGGTCTCCTCAGGACCCTCACAGCTACCCATCTGCCCTGTGCTTTTCCTAGTAGGTCAAACAAACGCAGTAACTGAATGCCAGGCCTAGGCTTGGCTCCCTGGGGTAATTCCCAGCATGCATTAGAGGACCCAGGCCAGCACAAGCAGATGTTGGAGGAGGAACAAAAGTAGTTACTTACATCATTTGACCCTTCCCTGGATCCCTCCAGCACAGACTTCTGGGATCTATGGCCTCTGATTTAGAGGCCCAAGGTAAAGACAAGTACAAAGGGCCACTCAATGGGTGAATAAGGATTTCAAGGGCTGGGATAGTGAGAGTTACAATAATGAGCTGAGGAGAGGGTGAATCAGTATGTGTGGGGTGTGTGTGTGTGTTTGTGTGCGGTGTGGGTGTTGTTGTTACTGAGATTTGAACTCAAGACTTCATGCTCATAACATTTTTAACTCAATGAGCACTCTACCACTTGAACAATGCCCCTATTTTCCAATTTTTCCCCTAGTTCGTTGGAGGTAAAGAGTCTCTGAACTCCAACGTGTCTATCCAGGCTGGCTTCAAACTGTGATCCTCAGATCTCTCTGCCTCTTAAATAGCTAGGATTATAAGCAAAAGCCCACCTGTGCCTGGCTGTGAATCATTATTTTTAATTTCAGTTAAATCATGTGTTGATCAGGTGTTGAAAGGACCATGTAGATGATAGTGGATGGGAATAGGAAGAGGGGAAAGAAAAACTATCACTTCCTAAATGTTAGAGTATGATTTTTGGAACCAGAGGAGAGAATTCTCTTAAGTCTGGTAATGACAAACACTCTTCACTGTGCCCAGTGGCTGCAAACTACAGACAGCTTCCCCCAACGCTTAACAATAGGAGAAATAGCAAAGAAAAGGCAAGCTTTTGGCCTTAGGGTTTTTCTTTTCTTCTTTTCTTTCTTTCTTTTTCTTTTTTTTAACCTCGGCTCTTTCTGCTCCAACCTACATCTAAGAGAAAGGGAAACTATCTTTTGTTATCACTCAATCTCCCTTAAATTTAAGAACAGCTGGGGATATTTTTCATGATTCATTAAATTCACATCATTCCAAAGAAATCTTCCTGCCGGTTTATCTTTGCCTCCACAGTCGGGGCTCGAGGACTGAGCAGTTTCCTGAATGCTTGTCAACCTGGGTCCACTGTTTGGGGCTAAAGTCTGTGATCTTTCACGCTGGAATATCTTTTCTTTGAGGGTGAAAGAGAGCAGGAAAGGAGTCGGGGTGGGGAGGGATTGAAATGAATCTTTCCAGTCCATTTTTCCCTTTCTGGAGATAAAGAGAAAGTCGTAAGGCTGTCTCAGCTAAAACTAAACCCCAGCTAATGTCCTCAGCAGGGAAGAATAATTAGTAAATTCTCTAATTAGAATCCTGTTTACATTTCTCTTTTCATAGAGGCTAATCCTTGTGTTTAAAGTAGATATTCTGCCTTGATTAAAACCATTGGTTTTAATTGGAGTCGTAGTAGAATCCATATGGTAGATGCAAATGGGCTTGAGTTCCATAAGCATTCATTCATGCAGCTATTCATTCATTGAAAATCAACAGTATGCTCAGGATGGAACTAGATTTTTAATCAAAATGTGACATGATCTCTACCCTTGGGCTAGGACAAGCACAGCATATAGTTCCATTGTCATCTCTGCCAGTGCTTCCTGAGCAACTTGAAGCCAGAGTATACTCATGATGGGAGGGTGGGCATACTAAAAAGAGGGGTGTCTACCTTGGGTTATTTGCCAACTATCCAGGAGTGTGAACCATTATGACAAAGGCTTTCTAACATTCTCATGGGATCCTCAACCAGGCACCATTATAGAAGTGATTGTGACAACTCGACAACTCTGGTCTTTCTCCAGGAATTTGGGCTTTGTTGTGTAGAGAGTGGTAAAGAAAACTCAGGCTTAGTTAACATGATCACCTGCAAATACTTGCAATATAAAAGTCAACATCATCACCATCAGTCCCTGTGCTGCCTGTACAGCAGAACACAGAGGTCATAAACTCAGCTTCTGCAACTAACCAGCTCTACCACCATTTGTAGATGAGTAAAAGTAGGCAAATTATTTAGTTTATTTACGTCACATGTGTGCACGTGCACATATACACATGAGTGTGTGTGTGTGTGTGTGTGTGTGTGTGTGTGTGTGCACCCTAGGACTTGAATTCAGGGCCTGGGTGCTGGGGTACTGCCTCTGAACTTTTTGCTCAAGGGCAATGCTCTACTATTTGAGCCACAGCTCCACTTCCAGCTTTTTGGTAGTTAATTAGAGATAAGAATCTCAGGGACTTTCTTACCCAGGCTGCCTTTGAACCGTGATTCTCAGAACTGAGCCTCCTAAGTAGCTGGAATATCAGGTATGAGCCACCAATGCCTACTGTGTCACATTTTTTTCATCTGTGCACTGAGAAAATGAGAACCTACTTATTGGATTGACCAGAAGATTAAAAGAATGGCAATGCATATGTCACTAAAACAGGGGCTGGCTCCTAATAAGTATCATGGAAGGAGATCAGTAGTGATGCAGTTGTGGTCCTTATCACTATAGACTTAGACTGACACTAGTTCAGACACTTATCTGGACACTCACACTCTTCTTTCCCTTCTCCAATTTCCTTTCTCTAATAGAATTATTAGAGATACAGAATTATTATTCTGTATCTTTGGAGTGGTCAAAGAAAGTCTCACATCCTGAGAGATTCACTCTTTTCTAATAACTGAGTATAGCCACACTCATCTTTTCTAGAGCGGTGTACAATAAACTGTATATCAAGAAGTTTGGGGTGACCTTGATAATGATATTACATTAACTGACACACATAGTCACTATTCTTGATTAAGCATAAAGTAAAATACTTGAAGACTTCTACTAACATTCCTGGTGGAATAGCATCCTGTCTCATCCATAGTGTATGTGTTGTTTCTCCTTGGGACTATGAATGTTACACCTACAACTTTTCTTCCCTGCAGTGGATACGTTAAGAATACCCTCACCCCCAAACCCTACTCCTCCCCCCCTAAAAAATGACCCCACTTGACTTCTGTTCCTAAGGAACCTGACTGGGGATTTCTCCTAAACATAGCCATCAGACGGAGCAATTGTTGGAAAAGACAGACATTTCTACATGGGCTCTGCTTGCTAGAATGAAAGAACGCAAAAGACTCTGCGTCAGGGAAGCTCGTGAGGAGGCAGAGTTAGATTTCAGACAAATGTGAAATGGCTCTATCACTGGGACTGAAATATCAGTGGGAAGAAAAAAAGGAAAAGCCAGGTAGCCTGCCAGATACTAAGGGTACACCCCCTCTCCTGCCACTTCACTTTCTACCAGTGCACCATTTTGCTTTGTATGGTTTCAGTTATCTAAAGGTGTCTATGAGTCAGAAATATTTGATCAAAATTTCTAGAACTTAACCATCTTACTTTTAAAATAGCACCTGTTATTCTGTGATGAAACCTCCCACTCAGGACATGAATCATCCATTTATCCAGCATCTCTATTGTATTTGCTACCTCCTCATTAATCACTTAATAACTGTGTTAGGTATCATATCAACTATAGCAATGTGGTAGCATATAACTCTAGAATAAACAACTACCTAAAAGTGTTTATGCTCAAGTAATCCTTACATAAAACATAGCATTGCCGCAGTACCAATAGATTCACCTCACTTCATGGCATCCACATAGGCATCCTGTCACTGCGTCATGACAAGAAAAAGAGTAAGAACCATAAAATTGTTCTGCTTTATTATATTTGTTGTTAATCTCTCACTGTGCTCATTTATAAATTAAACATTATACCAGCATGTAAGTATAGCACAAACCAAGTACATATAGAGTTTGATATCCATGGTTTCAGAAGCCAAAAAAAGTCTTGCAATGTGAGTTCCCAGCGCACCTTCTAGGTTGAACATCATTTTTATAGGTTAGCCTTGGGCTGGATGATTCCTGAAACTTGCCCTCGGTTATGGCAAAGCTCAAAGCACATTCCATTCCCCTGGATCATGTTGCTTTCTGGGAAGTGTGAAAGGTGAGACCCACAGGTACATAAGTTCTCACAGATGACAAGACTATGGCCTCTGGGACATCTCTAGGAAAGTAGATTGGGCAGGTGATGGAGAATCCCTCAGGCAGGTTTGGAAAGGAAATAGCAGGTGGTAAATACTGGGGCAAGAAGCAGAAGACAAAGAAGGTGGATGACACTGGAGGGAAGTTTTTAGCTGGTGTGTGTGTGTGTGTGTGTGTGTGTGTGTGTGTGTGTGTGTGTGTGTTTCAGTGAAAGCATTCAAAGGATTTAATTTCTTCAGTTTTATATAGTAAATGGCCATTCAGAATAATTTTATTTCTTATGTATATTCACCCACGATACACAAATGAAGTCTTTATAATGAAGACAAATTGTTACCAACACGTATTGGGAATTTCATTTGTGTGATCTGCCTTACCTAACTATTGGGGGAAGCAGGGTAAAACAACAGTCCTTAACTGATGAACTGGGCCCAGAGTGATTGAATATAACCAAGTGTTGTAGCCAAAGTTATTCTCCTAGAGTATGTAGCTCTTCGTGTCACATTAAAATGAGTTCGCATTAAAATTAGAGATTAGGATCCCTAACTCTAGGAATCTTACATGCCAGCTGCAGCCCCATATGTCAAGTAAAGAGACACGGTGAAGGGCAGAAAAAAAAAGAAATTTATTACATTGGAGCTATGAGAAGCTAGTACTTCAGTACATTTTCAGCCATTGTCAGCTGTCTTCAGGGCTACAGATATTTGCCATAGGTTAAATCAGGAAGAAGGTATGCATAGTTAAAGCAGTCCCAAGTCATAGGTATGTTTAAAATGCGCAGAGGTTGTCTGAGAATTACTTAGGCAGGGCCTTGTTATATCAAGAGCCATTGGTGCCTTTGGTCCTGTCCTTTTTGAATTCCAAGAGTGTATAGCTTCAGGAAAGCATGGCTCAGGACAAGCAAGGTAGATACAAAATAGAGGATTCTAGATACCCACCCTTTATCCTGTTCCCAGTTAATTCATGGGCCCAAATAAGGAGTTAATTTTTCTCAGGAGGAAAAAAGAGCAAGTTTTAAGCATCCCTTATGAAATTTCTTTAGTGAGACTCAGTAAATGTACACGGGCCTGGCAAAATAACACATTTCCATCTGGAGCCAATGCCCCAGTTCACTAGCTGTGTGTGCCCTTGGCAGCTCACACACCCTAAGTCTTAATTTTCTTCTTCGTAAAATGGATTGAACAACTGGATTATTGGGTAACACCATTTTGAAGATGAAGTTCATATCTAGGAGAACTAAATCATATTCTCTGTCCATTCAATAAATAAAGGCAGAAAAGTATTTAAGGCCAACAGAATAAGTTTCTTTAAAGCTGAAAGGAAAGCTAGGAAACCAAGTCACTCCCCCCCAGAGGAGGACCCCAAAAATCCAATGGTGTCCCCTGGGAGAGTAGATTTATAGTACAGGGCTCCTCCCACATCTCCTTCACCCCCCACCCCGTGTTGATTGCTTCCTGTTTTGTGCAGCACCACCCAGGCAGTTTTCAATGCACTCATGGCATTGTGGCATGAAAAAAAAAAAAAGCATTCGAGCAGAAAGAGAAAGCATGTGAGCAGAAGCCCAAGGCACTATAGAAAAAAGGAACACCCAGATGGGATATATGCTATTGGCCACATAGTTCGCCTACTACATTCTGTCTCTGCCTACCTAAACAAAATTATTTAACACACACAATGCCCTTAGTTCAATAAAATGATCATTATGCTTATTCTTTATAAGAACCCCATAGATGAATGTGCCACTATTTACCTGCCAGTGCAATTTCTTAACATTCTGCCCACTCTCAGGACTTCCACCCCCACTGGATTGCATTTCATTTCCTCTAAAAAGCACTTCTTTCTGTGCCTCTGTGCCTTTGCACATGCTACTCTAAAATATTCTAATTCCTCCTCTTGACATGGCTAATTACTTGTTATCCTTCAAGTTTAGTTTGAATATTCCACCTCCACTGGTCTTGGCACATTGATATTGACCTAGGTGTCCTAGTAGGGGTTTGAAGCCAGATAGAAAAGAGAAAAATAAGAAATGGCCAGATTACAGCATATACAGGGGCTATTGTTTCATATACTTCCTTTAAATTAAGGGACCAATGTCATTTTAGGGAAATGAATCAGGATAACTTAAGGAAATGGAGAGCTACTGAAGGCAACTCAGAAATACAGTATTTAGAAACATGGAAGTGTTGTCTTTGCTTCAAAGAGAAACAACAGGATGCATTCATCCTGAGGGACTCTGTTCCTCACCCCCAAGAAATGACACTCGTCTAACGGGATGTAAGCCTTCCTGAGAAAAAATGCTTCCCCCAATTTTTAGCTCACCTGCCCCAAAATGCAGATAGCCTTATCTCAAGGATAAGGAGCTGCTTTGTGTCAGGAAGCATTCTCACTTCAGAAAGTAACACCAGGTGTGATTAAAGCAAAGACAAAGAGCCCATCTTTACATAACTTTTTTTTTTTGCCAGTCCTGGGCTTGAGCTCAGGGCCTGAGCACTGTCCTTGGACTTTCTCAAGGCTAGAGCTCTACCACTTGAGCCTCAGCACCACTTCCGGCTTTTTTCTATGTATGTGGTACTGAGGAATCGAACCTGGGTCTTCATGCATGCTAGGCAAGCACTTTAACCACTAGGCCAAACTCCCAGCCCATCCATCTTTACATAATTTTTAAGCCATACCCTCTGCCTTTACCTCATAAGCACACCAACAGCCAAGGACAGCGCCCCACCTCTCCCTGTGAGAGCACCTTAACTGTGCTAGAGTGTGCGCCTTCCCTTCTGGTTGTCTATCTGATTGCCTGCTTGTTTACTTAAGATTTCTTACCATTGTGACTTATCCAGATATTCTGCAATCGAAGTCAAGGATTCTAAGTGGAGAAGAGTTCCTATATTTAAAGGGAAACTTCACTAAACATCACCTACATCCTGTGACAGGTTGGCGTGACACTGCTATGTAGTGACTATTTCCCTGTTCGTAGGTATCTTTTGGGGGGAAATATTGTAGACGTGTTTTACAGTTACGTAAATAAGGCACTGAGTCTTCCCACTTTCTCTCCTCCCCGTCCCTCACTCTCCCCACACAGCCCCACCTCCCAAGTTGAAGAGTTCGTTTCCAACATAGGTCCTGTGAGTATCGCTGTTGCATTGGTTCCCCCTTCGTCCTTTTTCTCACCATTTTGTTATTCCTCTTCCCTTTCCCATATCAGATAAACCTATATACAAGTCACAGGGTACCGAAATCAAAAGAAGTGACACCAGGCAATAAACTAAAGGAAAAGAAAAAGAAAACAAAAAGAAATAACTTCACACACCTCAACCAAAAAACACCTCTTATTTCCATATCTTGGAGTTCATTTCTATTAGCCTCGTTTTATATGGCTCTATGTACATGGCGTGAGCTAAGACTATCCTACATATCTACTAATTATTACAAAATGAGGGAAACCATGGAGCCTGTGTTTTTTGGGTCTGGCTTACTTCACTTAGTGATTTTTTCCAATTCCTTATGAATGAGGTGATTTCATTCCTTCTGATGGAACTATATAATTTCATTGGGTACATATACCACATTTTCTCGATCCATTCATCTACTGAGAGGCATCTGGATCAGATCCTTATTTTGGCTATGATAAATAATGCTGTAATGAACATAGTTGTGCTGGTAGCTTTCGTGTAGGCTTATTTGTGTTTGTTTAAGTAAATGCCCAGGAATGGGATTGCTGGTACTTCTATGTTTAGTCTTCTGAGGAACCTCCACACTGCTTTCCAGAGTGGTTGAACAAGTTTATACTCCCACCATCACTGTAGCAGTATTCCCTTTTGGCCATATCCCTACCAGCATCTACTATTATTAGTTTTCTTGATAATGGCCATTCTAATTGAGGTGAGATTGAAATCGCAGTGCAGTTTTGATGTGCATTTCTTTATTTCTTTTTTTCTTTTTCTTTTCTTTTCTTTTTTTTTTTTTTTTTTGATACTGGGGATTGAACTCAGGATTTATCACTGAGCTACATCCAAGCCCCTGATTTGCATTTCTTTTATAGCCAGAGGTGTTGAACATATCTTCATGTATCTACTGCCTATTCTTATTTCCTCTTCAGAGAAATCTCTTTTTAACTGTTTAGCCCACTTATTAATGGGTTGGTTGTTTCTTTGAGGATTTTTCTTTATTGGGAGGTGGTTAATTTTTTTGAGCTCTAAGTATATCTTTCCTATAAGGCCCTTGTCTGTTGCATGGCTAGTGAAGATCTTCTCCCAGTCTGTGGAATTTGTTTATCTTGCTATGTCCTTTGCCATGCAGAAGCTCTACAGTTTAATGCTATCCTACTTATCCAACCTTTCTTTGATTTGTTTTTATAGAGTTTTATTTAAGGAGTTTTGACCTATGCCAAAGAGCCCTCGCCCCTATCACTTCCTGTAATATTTCCAGGGTATTTGCTCTTATCTTAATGTCTTTGACCCATTTGGAGTTGATTCTAATGCAGGATGATTTATATATATACATATACATATATATGTATGGATCTAACTTCAGTTTTCTACATGTATTCACATGTATCTTTCTGAAGGATTACTATGATATCGCAGTGTTAATCCCATGTCTGCACATGGCACTTAAATACACTTAAATATTTATAAAGGAGTGGTAGCCCACAACCTCACTGAGGAATATACATGATAGAACATAATATCGCTCTTCTAAGAGCCCAAGGAAATAATGGGTGTTTACCCAAGCATTTCATCTCTAGTTATTTATAGTTCAGAGACACTAAGCCTTTCAAGAGCCTCACAGCTCTGTAACACCTCATTCTGACTCCACTTAGTCCCTGGCAGCCATTGACTGACTGCAGCAAAGCAATGGAAAATTTATCTTTGGAGATTACTTACAGGAACAGAGGTTACGTTTGTTTAAAATTTTTAAGTATTAACCAAGCACTGGTGGCTTACACCTATAATCCTAACTGTTCAGAACACTGAGATCTGAGGATTGCAGTTCAAAGCTGGCTCATGTAAGAAAGTGTGCGAGACTCATCTCCAATTAACTAACAAAAAAAATGCCAGAAGTAGAGCTGTGGCTTTAGTCTTGAGCAAAAAAGCTCAGATATAGGGTCAAGCCCTGAGTTCAAGCCACACACACACACACACACACACACACACACACACATACACGTTACAAGAAATTGCAATGGTGTAGGTGTATAGCTCCCTATTAGAGTATAAACTAATCATGTGGGAAAACTTGGGTTTAATTCCCAACAATAACAACAAAAATCCACACCAAAAGTAGACCTTCAAGAGGACAGAGTCACAAAGCAACTCAGGGCCCCTGTAATTGTGATACCCTGAGCTACTGCACAGGTCACTTGACTTTGGAACGAGACCCTAGTTAACAACTTTCTCCACAACCTTGTTCTGCATAGGCCCTGACATTATATTCCTCTCTAGTATACTTGACACTTAATGTTTTACCTACTGAGGAATCATATATATTTTTAATACAACCAACTAAAGTGGTTAAAGAAATGAATCACTACTAATGAAATTTCTGGCCTCAGAGACAGAGATTATTTTAATGGGTCTTACTTAAAACGACTTGTGAGACCCTTTAAGTTCCACTATTTCCTTAAGACTTCACACATTTTGGTATGCATAAGTATAGATGTACTTATTTTCTAAAAGGAGATTTTTTTCCTAACCACCAGAAAAGTAAGCAGTACAATACTAATTTCAGTTGTGCTGAGGCTTCAGATGAGTACATCAGAAATCTTCCAACAATAGCACCTTTATGACCATGCATGATGGCATGAACCTCTAATCTCAGCTATTTGGGAGGCAGAGATAGAAGGATCATGATGCGAGGCCAGCCCAGGCAAAAACTGTAATAAAAGAGGAGGACTCTGTTTTAGGAGGACAGTAAGCCAGTCCAGACCATCACACAGAGA
Organism: Megascapheus bottae; assembly: GCF_031878675.1. NCBI lineage: Eukaryota > Metazoa > Chordata > Mammalia > Rodentia > Geomyidae > Megascapheus > Megascapheus bottae. The sequence continues at coordinate 49,240,713 of NC_143518.1, read as the reverse complement.
AACACAGAGCAAGTGATTTTAAAAAGTCATGTGCTAACACTTATTAATTTAAATCCACACACAGGGAAGCCTGCTCACATCAGCTACCATTATATATTTGAAAGCCATGAAATGCTCTTAGAAAAGAGAAAAAGAGCCTCACTTCAGTCTTAAAAATCATCAGTAAGATACAGTCTCAGTTTCATCTCAGTCTCCATCTAAAATTGCCTTGTCCTATAATACATCAGGAGCATGTTCTAATCACAAGAAATGTATTCTGAATAGGACTTCTCTTTGTACAGCTAAGTCTACAAGTCATTGTTTTTACTTAGCTGCAAGATTAATTCCTTTTCAAAAATATTCTCATCTTCTCCCTTTTAGGAAAAAAAAGGTGGGGAGGGGAGGCTTTCTAGATATCAAGTGACAGGATTATGATATGACCCTCCGGTTAGAAGGAGACTTTTCTTCTCATCAAAGAAATCAATTTCTAAGTCCAAGTCTCTTAAAATAATACATTCTTGTGGCCTGCACATGGCTTTTTGATTTGCTATAAAAAGAATGGGAGGTAAAGAGGATCAGGGTGGTGATAGAATGTTATAATCTGCTACACTCACACATCAGTCTTTCACTAATTCCAGATAAATTGTGGATTTACATATGTAAGATTAAATGGGAGAAATGGTTTGGGTGCATAATTGTAGACATACAAGAAATACAAAGATACCACTAAAGCAAGTTAGCTCTTAAAGTTTGAAGTTACTTGGTGCTTATTTTCTTGCTCCATTTCCAAATTTAATGTTTATTAGTGGCTAGCCAAGATAATCACTTTCAGATCAATGGAACTCACAACCTGCCCTTAGGGGATATTTTTTTTTTCCTGAGGACAGGAAAATTACACTGACAAGCAACAGTACAATGCAAACAAAGACACATAAAGGCAGCAGATGGAAACTAGGAAGAAGCAGGTGGAAGTGTTTCCCTCAGAACTGCTTTTAACAGCCTGCACCCAAATAATGCCTCTCTTATGCAGAGATAAAAACAAAGCATAAATATTGAAAAGGTGGGTGGTCACATCAACAAAATGGCATGAAATGCTCTCTTGTCATCCCTTGTTCTCTTTTCCTTGGATCATTCAAGATCTCCATGGCTCTGGGACTTCTGAAAAGCAGAAATCCTAGAAATTAGATGCACCCTTCGGATCCTGACTTTACTAGCTCAGCCACAGCCAGAACTTCTTCCTAGTGCTATTTCCCAAAACCCAGGTACCTGAGCAGCTATTGTCAAATGCCATTCTATTTCTCTGAGTTCATGATGGCTCCAAATGCAGCTTAGTATATCCAGGTCCTTCCTCACTCAGAATTTCAGTCCACTACATTAAGTGCCTTTTGCCCCACAGGTGCTAAGAAATGCTCTGAATGTATAGAATGTATCTTGCAGCTTCTGCCCCACCATTCGTTCATGAACTGAAGTCTAGGTCCTTTTCCAATGCAGATAATGAACCTGGTCCACATTCTCATTGCTGTAACTACCTCATCTTCCATTCATTTCTCCTTAAGCATTTCCTGACCACTCACTCATCCCAGATCTCCATGGCAACTGCTAAGAAAGAGGAAGATGAATGGAGTAAAGAGGGAAGAAGGGAAGATGTGACACTTCAGGACAAACGATAAGAACTGAAGTATGACTAATGTGTCACTTCCTGACCCAGGGTTTGCTTCTTTGCTGTTGTCTTGGTAATCATTTATTTTTATTGTTATTATAAAAGTATACGTATAAAATATATGATATAATATAAAATTATATATTATAATATAAATTAAAAACATATTCTATGTAACAAAAATATATAATATAATAACATATTTATTTTATTGTTAGTATACAAATGATATACAGAGGAATTACCATTTCATAAGTCAGGTAATGAGTACATTTCTTTTTGAACAAAGTTACCACTTCTTTCAATGTCACCAGATTGGGGGCTGTAGCTCTCTCTTTCTCAGGACATGTCAAGATATGTCAGAAATATGGACGCTTAAAAGTGTATTTGAGCTGGCCAACACTGACTCATGAGTGTAATTCTAGCTACTCAGGAGGCTGAGATCTGATTATGGTTCACAGCCAGCCCAAACGGAAACTCTGAGACTATTATCTCCAATGAATCTCCAAAAATCCAGCAGTGGAGCTATACATTAAATGGAAGAGTGCTAGCCCTAAGCATAATAGCTCAAGGACAGTACTCAGGTCTTGAATTCAAGCCCCAGGCCTGGCACACATACACACACACACACACACACACACACACACACACACACACACACACACACACAAATGTCTATTTGGTGTGGCAGCTTTGTAAAATTATGAATGAATTGCAACACTCAAAAATAAATCAAAAAGCTCAAGAAATTACCTTCATTATTTGTTAACCCAGATAAAGTGCTTTCAGTGAATCTAGAATTAGCATGGTTTTAAATTATATGAATTTTTCAAACTATCTTAGTTGCATACATTCATAGTATAGGGGTTTATTGTGATGACTTCATAGATGGATACAGTGTGCTCAAAGCTTGTTTACTCACCCTATTAGATTACCTTACCCTTCAGGCCTTCTGCCCCCTTTAAAGTGTCTGGTGAACCTCATCATGTTACTGTTATTTATCTATGTAACATACTTCTTTCGTCTTCACCTTCAGTACTCTTTCCTTTCCCTTCCCCTGTCTTACCTATAGAGAGTCCCCTCGGTCCATTATTGGTGTCAGCAGCAGAGGCCGCAGCATCTAGATTCCACATAGGACTTACGACATGGTTTATCTTACTCATCGTGATGATCTCAAGCTCCATCCACGTTTGTTTTTCTTGATGGTCTTTCATTCAAGTGAATACCTAATCCATGTCTGATTCTGAGGTCTGGCTTTGAGTGGCTTTAAAAAGAAGTTATCTTTAAGCAGTTGTACAAGGGAGGTGTCCTTTTTACAAAGCAATATATGAATACAATGTGTCTTGATGTGTGTTACCCATTTCTCTTATATTACACCCCTTCTCTTATATTCTTAATTTTATGATATATACAAGGAATTGTTGACTGCATTCTCCTCCCCTTCATCATCTATCACCAGTCCTCTTGGTTCTTAATCTGTTGTTAATACTTTTTATTTATCAGGAATAGTTGGAGGAGGGTCAAGAACAAATAAACTCAAAAACAGTGGGAAATAAACTTCCTGCTTCTTTTGGCAACTATTTTCTCACACACCACACCTGGGTCAGGTTTTTTTTTTATTGTAATTAGTAAAAGGCTTACATGATATTTGCCAGATAGAAGGTGTATTAATTCACGTACATTGATACCCTTTCACATGTCTTGGTACCCATTACCCTCCCCCCTACACCCCACACCCGTCTTGGTTTTCCCCCCTTCCCTATCAAATTTCAAATAACCAAATACAAATAAAGTCAATATATCAGATAACAAAGTGAGATACTATAACAATATGAGATAACCAAGGGACAACAAAGGAGATGAGAGATAACATAGTACATTAAGGACAACAATCATTCATTATATGGGTTTTGTTTCAATATCCTGGAGGTCCTTTCAATTAGCTTCATACTATATGGCCTTATGTATCAAGATTTTGCTCTATTGCAGATCTCTGCTAGTAGAGCCCAAGGTTTCTACTGATTATGACGAATGAGGGAAACCATTGAGCCTAAGTTCCTTTGAGTCTGGCTTACTTCACTTAATATGATTTTTTCTAAGTCTTTCCATTTCCTAACAAATGGGACGATGTCATTCTTTCTGACAGCAGCATAGAATTCCATTGTGTACAAATACCACAATTTGTTGATCCACTCATCAACTGAGGGACATCTAGGTTGGTTCCATATCTTTGCTATGGTGAATAGTGCTGCAATGAACATTGTTGTGCTAGTGGGTTTAGTATGTCCTTGTTTCTGGATGGTTGGGTAAATGCCAAGTAGTGGAATTGCTGGGTCATAGGGGAGTTCTATGTTTAGCCTTTTGAGGCACTGCCACACTGCTTTCCATAGTGGTTGAACGAGTTTGCACTCCCACCAACAGTGTAGTAGTGATCCCTCCTGGCCACATCCCCTCCAGCATCTGTTATTATTCATTTTCCTGATCCTGGCCATTCTAACTGGAGTGAGGTGGAATCTTAGAGTTGTTTTGATTTGCATTTCTTTTATGACCAGAGATGTTGAGCATTTCTTCATGTGTCTATAGGCCATTTTTGTTTCTTCTTCAGAGAAGACTCTCTTTAAGTCTTTGGCCCATTTTTTAATGGGATGGTTGTTACTTTGGAGATTAGTTTTGGAGTGAGTCAATTTTTTGAGTTGTTGATATATTTTAGATATGAGGCCTTTGTCCGTTGTTTGGTTGGTGAAGATCTTCTCCCACTCTGTAGGCTTCCTAATTAATTTACTAGCTATGTCCTTTGCCATACAAAAGCTCCGCAGTTTAATGCAGTCCCACTTATCCAGCCTTTCTCTGATTTGTTGTGATTCTTGGTTCTTATTAAGAAAGTTTCAGTGTGTCAGATTTTACCTCCAGGTCTTTGATCCATTTGGAGTTAATTCTAGTGCAAGGTGACAAAGAAGGATCCAACTTTAGTTTTCTGCAGGTGCTTAACCAGTTCTGCCAGCACAACTTGTTGAAGAGGCTGTCTTTCTTCCATTCTATTTTTTTGGCTCCCTGTCAAAGATTAGGTGGCCATAGGTCTGTGGTTTAGTATCTGGGTCCTCAGTTCTATTCCATTGGTCTTCAGGCCTGTTCTTGTGCCAGTACCAAGCTGTTTTGAGAATTATAGCTCTGTAATAGAGTCTAAAGTTTGGAATTGAAATTCCTCCAGTGCTGTTCTTTCTGCTAAGAAGTGTTTTTGCTATACAGGGTCTTTTATTATTCCATATGAAATTTTGAATTGCCTCTTCTATTTCTTTAAAGAATGCCATTGGGATATTGATGGATATTGCGTTGAATTTGTAGATAGCTGGGTCAGGTTTATAGCTAAAGAGAAGCTTCTCATTGTTGGCTGGCTGGGAAACCAACTAAAGATTTACATAGATGACTTTCACTGTTCCTGCCATATTTCCTGTGACGCATTTATTTCTGGTGCTATAGCAACAATCCTGGGACTCAGACACAATAACCTCAAGTTCCTCTCAAACTTGAGTTAAAGTTTCTCCTGCCCTTTGATGGATTAGAAGAAATTTTCTCTTTTTAAAATATCTGCCAGTTAATCCAGAGCTGGCCTCAAGAACAGAGAATTTTCACTCAGATTTACAAGCTCTTTCTGAAGAACTTAATGTTCTGAGTGGGACAATAAGGCCTCTATGCAAACCAGAGGCTTGAATAGAAACTCTCTATCCACCAAATGAGCGAAGATTCTAATAAGAACCACTAACATTCCGAAATAGACCAAACTCCGTGACTTATGATCCTATCCAGGTTCCATTGATTTCATGGAGAAGTGAGGAATAATGTAGGGAATTTTTCATTAGACTAAACAATTTAATCAAATGTATTAGACTTCACATTTGTACTTTTCTGATCTACATTTGTACTTTTCTGATCTTTTTGAAAAATAGCATCATTCAAGGACAAGTTCGACCATTAGCTTTTCTCAGAAGCCTGTTCTGATATTCTCAACCCTTCCCAAAAGTTCTTTTAATTGCCATAGTGGTTATTCATTCTACTTGCTATAAAAGCAATATCTTTCTTTTGTGAAAGGATAATGGTAGGGTTTTGAAAATGTGTGTGAGTTGATATTGAGCATGCAATTTTTTTTTTACTTTTTAAGACTGCCTACTTTTTCCAAACCCATCTATGATCTTCCAAGGTCTCATAGCCATCAAGCCAAATGGATTCTAAGAATCATTCCTAAACATCATTTTTTAGTATTTATGTTAATTTAGACTAAGTATTTATGCAAATTGCTGCCCTCAGGGAGCTCACATTCCAGGAAGAGGGACACTTATACAAGCCAATCCTAAAAACTACATGTGTTTCAGTATGTGTGAATGTATTATACCTCACACAAACAAGACAACCATTCAAGGCTCTTCTCTGTACTTGTTCACAGAAGTTATATTCCCTTTATTCCACTCTAATTCCCTTGTCTCTCCATAGGCAGCATTTTCAAAGTCTATTCTTTTATTTGAACGTGTGCTTGCAGAAAATATATTCGTACTTTGAATAAATATGTTATAAATTTTGCAAATATGGTATGTATGGCTGTATATTGTATCTTGCTTTTCACTTGACCTTTATCCATGTTTCTTCCACCTATCTAATTTTGATGGATTGTTTTCGTCTTCTTTGTTTTTCTTTTTTGCCTTCATATTTGTGTTTTTGAAATTTTATTAGGATGTTTTTCCCATCTCTAACCCCAGAGTTATTCTCCTGGATTTTCTTTTTTTGAGTGGTGGGGGGGATTACTTTCTTTTTTATTGTAACTAGTAGAAGGGTTACATTATATTCACCAGATAGAAGGTGCATTACTTAACAATCATTGCTATCCCTTTTCATGTTTTTGTCCCCATTTCCTTCTCCCCACCCCCTCCCTTCATCTTGTTTTCCCCCTTCCCTATCCTATTTCAAATAAACAAATAAACAGATATACAATATACCAGATAACAAGGTAAGATACTGTAACAATATGAGATAACCAAGGGACAACAAAAGAAATGAGAAATAACATAGTACATTAAGAACAACAATCACACATTATATAGCTCTTGTTTCTATATCCTGGAGGTCCTTTCATTTAGCCTTATCCTATATGGTCTTATGTATCTGGGTTTTGCCCTATTGTAAACCTGTGCTAGGAGAGTCCAAGGTTAATACTAAGTATGACAAATGAGGAAATCATTGAGCCTATGTTCCTTTGAGTCTGGTTTACTTCACTTAATATGATTTTTTCTAAGTCTTTCCATTTCCTTACAAATGGGGCCATGTTGTTCTTTCTGATAGCAGCATAGAATTCCATTGTGTATAAATACCACATCTTGTTGATCCACTTATCAACTGAGGGACATCTGGGTTGATTCCATATCTTTGCTATGGTAAATAGTGCAGCAATGAACATCGTTGTGCTAGTTGCTTTAGTATGTCCTTGTTTCTGGATGATTGGGTAAATGCCAAGTAGTGGAATCAAAGACAGTTTGAATAAGTGGGACTACATTAAACTGCGAAGCTTCTGTATGGCAAAGGACATAGCTAGCAAGCTAAATAGAAAGCTCACAGAGTGGGAGCAGATATTCACTAACCATACAACAAAGGCCTCATATCTAAAATATATCAACAGCTAAAAAAAAAATTGAATCACTCCAAAAACTAATCTCCAAAGAAACAACCATCCCATTAAAAGATGGGCCAAAGACTTAAAGAGAGTCTTCTCTGAAGAAGAAATAAGAATGGCATATAGACACATGAAAAAATGCTCCACATCGGGGCCGGGAGTTTGGCCTAGTGGTAGAGTGCTTGCCTAGCATGCACGATGACCCAGGTTCGATTCCTCGGTACCACATACATAGAAAAAAGCCAGAAGTGGGGCTGAGGCTCAAGCGTTAGAGCTCTAGCCTTGAGAAAGTCCAAGGACAGTGCTCAGGCCCTGAGCTCAAGCCCAGGACTGGCAAAAAAAAAAAATGCTCCATATCTCCTGGCCATAAAAAAAATGCAAATCACCTCACTCCAGTTAGATTGGCCATAATCAAGAAATCTAAAAACAACATATGCTGGTGGGGATGTGGCCAGGAGGGATCACTACTACACTGTTGGTGGGAGTGTAAACTCATTCAACCACTATGGAAAGCGGTATGGCGGTTCCTCAAAAGACTAAACATAGAGCTCCCCTATGATCCAGCAATTCTCCCGGATTTTCTTGTACCCCTTTGTAGTTCAGTCTTTCTCCTATGGGAATGGAATCCATGCAGCAACCTCAGATGCAACCAGATTCCTTTGCCACTGTGAGGCTATTGTCTATTTACAGTCAAGGATTCTCCCTCTGATTTGAAACACAACCTCTACTGTACAATATGTGCTTATGTTTCATCTATGTGTCTCTGAGATAAGTTTTTCTTTGTGATGCTTCCAACATCACTCAGTCTAAATGCAGTCCAGCAGAGATTACGTGCTCTTCAGTCTAATCAATTACATTGTTTCCCTCAGCCTAGTGACCTTCACTCTGAAGTCATAGGATACTGAACTGTAAGGAACTGGGAGGTTCATTTGATAGTCACTAACTAGAGATCGAAGAGGTTGAGTGGCTTTCCAGAGTTACCAAGACCAAATGACTACAAGATTCCTGCTTCTTTTACCAAACTTTAGTTCTCTCTAAATACAATCCAAGAGCTAGAATCTAAACCATCACATCCTAGATTTAAAACATTAGGTTAGAAAGCAGGAGAGAGGATGAAGACACTAAAAGGAGAAAGAATTAGACTGCAAACAGAAGGAATGAAATTCAGAGAGTGTTACAACCTATTACCACGGGATATGAAGAAATAACCTATCTAAGCTCAGTGGAGACAGAGATGAACTTGGAATCAAAGCCAAATCACCTCCATTCAAGGTAACACTTGAGTTCCCAAGAATAGATTCAATTATGTTAATTATATTCTGCTCTGAATTCAGGGAAGTGTGTAACATATTTTAAGCCAAAATGCCTAAAATTGTCATCAAAATTGGGAGCCAGCTGATGGGGCCTAGATGTAATGATACTTGCATAGCAACAGTATGTCTTGTACCAAATTCATGTTTTCTAATCCCATCCTCCAGTAAATGAAACCAAGGATCCTTGAAAGACTGATCAACTCGAGGACTCAAGCAGGACATACATAAGATGAGCCTGGAGCAATTTCTAGTGCCAGGAAGTTAAAAAAAAAAAAAAGAAAACAAAAACAAGAACAACCACACACAATGATGTGAAAGTACACCAGTGAGACATAGGAGCCAACAAAAAAGTGTTCCCAATAGCCGACACCGGAACAAGTTGAGCCATAAAATAAACAACTCAGTGCATAAAATGAATATTCACTACTCTGACTGTTATAAATAATTAAATGACTAAATGGTGAATGTAGAAGGGACCAATCTCCCATTCAGAAGAATCACAAATAATTTATGTAGATATACCACCCCGAAGATAAAGGTGCAACTCCTGTCTCCTTCAGCATGATATTTCGCTTTTCAAAGTGCACAGGAAGTATTTCAAAGTGGAGAGAGAAACCAAGGAAGCACTATCTTAGCCAGCTGATTAAAAGAACCGTGGACAGTAGGAAGTCATCTGAATAGTATATACACTTCTGTGATCTCTCTCCTGGAAACCTAAAACCTCAGTCTAATCATGAGAAGGATTATCAGACCAATCACAGAAGAGAAAGTCTGCAGTACACCTCACTGGTCCATATCCAAATTATTGAGGCCACCAAAAACAAGAACAGTCTGAGAGGGGCCAGGAGTTTGGCCTAGGAGTGCTTGTCTAGCATGCACAAAGACCCAAGTTTGATTCCTTGGTACCACATACACAGAAAAAGCCGGAAGTGTTGCTGTGGCTCAAGTGGTAGAGTGCTAGCCTTGAGGAAAGTCTAAAGACAGTGCCTGCCTAGGCCCTGAGTTCATGCCCCAAGACTGGGGGGGGGGGACCGGGGGGGGAAGAATAGTATAAGAAACTTCCACCATCAAGAAGTCAAGAAGAGACTAAAGAGATATGACAACTAAGTACAAAACCAACAATTAATTTTTTTAAGTTAACAATTAGAAAAATCTAACAAGCCATTGACTTTAGTTAAGAGTAAGGCTTCTGTACTGATTCATTCTAACAAATGTACGATACTATTGTAAGAGGTTAAAAAATAGCATTTAACACTTATGAGAGCTCTATATACTAACTCCATAGTATGTCTAAAAATTTCTTCAAAAGTTCATTAAAAATATAAAAGATGGAAACTGGAGGCATGGCTTGAGAAAGTATGTACTGACCCAAAAATAAGTAATAAATAAATACATGGATAACTAAGTAAATAAATAAAAATGAAAGAAAAAAATGACAAAGTCACATTGTAGATAGGCAAAACCCAAATTAACAATCTCATTAAACTTACGATGCATTGAATTTAAATGATAATGTCTGTGGTTAGGATCTTAACTGTTCTCTAAAGGCCTACTTACTACTGTCAAAGTCAGTCTGTGACACTAGTGGGAGGTGGTGACTTTAAGAGGAGTGCTTTAGTAGAAGCAAATTAAGTCACTGGGGCACTTCCTTAAAGGGGATAATTGAGACCTTCCTCTGTCTAGATTTCCTGGTGCCATGAAGTAAATAGTTTTCTCTGCCTTGTGCTCCCTGCATGATAATTGCCTCATTGCAAATCCAAGGCAACAGTGCTAAGCCACCATGGATTGAGACCTCCAAAACCATGAGTCCAAACAAACATTTCCTCTCTCTATATTGCATACCTCAAGGACTTCATCACAGTAATGCAAAGTTGGCTAACACACAATATTTTTAACCAGAAATAGGATAAAGTATACCTTTGGGCAAAAAAAAACCCAAAACCCACCATAGTTATTGGTTATACTGGTCAGACAGTAGTAAGTGCTCTGCTCATTAGAGTTTCCCATATCCTGGGGCAATTGCTGGCAGGTAACTGAACCATCTAGTTGAAGGCTAGATAAATAAAGGAATGAATAAATTCAAGATGGCAGATCTAAGTCTGTTTAACATGGCAAAGATTGGTCTTCTTTAATTTATTTTTAGTAACTTTAAGTAGTTTTGCAAAAGGATTTCAATTTAACATACCTATTTATGAACACAATGTATCTTGATCAGTATCATCCCCTTGCTGAGTCATTTGTTTCTTTTTTAGAATTCAAGAATTCATTTACTTATAGATACATCTTTTTATTATATTTTTACCCAAAACATTTTGTAGTGCTCACCAGTATGACTGAGTTGTAGCATCTGCTGTCTTCCAAGATATAGTATCAGAAATTCATAATCCAAGAAAAATCAAAATTATAAACTCAAAGATATCAAGGATTGACATGACAGTCCATGCTGCATGAATAAATTATATATGACAGTACAAAAAGAAGTGCAAATATCAAACATGAAGATTTAAGTTTAAAAAATAAGCAATCTGCTGTGGAGTCCACAATTAAGAACCTACTTCATAATGTCCAGAACTGAATATTCTTTACCTGCATACCACCTATAGGCAAGCCCTATTCCAATGCAGAATCTCTGTTGGAAAAAAATGGTCCCCCACTGCTACCTTGAGCTTTTTCAGATGGTGGGGTAGAAGGAGGGAATGTTTCACCCCAAACACCAGATGTCTCCAAACACCTGGATGCTTGGTCATGCCTGGGTTGTTTATGATGAAAAATAATTCAGAGATATAGATGCCAAACAGGTTACCACTGAACTACTCAAAGATTCAGATTCAATCACTTCATACTGTTAGAAAAGCTGTTACTTAAAAACAAATTCAAATAAAATAAGAAGTAACAAGTGTGCATGAAGATGTAAAAAAATAAGTGGCTTCTTACTACTTGTTGGAGTGCAGAACAGTATAGCTATTACAGATAGTGTTTGGGTAGTTCCTCAACAAATTACCATACGATCCAGCAAGTCCACTGATAAATGTCCCAAAGAATCAAAACAGAAAATCCAACAAATATTTGCAAAGCGTGTTCATAGGGTATTATCCCAAAGTGGAAATAAATCAAATGATCACTAATGGATGGATGGATAAGGGAAATGTAGTAAAAATATAATATTTTTCAGCTTTAACAATTATACCCATTTTAAATTCTAAACAAAAAGGGGTACAGATGACAAAGAATGATGCATGGATGATGTGATCCAATAAGCATGTATAGAAGTAACACAATTAAATTCTTTTGTACAATTAATATACACTAAAAACAATTTCAACTGAGTGGTGGGGAAGGTATTCTGCTAGACATGGTGGTTCCTGCCATGATCCCAGCACTTGGCAGGCTGAGGCAGGAGGATTGTGAGTTTGAGGTCAACTCACAACTACATAGTGAGATTGAACCCAGCCTGGATGATATGACAAGACCCTGTCTCCAAAAAGTGGAGGGGGAGGGGCTGGAAGCAAATTCTGACAGGTGCTATGACATAGCATAGACAACCCTGGACGTAATGAAATTATCTAATAACAAAAGAATAAATACTACACAGTTTCACTTATATGTGATACCTAGAGCAACCAAACTCGTAGGCAGAAAGTAGTGTGGTGTTTTTCAGAGCTGCAGGGGGCAGGGAAGAAGGAGTCAGTTATTGCTTATCTAGTCTGGCATTTCCATGTCATAAGATGAAAAGCTGTGGCGGTAGTGGAGTGATGGCTGTGGATCCAATGCTATGGATGCTCTTATTTCCACTTTATATTTCGTGTATACCATCTATATTATGAGATGTATATTCTATGATTTTTAAAACTAAAATTAAAAAGTTCAAGATGAATGATCCTAAAATGATCTGTCATACCATACGTATATACATTTTACCACAACTTTTAAAACTAAAATTTAAAAACAAATCCAGGATAAACAACCAAATTATTAAAAAAAAAAAAAAACAACGAAATGGAAGCAAAGTTACTCAAATACCATTAACCTGAAAGTTTTGGCAGGGGGTCAAAAAAGAAGTCTAGAAATCTGTGAGCCATTTCAGAAAGCATTTACAAAACTGCCCAAGAACAGATGGTGACTATTTTCCTAGATGCTTCTTTAGCTATATTCTAGACATTTCTATTTTCATTGTCATTAAAAATATTTAATTATAACAATAACCTTTAAGTGCTTAGCGCTCTTTTCATTTACAAACCAGCCCCACATCCATTTTCATTTGCGACTCAGAACAACCCCTTGCAGAGCAGGCACTCATGCACTTGTCCAGCTTTACTGCTTTACTTCCTTGAGCAAAGCAGAAGATCATTCAGCCTCCGATGTTGGGGACATAGCTATAGCCTGATTGCCTGGTTTCAAATTTGGCATGCCCTTGGACCTGTTGGCTTGATCCTCTGTGCCTCAGATGGCTCAGCTCTAAAGCGGGCTGCTTGGGGTTGGTGGAGACTAATGAATGTTTCGCTTAGAATAGTGCCTGGCCTGGAATGGATCTTCATGAATGTTAACTGAGCTATTATTGCTTTGGATTGAGAGATGCATTTTACAGAGAAGATGTGTGGACTTTAAGACATAGCAAAGGAGAACACAGAAAGTGACATAGCAATAGGTTTGTGACCACTGATAGCCGCATTCCAAGTTCATGTAACACCTGGGGCTTTCAAAGTATCATTATGATTTCCTGAGCTTCAGAGCCCAGAGGCCATGGAAATCTCCACTCAGAGGTTTCCATTCCTGAATCTGTTGGCTCCTGAATCTGTTGGCTCAGTGTTTAAGGTCTTAAAAACATGCAGTGGTTGAAACAATAGAGTCACCACAGAATAAACTCTGTCAACCTCTAGTCTAAAATCTTTCTGTTGTGCCAAAGAGAAAGGTAAGCCTTTTAACCCCCAACTCCTTCATTTGTTCAGGTACCCTTTATGGAACACCAGTCAGGAGTACTGATCTAAGCCCATGGGTGACAAAAACCCACTTGGGTAGTAGCCAGGCAAAAACAGAACTAGACGCAGAAAACAATGCACATGTGTGAAGTTCCAAGTGGCTAAAAAGATGAAAGGACAAGGTGAGGGAAAACAAAGGGAAAAAATGAGAAGCATAAAGGGAGATGCCAGCATGAGAAGTGGGGATTATAAACAAACAAGCTCCACAGTCCAGCAGCATGTGCTGCATCTGGCTCTCTTCAAAGAGATATTGCCTGAGTAGGCAGTATCTTTCTACTTTGGGGTTGTATGGTGGAATGTGGCCCCCAATTCCATCCCAATTCCTTGTCTAATTGCAAGGGAGAGGATCAGCAACTCACCTTCAAATTCTTCAACTTGTTTCTCTCTCCTCTGAACCTGTCTGTCTGTCTGTCTCTGTCTGTCTGTCTCTGTCTCTGTCTCTGTCTCTGTCTCTCTCTCTCTCTCTCTCACACACACACACACACACACACACACATGCATGAACACACACACGCGCACACACACACACACACACACACACACACACACACACACACACCAATGGAGCTTGCTCTGCTCTGAAAATATTTTTTAAGCAAAAAATCAATGGTGGGTTTCCTTCCCATTAGCAATAACCAAGTCTTCATGAGCTCACAATGAAAGGAGAAGGTCTTTTGTTTGGCCCCTTGGAATTCCTGTATTGTATGTTGTTCAGCTTTTTGGTTTGAGCTACTTAGGACAAACAGAAGGTCATTTTTGTTCCCAAGTAGAGGGTATCCATTTGAGCTGAAAGCTTTATAATATTCCAAGACAGAGTAGCATGTTGGTAGGTTCTTTCTGTTACCTCTACCCCAAGTCAAAGCCATCTTCTATTACATCAGGACTTGAGTGGACACATCCAGGCAGAGGTAGGGAAGCCCGTGAAAGGGCAATCCTAAGTCAGCAGAGAATGACCAGTTGAGGAACTCACCCCACAGGGCCCTCCATAGACCTCCTCCCTCACCTCTGGGGCCCTACCCACTTCCTCTGCCTCAGCAGGGCCCTTCTGCCCCTCAAGTCTACATAGCACTCCTGGAAGTAAGGAGTCACCACCTGTCCCCAGGTGAGCATGGTCACTGGCAACAGAAGGGCTCACTCCTCACAGCCCAAGGCCACCTCAATAGCCCCAGGCCCCAGCAGAACCACAAAATGGAAGCACAGCCATATAAAGCAAGCCGAAAGGCAAAGCCCTAAATCACTACCCCCAGCTCGACCTCCCAGACTTTCAACCTCAATAAAACCTACTTCCTGACAGATCACAAAGGCAGCCTAGCATTTAGGGGTGGAACAGGCTTTTCTTCAGTCTACCTGCTTTCATTTCTGGCTGTCTTTGATTTGAGCTGAATATAAGCAGTGCCAGACTGGCTGGGGTGGGGATTTGAAAAGACTTTGGTAGGGTGCGAGATACCACATAGGCCCAAGTGAAATAACCTAACCAGCAGCTCGGTTTTCAACCCTTCCTCTGCAGTCCAGTTTCTTAGATGGCAGTATAAACTAAAGAGAACTTCCATCTTCCTCTGACCTGGCTGGCCTTCGCAGCTGGAATGTGTTGAGAACCACTTCTGGCACTGAAAAGGTTAATTGTCTCCTGCTGAGAAGGAGAAGCTGAGAAAAGGGTCCTGGGCAGGGGAGGAATTATGGTAAATGAGGTTTTCTTTATACTACTGCTCATTCTCCACCCGCTGAAAGGGCATTAGTTCGTTGTAGTCACTTTCTCTGGAATTACCAAATCTGCTCTGGAAGCCTTCATTAGGATATTAAACGAGACTTAATAAGCGAAAGTGATTACATCGCTGATAATCACGGGCATTAATCAAGACCGCTTCTGTCTCTCTCCCTCAATATGTTTAATGTTCCATTGTAAAGCCCCTTTAATTCTGGAAGGCTTCTTAAAAGGGAAATATTACATTTAGAGAGCCATTTTTGAACTGATTTACTTAGCAAAGATCACTATAAATAATATTCTGCTCCCTTCTCAGCTGTAACTATCAGAATAATTAATACTGTGAGGTTTGTGTCAGGGAGAGAGCCAGATGTGCTCCCATTTATCAGACGTGGATCTCACTTATTCTAGTAAGTGTTTCAGCTTTTAAAGAGAACATTAAGTCTGACCTCAAATCAAATGACCACATTTGATGCTTGTACTTGAAGTCTCCCAATGCATCCCAGCTCTAAAAGTCACTTCGAGGACCAACACCTTCTACAGAACTGTCAGAACCACCCAAAAGCTTCAACAGTGAGCTGTAAAATAAAGCAACCTGTTTGTGATGGTCAATAAAATTAGAAACAAATAAAAGTGAAGCTATTTAGGAGTGCTGCTGCTTTTCTTTATAAGACAGCTGTCTCTTGTTAAAAGTGAGGGGAAAAACCCATCACTTTAGAGTCAATGGACTTGACTTTGTTTTATGACAATTAGAAAGAAGAGAAATAGGAGTTAACACTTTGCTTTAGTCAAGTAAAGCATCAAGAGCTTTTGTTGGAATTTTTTTCTTTCTTTCTTTTTTCAAATTCCTGGTTTTCAGCTTCACAAATGGATTCATTTTCAAGGCTTTCTGGAACAAAAGATCAAGGCAATCTTGTTACTTTTTCATGGTTGGAAACAGTGTGGGAAAGCCTAGTTTTTCTGGATGTAAAGCAATAGAAGTCCAGAATAGTGGCGGGGAAAGGCAAAGGATGGATATCACTGGCCCAGACTTAGGTAGATCTCTAAAGTGCTCTCCTTTCTCACTGGATTCTCCTGCCCCAAAGATATAGGTTCCTCCCCAGTCCCTACCTCGATGACCCTGTTGAAAGTCGCAGGAGATAGGTGGAATGCACCCACAGGTGTTTAGCACACCCAGTTTACAGGTAATACCCCCAGTGCCATAGAGATACTTGGGATTCCTTAGTGCAGTTGAGTCATCTCCTATCTGGGTGAGAGCATCTGCCATTCTCCTTCTGGCACCCAGATCAGTTTGTTACCTCTGTGCAAAAATTACCTCCATGTTAATTTCTGGAGACTTGAGGGGGGAAAAAGGATTCTTTGCTGGCAGTGACATGATGCTTTGCATGTGTTGGGGCTCAACACAGTGTTTAAATAGAGCCAGAGATGTGAGCCCTCTGTGAAGCAGAGGAGATTTGATCCATCTTAATGGGCTGTAGCCCAAATCACATGCCCTCCCTCACAGCCTCCTTACTTCCCTACTCTGGGACAGTTCCCATGGAGCTGTTTGTCCGAAAAGAAGGAGATAAGATGACTTCCGGCTGAGGGCTTGCTTGCTCTCTTTCATTTATGCATTGTGTGCTTTGTTCTCTGGCTTTTTTTTTCCACCCCTAAATCCTTGACCTTCCTGCTCCTTTGTATATACTTGTTTGATAACTTTGTATATACGTGTTTGGTAACTTTCATAGTGAGATCACAACCACCTCTCCATAGGTACCTATATTCATAAAAGAACGAATATTGTTTCTAATCCATCAAAGAAAACTGTACCATCTTTAATTTGTAGGTGAAGGATGGACTCTTACAATAGCTGGCACAAACTCACATGGTCATCAAGTGATGGAGGCTGACAGTTGGTGATGGTTTGTGAGGTTACAGAATGCTGAGTTTCACAAACCTTTCAGAACCACCTTGTCCCCTGTAGCTACCTTTGGCTGAGAAGAATGATTGTGGAGATATCATGGGGTCATGGGGGGGTACCTCGATTTCCCTTAGGATACTTCGACAGTCTTCATTATTACTGTCACAGCCCAAAGTCTCCCAGTTCTATCTACAGAGGAAACCCACACATCCCTGGCCATGATTTCTGTCACAACTCCAAGCGAAACTGGTAACCTCCATAACTTTCATGGTCAGAAACCAAGGTCAGACACCTTCAACAGCAGAATTCTCAAGCTTTGTTCCTAAACATTTCAGGATGTCAGTAAAGAAATCACACAGTCCACACAAATGCCGTGGTTCAGATCTACTCTTTCCTTACTAATCTTCTACAATGCTAATACAATCACTTCTTGAGAATTGGAGAGAATTAAGTTGGATGACCCAGTTCTCATTATTTTTCTTTCTCCTCCTCTCTATTAGACAAACATTTGGTTACTGAAATTCAAATTATTTCTACTTTAAAAAATGAAACACTGCACAAGAAGGAATAGGAGATACACTAGGACTCCTTGGCATAAGTCAGACTTTCTTAATGAAGACCCAGAAACAACAAATTAAAGAGTTTGAACAAATGGAACTGTATTAAGCTCCAGACCTTCTGTATGACAAAGGACATAGCTAGCAAGTTAAATAGAAAGCACACAAAATGGAAGAAGATCTTCACTATCCATACAACAGACAAAGGCCTCATATCTAAAAAATACCTACAACTCAAAAAATTGAATCTCTCAAAAACAACCCCTCAAAGAAACAGCCATCCAATTAAAAGGTAGGCTAAAGACTTAAAGAGAAACTTCTCTGAAGAGGAAATAAGAATGGTCTATAGAGACTTGAAGGAATGTTCCACCTCTCTGGCCAAAAAAGAAATGCAAATCAAATCAACTTTGAGACTCTAACTCATTCCAGTTAGAATGGTCATTATCAAGAAATCTAATAACAGCAGATGCTGGCGGGAATGGGGTTAGAAGAGATCACTACTACACTGTTAGTGGAAGTGTAAACTTGATCAACCACTCTGGGAAGCAGTATGGGATTCCTCAGAAGACTAAACATAGAGTTCCCCTATGACCTAGCAATCCTACTCCTGGGCATTTACCCAAATGTCCAGAAACAAGGGCATACTAGACTTACTAGCACAAGGATGTTCTCTGCAGCATTATTTACCATAGCCAAGATATGGAACCAACCCAGATGCCCTTCAGTAGATGAATGGATCAAGAAGATGTGGTACTTATGCACAATGGAATTCTATGTGGCCATCAGAAAGAATGACATTGCCCCATTCATAAAGATATGGAAAGACTTGGAAAAAATCACATTAAGTGAAGCAAGCCAGACCTAAAGGAACAGAGGCTCCAGGGTTTCCCTCATTTGTAATAATTAGTACACATCCACAACTCTCCTAGCAGAGAATTACAATAGCTCAAAAGCTATGTACATTTGGTCATATAGGATGAGACTAAAAAAAAAACAAACAAACAAACTCTAGGATATAGAAACAAAAAGTTTATCTTTGTAATTGTTGTTCTCAATGTACTATGTGCAGTTATTTCTTTTCTCTTTTTTTCCCTTATGGTTAATCTCATGCAGTTACTGTATCTGACTTTGTTACCTGGTGTATTATATATACATTTATTTGTTTATTTGAAATAGGGAAGGAAAGGGGCAAAAACAAGATGATTGGGGGGAGGAAAAGGAGGACAAAAACATGAGAAGTGGTATCAATGTTCAATAAGTAATGCACCCACTACCTGCTGAATGTAACTGTAATCCCTCTATACATTATCCTGACAATAAAACAGAAATGAGGTTTGTTTGTTTGTGCTTTGGGACATAAAGCCACAGGGACAATTATAATGAGAAGGACTGACAAAATCCAATTTGGAGTAAAAAGGCAGATATTCAAATAATAACTGGCAGAATATTTAAGAAAACTGCATTGTTAGCTTATACACACATGTACACATACTCTGAACTTTTTTAAATTTGGAAGCAAAATAGTTTCTCCAGGTGAAATTTTATGTTTTCCCTCCAAATTAAAAAATAAAATAAAAACAAGAACAACAAGAAAAGTTGAAGTGGTTGAATTCATATTGGGACTACTCCATTTGCCAGAACTCCCAAGTATCTTTTCAGGAACCCAAGAGTTTGAGGCATACAAGTTGAAAGCAAGTAGCTTAGTTCACTGGTTTTTGAATGTTTTTCAGCATAATCCATGGGACCATATTTCCTACATACATGGGTATATGTGTATACACACACACACACACACATACACACCACATCTGAGAAAAAGTTCCATGTCAATTTTGCAATTTGTAGTCTATTCCATTCTGTTCTATTTACTTTTCAAAGTTTTGGGTCCACTTGATTGAATTCAGCACCGTTAACATATATTCCAACTCTTCTTGGCGTCTTAGGGCAGAGGCAGATCTGAATTCAAGTCAACAGATGAGATCTAATGCCTTGCTCCAAAAATCAAACTGAAAAGGTTATAGAGAAAAATAGGAAAGAATTTATCCAGTATCAAACAGGAAAAAAATAGGGAAAATCAGGAAGGAATTTATTCAGTATAGCCATACTAAGAACATAAAGAGGGACCAGATATTCTCAATTCTGTCTTTGTGTCTGGGAAGCATTGGGGCTAAGCTTAATAGGTAGGTATAGTTACTTAGTCTCAGTCAACCATGTCTGTTGATTGTCATTTCAGGCCTGGGGCTATGAGGTTCTATTGGTTCCATTTCTGTCAGAGTGAACAATTCAGTTTCCAACCTGAGAGCACTGAATCTGCTTAGTGAAAGAGCCTCCGGTCCTGAAATGGAATGTTGGTTCCTCCCCCTTCCCATTAGCAGCTTTAGACAAACTTTTGAAATAATTAACACATCTACTTGTAGCACTGAGCAGGGATCTGACCAAATTTAAGGAGGTAAAAGAGATAGACACAAAATGAAAGCAAAGTTGTTATACTTGTTGTTATTCATTTGGCATCCACAGGCCAGGAGGAGGAGCCAGTACTGTTTGTTGTTTTGAGGGCAACCTAAAAGTAAATCCTCATCATATAACACCACATTGAATAGAAAAGAAGACATGGAAAGAAGACAGATAAAATCCCTATACCCATCCAATTATGCTAAATTTCTTTTTATTGTTGATATGATTGACTGGAGCAGGAGATTATAGGTAATTGTTGGTTTGTCACTATTGAAGTCTTAAGAACAGAAGAAATGACTCCTTATCAGGAACACCTTTGGAAGAAAAGAGGAGTTGAATGGCCAAATTGTCAACCCCTGAAATTCTATACTTTTGACTCTGAGGCAAGAGCGATCTGGTGGGGTGGGGAGGGAGGAAGGGAGAGAGGATGGTGGATGTGTGGATGGACAATGATTCTCACTTCTTAAGCAGTGGCTACAAAGGAAATATTGCATAGAAAGTTCAATACGCTGGGAGTTTGGCCTAGTGGTGGAGTGCTTGCCTAGCATGCACAAAGATCTGGATTTGATTCCTCAGTACCATATACATGGAAAAAGCCGGAGATGGTGCCATGGCCCACGTGGCAGAACACTAGACTTGAGCAAAAGTACAGTGCTCAGGCCCTGAGTTCAAGCTCAGGTCTGGCAAAAGGAGAAGGAGGAAAAGAGGAAGGGGAAGGAGAAGCAGAAACAGACTCCGTGTGCAATGATACAGTGAAAGAGTACGCACTAAGAACACAGACTATAACTAAAGAGTCTAGCAAAACTCTACCTCAACAACTCTTCTTTTTTTTTTTTTTGGCCCCCTTCTCTCTTTCTGGCCCCGCTCGCTCCGGCCCCGCTCGCTCCGGCCCCGCTCGCTCCGGTCAGGCTCGCTCCCGCTCGCTCCTGGCCCCGCTCGCTCCGGCCCCGCTCGCTCCGGCCACCACTCGGTCAACAACTCTTCTTTGATCATGAAAAATGGGAAAATTGGGGCCAGGAGTTTAGCCTATTGGTAGAGTGTTTTCCTAGCATGCACGAAGACCCAGCTTCAATTCCTTGGTATCACATACATAGAAAAGCTAGAAGTAATGCTGTGGCTTAAGTGGTAGAGCACTAGCCTTGAGGAAAAGCCCTGAGTTCAAGGCCCAAGATTGGAAAAAAAAAAAAAACCAGAGTATCACAGCCTTTCCTGCCTGGGCTCACTTTGTACCCTGGTCTTCAGATCTCAGCCTCCTAAGTAGCTGGGATCACAGGCATGAACCACCGGTGCCTGGGTCCCGGGAGACTCTTACCACCAGTTAATCACAGGAGAGAAAAAAGAAAAGAAAAATGGGAAAATTAAATATTCCACCTAATGAGGCATCTAGGATCTGAAAGGGAAAAGACAGGATAAATCTTTCGAGGCATTCTCAAATACCTATTTCATAGTTCATATGTTAAAAAAATAAAGAATAATCAATTAGGGAGTTAGGGATTCTGGTAGAATTTTGGCTGCCAAGCAACACACAGATTAAAATGCTGAAAGTATTGCAATTTTAGTAAGTTGATGTTTAGGGAAAAACAATATATGTAAGTACTATTTGCACAATCTAATAGGCGGAGTACTGGTGGCTCATGCCTGTAATCCTTGCTTCTCAGGAGGCTGAGATCTGAGGATTGTGATTCAAAGCCAGCCCAGGCACAGAAGTCCATGAGATTCTTATCTCCGAATAACCACAGGAAAACTGGGAGTGGTGCTGTGGCTCAAGTGGTAGAGTGCTAGCCTTGAGCTGAAGAGCTCAGGTACAGCACACAGGCCCAGAAGGCCCATGACCAACAACAACAACAACAACAACAATAATAATAATAATAATAATAGCTCATTTTTTGAGTGTGCACCTAACTCCATAGTTATACAGAAAAGAGCCTTGGGATGCCTACCAGCTGTGAGCACTGAACTTCAAGCACTTCTAAACAGACCTATGCACCCTTTGCAATTAATTTTTATCAACTGCTTTTCAGAAAGTAGCCTGTATTGCCCAATTTGGCCACAGACAAAACCAAACTAAGGCAAATGCTTTCATCCATGTGTTGGGAAAGCTGAGAAAAAGAGCAGAGTCACATTCTACTGAATGTTATTTGCAGCTTTATGTTTCTAGAGGACTTCTCATATTTAAGTTGCTTTTTTCTTTTTTAGTCTTAACTTGGTCTATTTCGTTACCTTTTCTTCAATAGTTCTTTAACTTTCTTACAATGTTTCAAACTAAAATAATGCCTAAAAGACTTGAGACTCAATTAATGGTCATTCTTTCCCTTTAAAAGTAGTATTTCGAGGGGCCAGGAGTTTGGCCTAGTGGTAGAGTGCTTGCCTAGCATGCACGAAGACTGGGGTTCGATTCCTCGGTACCACATACATAGAAAAAAGCAGGAAATGGTGCTGAGGTTCAAATGGTAGAGCTCTAGCCTTGAGAAAGTCCAAGGATAGTGCTCAGGCCCTGAGCTCAAGCCCAGGACTGGCAAAAAAAAAAAAAAAAAAAAAAGTAGTATATCGAGCGGGAGGGGAAGGTAGATGAGATTCAAGGCAATGGATTTACCTGGCAACCTCTTCTACTACCAGGGTGGGGGCGGGAGGGAGTGAACATTTGGTAGACCTCCAGCACCTGTAAAAATCAAGCAATCACATATGATGGGAAATTGATGCAGTAATGAGCTCATTTGTATTCCCGTTTGCGGCTCCTCTACTGACTTCTCTTGGACTGCTTAGCTAAAGCCTTTTGATGGAATCTGACACAACCTCCACAATCTGGAGGGTTCTATTTTCCTTTTAAGGCAATCTCAAGACCTATTACAACCCACCATATCGGTCCTTAGAGAGAAATCCAAAGAAGATGGAGAGCAGGTTTAGAAAAATGAACTTATAGGGAAGCAATAATTCCCAAAAACTGAAAAACTTCCTTAATTCAAACTAATTAGATATGAAGGCCAATCTGAAATAGGGTAAATCTCAAATAAAATACTCTTAGGATAATAGCACCCAAATCCTTAGGTGGAATGGGATATTTTTTCAATTAGCATCAAATGGTATAAGATGATAAAATTATTTCTAAATAGAGAATCTGCTTTGGTGAATAACTATGGTGATGTCACACGATAATTATTAGCATGCAGACTCCTAAGGCACTAGTCTGTTTGCTCAGTCCTTCATAAGCAATATAAAGCAGCATCAATAATATTTTTGCAGAGTTCTTATCCAGAGTTAATATTACCCAACTTATCTTCCAAATACAGATGATCAAGCTCAGTCCAAACATCTGTCTATCCAGACACTTGTAAAGTGACAGTAAATCTCAGAACTTGAGCCCCTTCAAAAATCGCCAAGGTATTTTCCTCTTAGCAATAGCTAGGTAGAACTACAGGCCACATCTTACTTTTATTTTTCAAATACAGTAGCACTATTTTTGTTCTGACAAACCTGGACAGTGATCCTCCTGCTCTTGCTTCAGTGTAGATGGAATCACACACACACGCACACACACACACACACACACACACACACACACACACACACCTAAGTTTTTATTGCTTGAGATGAGGTGTTGCTTTTTTGCCCCGGTTGCTCTGAAACTCTGATTCTCCTGATTTCAATCTTTACGTAGATAGAATTACAGGTGTGTCACATAGATAGAATTACAGGTGTGTCAGTGAGTGTGCACTGTTCCAAATGAATTCTTATGCACCTTTTTAAACAAGAACAAGAACACACTGGACTTCCACTATTTCACATTTTACTTTGATAATCTTACAAACAGGGGATTTTTTTTTTTGCCAGTCCTGGGCTTGAGCTCAGGGCCTGAGCACTGTCCTTGGACTTTCTCAAGGCTAGAGCTCTACCACTTGAGCCTCAGCACCACTTCTGGCTTTTTTCTATGTATGTGGTACCGAGGAATCGAACCCGGGTCTTCATGCATGCGAGGCAAGCACTTTAACCACTAGGCCAAACATCCGGCCCCAAACAGGGGATCTTAAGAGTCCACCCTGGAAGAGTTGGGAATGCATGGTTCTAACTAAACTCAATGCTTTCTCTCTCTTACCATGTGCCTAATACAATAGCACCAAGGAAGCTTTGATGAACCTTAGTGAGATGTAACCAGAAGTGAACAAATGGAAGCTGATCCCAAGTGGGGGAAATGTGCTAATGCCTGGGTGCTTGAAAAACGAGCACACTCCGGGCTTCCTGAGATGTGCAAATCTGCAGGACATATTGTTCCTACAGGAGGAGAAGGCAGCAGCAGGGCTCGCCAGCTTGTGGTCTCTAACAACACATGTGGTAGGAATTGTCACCTATCCTACAGCTATATTTTATACCTGAATGAGCCTTTGTCCAAACACAAAGTGTTCCTTTGCTGAGACACATCTGGGCTGCTGCTTCTCCTGGAGTTCCGAGATTAGCTGGCCACATTCCAACAAAGATGGGTTGGCCAATGTGTGTGTGTGTGTGTGTGTGTGTGTGTGTGTGTGTGTGTGTGTGTATTTAGTCTTTCTCATAGTGTCAGGCAGTGTTTGGAAACCCCAGAGATCAAGGCTTAGGAAGAATGGTAATATTAGTATGCATGCTGTTGCTGTCATCATCAGAGAGAATTGTCTCCCGTGAGTGCCACCTCATCTGAGATACTACCACTTGATGGCATCCTACAGCAGTCTCTCCTATCTGGAACATCTCTTGTAAATCCCACAGCCTGCTTGGAAGCACCTTCTACCAATTGCTACCTCACCACCACCCACCTCATGTCTCTTTCATCTGATTCATCCTCTCCAAAAGCAGGGTCAGGTTTTGACCCAGCTCATGTGACTTAAGGCTCAGCCTGGGGGTGGGGTGGGCTCCACCTAAGGATTCACACAGACACAGCCATGGCAGCTCACACAAGTGATGCACAATCTGGACAGCAGATTACCTGGGCTCACACTGCCCCCAGGCAAGTGATTTCAATTCTTCAAAGCTCTTTCTCCCAGACTACAGGTGAGCCTGGTAGCACCTGTCATGTGAGATGACAACTGGAAGAGCTTGAAGGGTCCCAGGAGTGACTGTGGAGGGCCTGGCCGAGCATAGAACAGTGACGTTATAATCTGAGATTATAACTCACACACTGGAAAGATTATAATGTTCACTCACTAGAAGGAAGATGACAGAATTACATGTGTTCTCAAATAAGTTTATTATCAGACTCCGCTCACCCAATCTCCCTGAGAATGCTCAGAAAGGGATGCTGTCACTTGACCAGAGGAACTTCCCTTTGTTTCTGCTCCTGTTGACTAACTCTTTCCAGCGTTTGAGGCCAAGTCTCTTTCTCATTTACTCTTCTTATCTGCAGGGAAACAGGGACAGTCACTGAGAGCCTGGTCTTGGAAGGAAGACTCTGTGTAACTATCTACACTACACATCACTTTCCTTTGGGTGCTGGTAGGGGTGAAGAGTTCCACATCAGAAAAGCATTATGAAACTTACAGGAAATGTGAGAGAGGGAGAGAAAGGAGGAAAGAATAGAGGGGAGACAGAGAGAGAGAGAGAGAGAGAGAGAGAGAGAGAGAGAGAGCCCTTCATATATGCATCAGACTAGTCCATTATCCAGCCCATTAAAGAGAAAGATGCCCACACCAACTCTACCCCTAACTTGACCTTCTTCCTACAATCCTCTTGCTTTTACTTTTCCTCAGAATATGAGAGGGAAGGCTACCTTGATCAGCTCTAAGGTCCCTTGGAGTCAGAAGACTCCGTTAACCAGACAAATGCTTGTTAGTGATGTACCTGCACTGACACATATTGGCATTAGGATAGTATTCACATCCGTGAAATGTCATACATGTAGCATCAGTGTTTTAGCAATATAGATAATCATAATTCTCTGTTCAATAGGAGGAAGTTCAAGAAATGTCCAAACTATAATCCTTCAGGTTTGGTGAGTGAATCAGGGTCCTTGTTATAAATGACTGCTTAGGATAGAATATCTCACTCACACACATACACACAGTAACACAGTATAGCCTCAAATCACTCTCTCCTGACTCCTCTGTTTTCTTTCCAGGTCTTCCTTCCCTCCATTTCCTTTCCCTCTTCTATATCTTTTTTTCCCTTCCTTCCTCTCTTTCTCTCTCTCCCACAGTTCAGGAAGGACATCTCAGGAATGTTGCAGTGTTGAAACTTGAAGAATCTTCATGTAAGATCCTTTCACACCACCACCAATAAATACTGCAATATTGAGCCTAAGCCTATATTTTTATTTTTTTAAAGAATGTTCTATGCTCTTCAAAGCAATGTTTCTTTGGCAAACATATTTATCAACTGGTCAGTCTCACCACCTTCCTGTGCACCTCTTAATTTTCTGCAGGACAGATTTATACACTCCAGATGCTGAGCTGGAGCTGCTATAATTCCACCTGTCACATCTGGCACTTTGGCACGCCAGGCCGGAAGCTTCAAAGTTGCATCTCTGCTCCATGCGTGGTTAGACTGCTGGCTGCTGCTTTATCTCCTTGGATGTAATTTTCCTTTGATTCACCTATAATTCTGAAGAATTGATGCATTTGTATCCATTTTGAATAAGGTTCTATACAAATGCTTCATTTGATCTCTGAGCAGACCCTTTTATTTCCTCTTATGTGGCCTCGCCTTTAATTCAGGCATAAGCCTTAGAGCAACTCAGAACCACTGTGCCTGATTCTTTGCACAAGCAGGTTTGTTTGTTCCAAGTATGCTGCTTCTTGTTCTTGGGAGAAGAAAAGAAAGGAATGGGGGGGGCATTCATGTTCCTGAATTTGAGGAGAAAGGAGGGACCGGCAGGTGCTGGCTGCCAAAGTCTACCCCATCTCTTTTGCATTCAAATGCTACTCTAAAGTTACACTCCCAAACTTTTCAAAGAGCCTGTTCCTTTTGGACAGAGGTACCACCTAGGAAATATGATGCACTGCTACACAGCATTGTTATTATTCCTTAAGGTGGGTCCTGACCAAACCTTCACCGCCTAAGTGCTTTGAATAGGCCTGGCATAATCATGGTGCCTAGAACTAAAGATTCTAAGAGATCTTTCTTCAAGAAAAAGTGTACACATCTGATTTCTTTCAACAGCTTCCCAAACTTTTTTGAATAAGTATCTTCTGTAAAGAGCATTAACCTTTTGGCTTGCTTTCAAAGCCAGGCCAGGAGTGCTGCTTTGAAGTTACAGTCTCAAGTCCACTGCAGGACAGGACAAAATGGCCCTGATATAGCCCAATGACCTCTTCAAGCTTGGGAAACTGAGCATTCACTAGCAAGACTAGCAGTTTGCCTGAACATTTCAAACAAGCTCATATACATAACAGGGAAATCCTAGAATAATTTTCCTCAAAACAACAACTTTTATTCTGCTGTACACCTGTGAAAGAGTATAAGATACAAGTTGGTAAATAGATTTTTCTTAAAAAGTTTCAGCAGATAAGAAACATATCTTTAGAGAAGCAATTTAAACCAAGCATTAGCAGAACATACTGCATTGCAAAAGATTAGAAAACTAACCCAATAGAAGATCAGATACTGCAGGGAGTATTTTCAATTGTGGAAGTTAAAAATACCCCAAATGTGACTACTCAGTTTGTGGCTGCGAGCACAAAAACAACCAAGTCCTCCTCATCATCATCATCTCCTCTTTCTCATCCTCCCCTTCCTCTTCCCCCTTCTCCTCCCCTTCCTCTTCCCCCTTCTCCTCCCCTTCCTCCTCCCCCTTCTCCTCCCCCTTCTCCTCCCCCTCCTCTTCCCCCTCGTCCTCCCCCTCCCCCTCCTCCTCCTCCTCCTCCTCCTCCTCCTCCTCCTCCTCCTCCTCCTCCTCCTTCTTCTTCTTCTTCTTCTTCTTCTTCTTCTTCTTCTTCTTCTTCTTCTTCTTCTTCTTCTCTATGAAGGAATAGACTGTACTGCTATCTCACTGGCCTACCAGAGACCTATAGCAATAGGCCAAATAAACATTTTCTTTTGGTAATTTCTTCACCTTTGTCATTTCTTTATAGTGATAGAAAGCTAAAATGGTATCATAAGACAATTATTTAAGTACTGACATTCAATCTCATTTTCTTAAATGTCATTATTTTTTCACTATCCTTCCTACAGTGAACATGTAGACATGGTATAGCAAGTCCCTCATCTTCTTCAGATTTAATATTCACAAGGGACTCCTGAAGTCTGCTGCCTTTCCTTTTCCAATGTGCTAAAAGACACTAAGAAGAAAGGTGTGCATCTCATAGGAAGGGACTTCAAAAGAGCTTAAGTAGCTTTGCTGTCTCCTGTCTGCAGGTGGACATTCTATGCAAAATGCAAAACTTCTTAGTGATGAATTCATATTTGGACTCACCGTTGTAACAATATAATGTGACAACAGGACTTTAAGAATGGACTTTAGAAAATAACCGTATAAAGTATTTAAGCCAGGCATGGAGACTCATGCCTATAATCCTAGCTACTCAGGAGGCTGAGATCTGAGGGTCGAAGTTCAAAGCCAGCCTGGCACTAAAGACCATGAGACTTCGTCTCCAATTAACCACTACAAGACTGGAAATGACACTGTGGTTCAAGGGGTAGAGCGGTAGCCTTGAGCTGAAGACCTCAGGGACAGCACCTAGGCCTAGAGTTCAAGCCCTACGATGGACAATAAAAAGGTATTTATAACTTTTTCAAGTTATACTTGTCTATCTCTAAAATCATCACAGCCCTGAGAGGATCATAAATGTTTCAGCAATCTATTCCCTAAATTTCTTAGAATAACTCTATGGTATATTTGCTTTGGTGAAGTCGAATTTTTTAAGGATTGCTAGTCCTTTTATCTGTTTCTTCTATAAGCCAAATTAAATTAGTAGGCATGAGATAACTTGAAGTATTAGATATTTCAAAAGGGGCTTTGACATTAGACAAATGATCTGATGTTTATTCTAATACATACCTTCCATCAGTCTCCAATCAAAATAGTTTAATAGTTTTTACATAGCAATTATGTTTTCAGTATTGATATATGCCTTGAATTCCAGCAAGAAAAATTGAAGAGTCTAAATTCACAACTCCCTAGCTCTCACATAAGAAGTTGGAAGGCAAGAATTTTACTATCAAAATAATGCAGAAATTTCATAAGCTACTAAAAACTAATTTAATACATATTCAGATAATAATAACAAGGCTTATTATATACATTCTGGCTAGCAAAATACAAACCAGAATGCCTATGTTCAAATCACATTTCTTTGAATTTTCAATTAAGCCTGTATCTTAGCTATAAATCTTTGGAATACTCAAGTCTTTTGGTTTCCTTATCTTTTCCCTTAGGTAGTCCCCAAATCACCAATAATCAATGTTTGAGATCAACCTAATTCTGGCCTGTTACACAATCTACTTGACCTTTATAATGTTTCTGTTCTCTGTTTCATATATGATTCCTTCTTTCATTTTATAATACTTTGCAATGGTCCACTTTTGCTGTAGTAACAATTCCAATATCTCAAGGGTTGATAAGAATAAATGCTTACTTTGGCTTATAGAACTCAAAGGCAGAGAAATGTCAAATAGGCCTTTCTAGGATGTTCTGGACTTCTCTGGCCCAAACCAATTGATGTGTCTTCACATTCTAGCATTCAGGACAAAGCACTAATGATCCAGGGCACGTGGTTCTCCTAAAAGAGGTAGAACATCAAAAGTTGGGAGAAATCAGTCAATCCACAGAAGCACATTCAAAGCTTCTTCTTGGATGAACATGTATCCTGTGGACGCATTTCTCCTCAGAAGGAAAACTCACATGGCCAAGGTAGAGATAAATAGGGTAGGAAAAATACATCCCAACTAAAGAAAGTGAAGCAAAAGTAGAGAGTGAATAAAAAATATTTTAAAAAAATTAGAGAGTGAATGAACAGATTTATCTACCTTGTTTTCTTTCTGAGAACTAAAGTGTTATCCAAACACATCCTGACACTTAAGGCCTGAGATTTCATGATCCAGAAACCTGTGGACTTAAAGGACATATTTTTCTTTCCTCCTTCTAATCCTTACCTATCCACCCAGCCTATACTGACAAATCAAGAGCAAGGTAACTACAATGAACTGAATGCTTCATTGAAAAAGGGCGGAATAGCAAACCCCAGTCCACAGCCATTCTAAAATCTCACCGAGCAAACAGTGCAGGTAGAAAATGTGTCTTGATAAAGGCCCACTGAATTCCACTCTCAGGGTATACTCGCCTGTTTATTATTCTTACTATATCTTCCCCTGCTCTACAGGAGCTCCATCACTTTTTATTGTTATTATCCTTGGCCAGATCAGAAATGGGTATCAGGAAACAGGCTTTCCTGATGGTCCAGAAGCTTCCTGAACCTGTGTCACATCCCTATAACGTCAGGTGGCTTTACATCTCAGGACATGTTTGTCAGTTCATACCACAGCACCTCTAGAAATAACACAGGGGTATTTTAAATGCTGAGAGGTTTTTTGTGTATTTATCTTTTCTCTAGTTGATTCTAGTTTACATGTCAATCGCCATGCACACAATTCTTTTTAATTTGTGTATCTCACTTTCTACGTATTTTTTTTCTCCCTTACTTGATGGTATTTCTAATTTGTGAGGCTTCAGTATGGCCCTGCCCTTTCTTTGCTCTGAGTTATTTTGTCCAATTGAAGTGATTTTCGGGGAACTATTCTATTAATCCAATCACACATCTGAACAAAAGGTGTGAGAGCCATGTGCTTGATCTGGTCCCGTTCCCAGGCGACCCCCTTCTTCCTCTCAGTTCGCATGTTAAAATAGAAAATATTTTTTGGGTGGAAATGAGATACAGGAGTATAAATTCAATCAACAAGTCCTTCCAGTCCATATTACAAACAGGCAAATGGTTTTCTCAGCTCAGCTTTTTCGTGGAATGTCTTATGGAATGCAGCTTATAGCAACCAATCCATGCCTTCACCAGCTTGTCTCAAAGCCCAGATATACAAAACCAAAGAATCAATGGGTATATTTTCCACCTATCAGTATTTTATCAAGAATTTCACTGGTGAATAACATAGCTTATCAGCTTTTCCGACTTCTTCCATACCCAAAGCAATGCCACATGTTTAAAGGCATTCTTATAGCAAACCTACTCCTCACACCAATTTTTATATTCATCAGCTTATGTTATAACAACCACAGAAATATCAGCAGCTTTTAACAGCTGCTAATGTTGATTTCTTTCTCAAATTGTATGAAGGCCATAGGTTATGAGTTCTAATGAGTTCTAATGAGTTCTTCTGGGCTCGCTGGTTTCTTCTGGGTCTCAGTGGGAACTGGTTGGCTTGTTGTGTCTCATTGATCTGGAGTCCAGGAAGAGTGACCACCCATTGCTTTGCTCTGGATGGAAGACAAGAGACCAAAAGGTAGACAAAACTAAAGCATGAGCCTACCAGCACATTTATAGCTTCAGCTTGGGCCTATTTGCAATTTATCCACAATCCAGTGTGGCCATGCCTAAGTCAAATGGCCAAATTCAAAGTCAGTGGGGTGTCAAATATATCAAGGAAATTGACAAGGACAGGGGAGGACACAAGTAACTGAGAACAAATTATATGGTCAATCACATCATCCACCAAGGCAATCACCACATTCTCCATCATATCGTTCTATACATACATGTATGTTGTGTATATATATATATATATGTGTGTGTGTGTGTGTGTGTATACAGCTAATATATATACTATATATACATACACACTAGACATACTATATAGACACTATATACCCATATACTATATAGCTATATATATAATGTGTGTTTGGGTATGTGCGTTTATGTATGTATAGCGAAACATTGGGATTCCATGACTACCTGAAATGCAGCAACAAGAGTAAAGCCTAGACTCTATCCATAGGTATAGATATTATCTCCTACTATAGGTTTTCAGTGTGTATGGATGCCTAAGATAAAGAAGAGTGAAAAAAAGATAGAGACTCTAAAACATATGGACACACAGAGAACACACAGTGATGTGAAGAGATCTTGGGTATTTACAGAGTCTTAAAAAGATGGGATAAAAATGTATTGATACAATCCTGAGAAATTATACTTTGATTTACAGTATAACGAGGATTGTCAAATATGAATCAAGTACCTAGGAGATAAGCCATGCTTATAGGCATTCCCATCTTAATAGTAAAGTGTTCACCAATTACCAAATCAAGAATGATGGAGGTCAAAAACAACAACAACAAAAAAGATAGACAAGTCAGGTAGTGGTATGGCTCATACGGTAATCCTAGCTACTCAGGAGGCTGAGATCTGAGGATCACAGTTTGAAGCAATCCTGGATAAGAAAGTCCATGAGACTCTTATTGCCAATAAAAGCTGGAAGTGGTAGAGCGCTACCCTTGAGCAAAAGAAGCTTAGGGATAGCACAGCACCCAGAGTTCAAGCCCCCAAGATTGGAAAAGAAAGAAAGAAAGAGAAAAGAAAGAGAGGGGGAGGGAGGGAGGGAAAGGATGGTAGGAAGGAAGGATGGAAAGAAGGAAGGAGAGAGAGAGAAAGAAAGAAAGAAAGAAAGAAAGAAAGAAAGAAAGAAAGAGAGAAAGAAAGAAAGAGAGAAAGAAGGAGAGAAAGAAAGAAAGAAAGAAAGAAAGAAAGAAAGAAAGAAAGAAAGAAAGAAAGAAAGAGGCGGAGAGGGGAGGGAGGGAAGGAAGGAAGGAGGGAAGGAAGGAAGGAGAGAGAAAGAAAAAGAAAGAAAGAAGGAAGGAAAGAAAGAAAGAAAGAAAGAAAAGAAAGAAAGAAAGAAAAGGGGAGAGAGAGGAAGGGGGAGAGAGGGAAGGAAGGAATGTGGACCTGATGAGTGATGTTGCCACTTACTGTGAGAGGATGAGGAGCTAGCATACATGGGAGGAGGGTTGCACTGGATGTGCGCTGCACTGGAGTTCACGTTGAGTGAGAGATGATGTGTGAGCACCATGGCAATGGGATGGTCAAATGGCCTAGAAGACATTTTGGCTTACTCTGCTTGGATATTTTAGATAAATAACTTAACTGTGCTTCATGAGCTAGAGAAACGGTGCTCACTGTATTCTGGCTAGCCTACACAGACACAAAGGAAGTTCTCTTCAGAAATGCCATAGATCAAGCAGCTGAAACACAAAAGCTGACTTTCATCGGCCTTATTTAAGAAAACTCCTTTGCTCAATATTGAGCCAAGAACGAGTCTGGCTCTCACAAGTCCCTCTGCAGTCAAATGGTCTTACTAGTGAGAATTTACCGTTTAGAAGGTATTTTGCATTTTGGAAGGTATTTATGGGTAGCATTTTAGAAAGTGTTACAGATTAAATAACCATACAGTTTATCATCCAAATCGGGAAAATTTTGAGAGTAAAGGTACATTATTCCAGGGACAGAGGAGAAGAAACTAGGATGATTCTTAAGAGATTTGCTTTCCAAACCAAGAGCTTTATATTGTGTGATTGGTGTTCTTAATGTACTATGTTATTTCTCTTCTCTTTTGTTGCCCTTTGGTTAATCTCATATTGTTACAGTATCTGACTTTGTTACCTGGGATATCCTATATACTTTTATTTGAAATAGGAAAGGGAAGGGAGAAAACAAGTTGATTGGGAGGGAGTGGAGTGGGGAAATGGGCACAAAAACATGAGAAGGGGTGTCAATGTGTGAGAAGTAATGCCCCTACTACCTGGCGAATATAACTGTAACCCCTCTATACATTACAATAAAAAATAAATAAATAGTTCGTTAAAAAAAAAAACAAAAGACATATGGGTTCCAAAAGATAGACTCTACTTTCCCTCCCCTTGAATCCGAACCTGGCTATGTGATGTTCCAGCCAATAGAAGGTAGAGGAAGTAGTTGCTTAGCCTTTGCAGACCTAGCGTAAGCTTTGTAGATGCTATTCTTTTTGCTGTCTTCTTTGCTATGGAGAAATCTAACCTCTGAAGAATGCAAGGACAAGAAAAAAAATCTCTAAGTAAGATATGTGAACAGAACTTCCCAGCTGAATGAGGGAATCCAGACAATTAGTAAACTGCTGTCTTCCAATGTCACCTTTTGAAAAGTTTGTTACAACAAAAAATAATGGCTCACCCTCCTGATAGTTTACCATATACAATATTGCTTATGCTACTACTTTCCCAGAAAGGTGCTGTATTCAATTTTATCACAATTTAGCAGTCCTTAAAAAGGAAAAAAAGAATCAGTGATTCTTTTTTTTAAACAATTGCAACTGCTTGATACATTAGACACAATCTTGAATCTAAGTACCTGTATTTAGAAAGTGTTCTTTGAGGAATTTCTTGAGTTTTCTTTTAAAGAAGAAACCCACAAGTTAATATTTAAACTAACTTCTATTTCTATTTCTTTTTTATTTCTTTTGCAATCTTTTAACAAAATGTTTCCAGTGACTAGACTAACCTTAGAACTTAAAGAATCTATTGCACCTTCTTTCACGTATTATTATTTTTTACCTGTCCTGGGGCTTGAACTCAGGGCCTGGGCACTGTCTAGGGCTTTCTCAAGGCTAGCATTCTACCACCTGAGCCACAGCATCATTTCCAGCTTTTTCTGTGTATGTGGTACCAAAGAATTGAACCCAGGGCTTTGCACATGCTAGACAAACACTCTACCACTAGGCCACATTCCCAGTCCACATTCTTAATACTTTTTATTAAGTACTTTGAAAAGTCAGATACATTTATGTCACTCCAAAGTTCTTTAAAATTCCTAATGGCAAGTTTGCTATTTCATAACAACAGCAGGTAAGCCCTGCAAGATGATGATGACATTGAATAAAAGACTGGACACGGCAGAAATGAGGGCAGAAGACATGCCCCTGGAGGGTAAGGAAATCTTCTGAACTGGATGCTCCTCTATCTAGTCTGGCAGTAGGAACCTCCCAGAATCTACACACCACATTTGCAGAAATAACACATCAAACACTGAGTCTACAGTAACCTTTAGAAATTACATCTCTTTGTTATTTTTCTAAAGGAAATTTTCAATTAGAAGTCATCTCAGAAATGGCTTTAATAAGTATATTAATATCATTTGAAATTGCCACATGGAATTAAGATACCTGACAGCTCTACCTACTTGACAAATGCTTCAGAAGCAGAACAAAAGCAACCCTAAATGCAGACGGGTTTGTTTTTTGTTGTATTTTTTACTATTGTGAGAATTTTTCAACTAAGTTGCCTGACTTAATGCAGTTTTTATTATTATGGCTATCTAAACGGCAAAGGGAACTTTATTGAAATAATATTAATGATTCCTGCTATGCACATATTGTCAGGAACTATAAAAAGGTATCATTGTGTTAAGTGCTCTATGAAGATAGAGTTCAGGATGCAAATGTTTTATCTGTGAGCCAACATCCACAGCATTACTTTTGTCACGTTGCCACCTGAACGTACTCTTGTTGCCTATCAGTCAAGGAATAAAGCCCTAAAAAGACCAAAGTGAGAGGCAATCTGATAACTCACTTACTACATATGTTCCTATTCCTTTCTATTACCTTTTCCCTTAGTGGTTGTTCATAAGCTCAGTTCTTCCATCTGCTATGGTCAGCGATTCCTTGATAATTTGCCCAGTTTTTTTTTTTTAACTCAGATTTAAAGGCATTTTGCTCATGTGGCATGCAACTCAGATTTCGTTGAGAAAGAGGATGCGTGTTTTTGAGACTCACAGCCTTGGATTGGATTTGTGGTTTGTGGTTCTACCACAAACCAAATGCATGATCTTGGATTATTTCAAATTCTGGATTTCTGCCTACAAATATTTTCTTGGCTGTGGTGTGAGGAAAGATACATTAAGAATAAAAATCACACCAACCCAGATGCCCCTCAGTAGATGATTATATCAAGATGTGGTACTTATACACAATGGAATTCTATGCTGCCATCAGAAAGAATGACATCGCCTCATTTGGAAGGAAATGGAAAGACTTAGAAAAAAATCATATTAAGTGAAGTAAGCCAGACCCAAAGGAACAGAGACTCAATGGTATCCCTCATTTGTAATAATTAGTACACATCTAGGACTCTTCTAGCAGAAGATTATAATAGTGCAAAACCTAGATACATAAGGCCATATAGGATCTCCAAGATATGGAAACAAGAGCTTTATTTTGTGTGGTTGTTGTTCTTTATATACTATGTTATTTCTCTTCTCCTTTGTTGCCCTTTGATTGTTGCCCTCATATTGTTACTGTGTCTGACTTTGTTACTTGGTATATTGCATATAGTTGAAATAGGAAAGAGAAGGGGGGAAAACAAGATGATTGGGAGGGGTGGGGGGGGAAATGGGGACAAAAACATAAGAAAGGATATCATTGTGTGAGAAGTAATTCACCTACTATCTGGCGAATGTAACTGTAACCCCTCTATACATTACCTTGATAATAAAAAATAAAATGAAAAAACAACAATCACACAAGATAAAGCTCTTTCTTCAAGGATATATTTTCTATTTCAAATTAAAGAAAAATTCTTCTGTGCACTGGTGACTCACATCTGTAATCCTAGCTACTCAAGAGGCTGAGATGTGAGGATCATGATTCAAAGCCAAGTCAGGCAGGAAAAGTCCATGGATCACTTATCATGAATTAATCATAGAAAAATCTGTAAGTGGTGCTATGGCTCAAATAATATAGTTCTAGCCTTGAGCAAAAGGAGCTAGCTCACTATTTACCATAGCAAAGATATGGAACCAACCCAGATGTCCCTCAGTTGATGAAAGGCTCAACAAGATGTGGTATTTATACACAATGGAATTCTATGCTGCTGTCAGAAGAAACCACATCACCCCATTTGTAAGGAAATGGAAAAAATTAGAAAAAATCATAGTAAGTGAAGTAAGCCAGAGTCAAAGGAACATAGGCCCAATAGTCTCCCTCATTTGTCATAATCAGTAGAAACCTTGGGCTCTCCT
Organism: Megascapheus bottae; assembly: GCF_031878675.1. Taxonomy (NCBI): domain Eukaryota; kingdom Metazoa; phylum Chordata; class Mammalia; order Rodentia; family Geomyidae; genus Megascapheus; species Megascapheus bottae. Next base: position 49,203,570 of record NC_143518.1, on the reverse strand, counting down.
AGCAGAGATTTACAATAGAACAAAATCTAGAGACATAAGGCCAAATAGTATGACACTAAATGAAAGGACCTCCAGGAGAAGGAAACAAAAGCCCTATAATTAGATTGTTGTCCTTATTGTACTATGTTATCTCTCATCTCTTTTGCCATCCCTTGGTTATCTCATATTGTTACAATATTTCACCTTGTTATTTGATATATTTTATATGTGCTTAATTGGTTATTTGAAATTGGATAGGGAAGGGGGGGGGGAATCAAATGAGTAGGGGAAGGGTGGGAGGGAAATGGGGACCATGTCATGAGAAAGGGTATAAATGTTTGTGAAGTAATGCACCTTCTAGCTGGTGAATATAATGTAACCCTTCTATTAATCACAATAAAAAAAATATAAATAAATAAATAAAAAGAGCTAGCTCACACACAGCACCCAGGTACAGAATTCAAGCCCCAGAACAGGAAAGAGTCTAGGGCCAGGGGTGTCAGAATAAGCTTCCCCAAAGTGAGAGTAATGAGAACTCAAAAACTGAGTAAGTAGGCATTGAAGAAGGATTAAGTGGATGTCAAAGAAAAGGATCTTTCAGAGAAGTGTGACTAAAATGTCATGCACATATATTTTTCTCACGTTTTTATTATCTTTAAGTATTTGTACAAAAAGAGTTGCCATTTAACAAAGCAGCTTATGAATACAATATATCTTGACCAATGTTGCCCCTTTCAACATTCTCCCCCATCCATACTTTGGTGGGGAGGAGTTGTTGGCTTTTTTTCAATGTAAGAAAGAAAACAACTCTCCAGAAGGCAGAAGGCCCAATCTGCCAATAAGTCAGGACCATAAATTGGGATATAAAGGTAGAGCAAAAATGAATGAAGGAAATATAAGTAGAGAGTAGGATCAGGAAAAGTTATAACAAATTCACACATTTTGATGTTTATCTTAAGGACAGTGGGAAATCATTAAAAAAATTAAACAGAGAGAAATGGTCAGGTTGGAGTTGTGAAAAAGCTCTGGCCATCACCATCCTCTATAACCAGACTTAATTTCCCCAAACTTTAATGAACAGAATTTATGTGGTGGAGGAGTCTGAAAGGAATACTTGTCACCTGACAGGTGATACTTGTGGGCTTCCAGAAATGCCCTTTCCCAGAGAGAAGTCCTTGGATGTATTGTCATTTCCATTTGCATTCTTCTCCCTTGTGGTCAGCATAGAACAGTCTCCTTCCACACATACCTTCAGTCTTTCAAACATGCAGAAGTCACCATCCTCAAGTCTCCTACTGATGATTTTTACTTTCTAATATTTGGAAAGAAAAGAAAAATCACAAAGCAAAAGGAGCCTACAAAGAAAAAGACTCGGCGTGGGGGGAGAGGGCAGGAGGCAGGAAGTGTGCTTAGAAAAAAATCTATACCAAGTGTGCAGTTTGAGCTGCATTTATCCCAAGATGACCATCCAGGCTGCTTGTGTCCCACGGCAGGGAAGGCCACAGGGTTTCTGTTTTGGTGGTCCTCACTCATCCCTCATTATAGAATTTCTCGGGATCTCTTCTTCAGGCTTCTGCTACCTAATCATTAGCCCTAGACAGCCTTTGAGCACATCCATAGCTTTCAAACAAAAGCTAGAAATAGAAATAGCAAAAACCACTCATGTATCTTTGGGCAGATGTACAGATTCTGACTTTCGTCAAGGAGAAGGACTCATTAAGTCTAAACCCCTAGATTCAGCCATGGCCGGTGTTTACGACAAGTGAAAAGAGGAAAAACTCTACAAAGCAAACTCCAAAAAGAGGGGAGTCCATCTGGTGTCAAATCACAATCCTGGAAATTGAATGTTTAATTCATAGAGTAAATTACAAGAGATTACTAGTACAAGTAGCTACAATGTCCTTAAAATTATTCTTTAACTGAGGAAAAGTTTTTTGACCTTTGGAGAAAATGCTTGCTTCTAGCTATGACTAAAAAGAGATTTCCTTCTTTCTCTGTTGTGTTAAGAATCTTTTCTTCTTATAAAGAAGGCACCACAGTGATTTATAACTGTCATAAAAGCCTGGAATCCTTTTGAGGTTAAGCTACTCAGCTATTCAACTTTTACTACAGAAACTTTGAAATTCAAAAAGAAAAAATAATGTAAGTTTTTGAAGGACATGTGTTGCTGTAGGTGATCCTGTTAATTAAAAGTGATTGCCTGCTAGGAAATCATACTTTAAAAAGTTTCATGAATTTATTAGAACCCTGAAGGTATCTTTGTATGCACAGAGCTTTACATGCCATTTATGCAATTTTGTTTCAGATCTGCTTAATGCGTAGCCAGTGCTCCCAGAGCAGCAAACCACACAGCTCGCATTCATATGTGTTTTGGCTAATTGAATTATGTGAAAATACATACTAATGAAGCATTCACAGAGGTGTTTGCTGAGTAGACTCCTGGTCTAATTTCATCTAAATTAGGAGCATCTTTCTATGGCAGATTAATGTTTCAGGAAAGGCTCCCTCCTTATAGAGAGGGGGTTACAAAAAAAAAAGCCTACCACATTGTCGAATGTTGTGATTCATTTTCTCCAAGCTAAAAAGCTCTCTGTGCACACCTGATGAGCACGTTACATGGTAGAAACCTAAAAGGCATTTTTAATAATAATTTTAATGCACTCTGCTAAGAAAGACCAGTGATGTGTAATTATCCAATCAGATTAATAAGAAAATTATTAATCTTCTCTTAAAAAGTGCGTGCGTGTGTGTGTGTGTGTGTGTGTGCCCCTCCTTTGATATACTTTTAAGAAGGATTGGTTTGGTTTGGGCTTAATGAAGATTATTATTTAATGGTCCTATTTGGATTTTTTTCAGCATGTCTATTTTGAAAATATTACCTCGTAACATGTGTGGCTGTAATTCTGCGATCCCCTGATGCTGGTATTTGAGAAACACGCTCTGGAAAAGCGGTGGTTGTTTTTCACAGGAATCCAGGGAGCTATCAACGTCGGAGAACGCGGCTGCGTTTGCTGGGGAGGTGGGCAGACAGCGAGAAGGCTCGCGCTGCGCTCTCCCCATGGCTAGCTCTCTGCAGTCAACTAATGGCTTACCAGGAACGAAGGAACCCCTTGCCCGCTCTCTGGCGGGTCATAAACACCAGGGGGAAGCTGCTTTGCTCTGCTCTGGGCCACATGCAAGGCAGCGTGCTGTACCGTGTGCTTTGCTGCAGGAGAGGTGGAGCCGAGATGGAGAAGCAGGACCCGCAGAGGCCAGAGAGAACTCGGCCCAGGGCCGTCCAGGAGCTCGGGGCCAGCACCCTCCGCCCCCACCCCACCACCAAGCACAAACATCTCCTTCGCCCTTGCTTTAGAAACACACCCAAATCCTTTCGCGAGAAATGCAATTAGAAACAGATCGAATGCAGCTAAAATACCGGATGCTTGCAAACCGTTTGAAGGACAATTAAGCCCCCAAAAGGCAATCGGTGAAGAAACGTTTCACATACAAGAGACATTAAATTCTACTCCCACGAGGGTCTGCACACACAGGTAGCCACATTTAGATATTTGTGTGTCATTTGTGCAGTGAGACAGGCGAGTTCTGGACGCAAGTGTAATGTGATTTGTGTAGGATCAAGCAGAAAAGTTCCTTTGCAGTTTGAGGCTTACGGTTTTCCATCTCAGACGCTGTCACCAGGTCTCTCCGTTTCTTCATCGTGTCACCCGAGTCACCGAGATGCAGACAGGGGAGCGCTTCGCCACCAGCTCTGAGCTGGCCCCACCAGCTGGTGGTTTCCTTTGCCCACACACCCACTCTGTGCCTGGTGGCTACCACAGAATCCGTATAGAAAATCCTTACGGCCATTCTGCCTCTCTGTGACTGCTCCTGCAGTCGCTATCCTTTTTTTTTAAAATAACACTTTCATTTAAATATATTGTAGAATACAGGGACCAATATTAGGAGCAAAGCTCAATGCTGAATATTCTTGTTCTGGCATTTGCTATTCTTGGAGTCTTCATTCTTCTCACTAACCTCAGCCTCGGATTACAAATTTACAAAGTGGAAAAAAAAAAGTGATTGTGTACAAATCACTGATTTCAAAGGACCGCTAGAAACACAGACTATCATTTTGTCAAGTCCAGGATACAATCCAGACTCTAATCTGACCAATTTGCTGCTTGTTACAAGGGCTCTGAAATCTTTTCAAATTTTAAGGTATGTTATTTTGGGGGAAGAGGCAGTACTGGGGCTTGAACTCAGGGTCTCACATTTGGGAGGCACCCATTCTACTACTTAAGCCATATTATCAGTCCTTAAAGAATTCTTTTGAATTCCTTTAAGTTCTCTCGTGCACTGTGAAGCAGCAACCAGAGACATATTGCCATTCAGTATCCCCTCTCACTTTCAGTGCTCAAATGGTATTGTGCAAAAGCACTGTTATAGCCTGACAAGGGCTTGTTCCTAGCTGGCAGGCAAGAGGTAGGGAGCCTGATTTTGTGCACTACAGTCCACAAAACCTGTTCTTGTCGTGTCTTTGGTAAAAAGTGGACCCAAACTGTGGTCTCAAAGTGCCTCAGGGACCTGAGCTGTGAAGAATAATACTCAGAGGACCTGCTCTAGATAAGCTTTCCCCTGATAAATTATATTTCCTCCTTTACTTCTTTAAATCAGTCCAATCTTTTACTGGACAGTAATTACAAAATGCAATGTAAAAAGGAAGGGAAAAAAGCAAGCAACAAAATTAAATATGCAGACATATAATATTCAAGAAAATTTACAAAATGACACTGGATTCTATGATATATTGTCTCAATAAATATAAATATTGATTGATGATGCATATAGACAAAACTACATATACATATATATACATATAATGTGGGAAGATACTGGAGAAATAACCTGTAACATTTACCACTATTTATTTCATAACCATTAGATTAATGTTTTCTATATTAAAATTCTGAGGCACAATTTAAGAAAATATGGTGTACAACTGGGTTCTGGTAGCTCATTCCTGTAATCCTAGCCACTCAAGAAACTGAAATCTGAGGATCATGGTTCAAAGTCAGCCAAAAAGTCCCTTTCAGACTCCTATCTTCAATTAACTACTCAACATCTGGAATAGTACTGCAGATCAAAGTGGTAGAGTGCTAGACTTGAGCAAAAGAGCTCAGGAACAGTGCTTAGGGCCCTGAGTTTAAGCCCCATGACTGAATATATAACTATATGTAATATATAGCTATATAATTATATATAATATAATATATTTATTGATTTTATGATATATATCATAAAATATCTACTGTATTTATGTGCATCTGTCTTTTTTTAAAGACCAGAATTGATTAAATGCATGTATTATATTCAACAGTACTGAAATGAATGCTTAAAAGTGTTTAATGTGGGCCAGGTATTGGTGACTCATATCAGTAATTCTAGCTGCTCAAGAGGCTGTGCTCTGATTATAGTTGAAGTTAGCCCAGGCAGAAATGTCCAAGACACTCTATCTCCAGAATAACAAACAGAAGCTGGGCTGAGGGTGTAGCTTGAGTGGCAGAGCACTAGCCAAAATCTGGTACAGACAAAAAAAATTTTATTGTATATATCTTGCCACAAACTATTTTTAAGAGAATAAATATGGGATGGACAACAGTACCCATCTATGAATGAAGTATATAAGACTTTCTTGATACATAAAATAACTACATTAAAAAAGACAACCAATAGTGGTTTTTTTTCCTCCTAAGTGGTAGACTGCAGGTTTATTCTCACCTTTATTATTTTATGTAAATTTTGTGTGTAAGATAATTACTCTTAAGTAATTTTTAAATTTTTTAAATCATTCTCTGGTTTTTAAAACATTTAAAAAATAGTGACTGAAGCAAGTGGAGGTATGGGTCAAATGATCCACTATCAGACTTGTGCAAAAGCATTAAAGGACAGTACCTAGGCCCTGAGTTCAAGCCTCAGGCCCAGCAGGAAAAAAAAAAAAAAAAAACTGTGTAGATCAATTTGTCCTTGTTGACATGTTTTTTTTGTGTTTATTTTCATGCTGTTTCATGTGCAGATTGTATTTCCTCAAGGGGATTGTGGATTCCTACTGGGTCATATAGTTGTTTTGTTGGCTTCGGAGAATTTTATTCACAGAAAAATCTGCATATCCATCTAGGACACCCCCCATCCAAATAAAGGAGAGAAGCAAATTCAAAAACAGTACCATTAGCCCTTACATTCCTTCTGCAAATGGAAATACCTGATTCTAACACTGTAAATCCTTTTACACTGGTCAAAAACAAGAGAAACAGGTAAATCACATGTACTGTTGTCACTGCATTCATTATAGCCTGGCAAACACAGCTATGCTAATTTTTTACCAAGATTCCCATCCTTTGTCTCTACGTCCACTACGTACACTAACATGACTTCCTTGCTGTGAGTTGAACAAAGCCACTAATCACTATTTTTACTGGCAAGTTGGCCAGTTTCATCATTAATCAATCATAGTTTCCCCCACCCACCCAATGTAGCCCTGAAGTGTTCCTCAAGGGGAGAGAGGAAGTAAGCAGTATTTGCTCACTCAAGCATGTGGGCAACCTACTGTGAAAGAAATTTTCAAGGTATTTCATCGCTAATGGAAGGTCACTTGCCTCTACAACTTCATGTATTTTAAGCCAAAGGAAACCCCAATCTGGAATTTCTGGCTTTTTTTTTTTTTTTTTTTTGCTTCTGTGAGAATTTTTTGATGCCCTTCCTTAACTACAAATACATCTTCCAGAGAGATGTCCAGTGGTTTTCATAGAGGAAAGGAATGCAGGGAAGCACCTGTGCTCCCTGGCTTTGCCCTCACTGCAGGCTCCATTTCTCAGCTGCTACTTCACCTAAAAACAGTAGGAGGAAAGGACAATTCCACAGTATCTAAATCCAAAGCCATGTGCCCAACCCACAATGTATGTTTTCCAAAACTAATAGAAACTGGGCTGGGTGTTGGTGGCTCATGCCTGTAATCCTAGCATCTCAGGAGGCTCAAAGCCAACCTGGACAGAAAAGTCCAGGAGAGTCAGATCTCCAGTTAACCAGCAGGAAACCAGAAGTAGAGCTGTAGCTCCAAGTGGTAGAGCAGTAGCTTTGAGCAAAAGAGTTCAGGGACAGAGACCACACCCTGAGTTCAAGCCCCCCCCACACACATTTTTAATAGAAACTAATATTGTATAGCATGTTTTGACCCTCACAGTATTCTCCCATCTGGGCACAGCTCATTGCCTCCTGCTGAGTTGAGAGCAGAAAATGGTAGACAAAAAAGTGTGAGTGGATGAAATCAGATGTTCTACACACATTTTATTATGCACAGCGATGAAAGGAATGGAAGGTAATACTGAAAGATGGATTGAGTTAAGACAGTGTTTCCAAATTTGGGGCTGTGATTGGTTGTGAAAATGGTCAAATCACCTTGCCAAAATTGAAGTAGGGAGCGAAAGATATGTTTGTATACTGAGCAAACGTCTGTGAATCCTTGATTTGAAGTAGTTCAGACATTCTGGATATGATACACATCTTACACACAGTCATCATAACTCATCTGGCGTGCCAAGTGGGAGGTACACTATTCAGGCCGCTTAGCCGACTGATACTTGGATCATAGTAAGGCAAATATGTCCAAACCGGGTGAAACTATTTATAACTACATCTCAATCCAGAGGTCATTGTTCCATAATTTTCTCTAGTCAGCTATTTCATCATGGAAAAGGACATTTGCCTCTTTGCCAGTCCTGTTAGGAACATCTGAAGTATTTCATGAATAATCTTTCCACGAAGTGTCTTAAAAGGTTTACTTGAACATTGAATATAGCAAACTAAAAACTTCAAGGTTGTGGGCTCAAACTTTGAAGTTGAGTTTCTCTCGGTTCGAGTTGCAATGAGTACTGGCAAAAATGTGATCTCTTAGTTTGAGAATAAAGACTCTGAGGGCTTCTTAGCTATCAAGTTGCTCTTACAAAAGACAATTCTGATGAGTCAAGTGTAAAAGAATCAGAGTCCAAAGGATTTAGTTTCTCTTGAAATATTTGATGGTTTTGTGGTGACAGAGGCTTGTATTAATAATATGAATGTGGGGTCTCACTCATTCCCAAAATGTCTACAAGGAGGAGGATATATTCTTCCAATGCCATAGCTTTGCTGTGCCCTCTGGTCTCTGTCTTCCTCCTTAAATAGAGTCTAAAGAGTTGTATTACACAGTCTCAGGCTAATTTTGTTCCAACTGGAAATGAAACAAAGCTTAAGTTCCAATCATGTAGCTAAGGTACAACAAGAAGACTGCAAGATTTAAAAAATTTCAAATTCATTACCATATTATGTATATATATATATATATATGCTTTCTTTTCAATGCTATTTGTTGAAAAAAGATTGCCTGTGGCTATAAATATTTCTTATGACTAGTTCAGAAAGTTCCAGGGGCCACTGGCCTTTCTGACCAAATATGGGATTCTTCTGGGTTCAGACCCATCATTTACCTTTACACTTTTACTGCCTGGAATGCTTCAAGGGAAAGTTGTGAGGACCATGAGTTCTCTTGGCTCCCACAAATCCTTCTAATCCCAACAATTAAGGTATACACAATCATTAAAAGATTTTATTCTATGTTTGTGATTGAGCAAAGAAATTAGAAAAAAAGAGCAACAGCCCTATCCCAAAGTAAGTTTATAAGTTGAACCTGCTCATAAGACTTGCACAGATAGAAGAATTTGTGAGCAAGAGCACAGGAAGAATAAGAAGAAAGTCAAATATTAGCTAATATTTATCACACGATTCACTAGTAAAAGACATTGGTCTTAAGAGCTTCCCCTCCAACAAGAGAATATACCAAATTTGCCTAGGTAAGTAGTGATATAGCCACAATCCAAAGCCAAGATGAAAAGCTCCAGAGTCTGAATGCCAAACTAACTACCCATTGCCTCCCTTCAAGGATGTGCACCTATCAAGTTATCCCGCATCTCTGTGAATAAGGGCAGCTTTGGAAACCTCATGTAGCTCTCCAAATGACAGCAAATCATTTACTTTACTATATCCTTGTGCTGTGACATACATTTGACTCAAAAATACTTACTAGACCTTTGTTAGAGGCAAGTTAAAGAGTTAAAACACAGACTTTCTCTGCAAGGAAAGTAACAGAGCTGCAAACGTCTGTGTGATGAAGGGAAGATTATCACACATGCCTGCAGACATGGAAAATGTTCACAGGAGGAGCATTAGTTGAACTGGAATAGAATTCCACAGAGGAGGCCAAAGACAGTAGGGTAGCATTATTCATAATCTCTGTAATTTACGTACACTCTGAAGGAAGCTGTTTTCATGTCATAATTTTCTCTTTTTTTTCTTTTTTCTTTTTTTTCTTTTTTGCCAGTCCTGGGCTTGAGCTCAGGGCCTGAGCACTGTCCTTGGACTTTCTCAAGGTTAGATCTCTACCATTTGAGCCTCAGCATCACTTCTGGCTTTTTTCTATGTATGTGGTACCAAGGAATCAAACCCAGGTCTTTGTGCGTGCTAGGCAAGCACTCTACCACTAGGCAAAACTCCCAGCCCTCATTTTTCTTTTCTTTTCTTTTTTTTGGTCCCTCTATATACCAATTCTAATGCTTACTATAAGTGACCAAGACCTCACTCAGAAAAATAGAAAAAGTAGTCAGGAAAAGAAGAGAAAGAACATTCATCCCAAACTGATGCTGCATCAGCTTGGAGAACTCCAAGGATGTCAGATTCAGATAAATTCAGGGCAGAAATTTGCACAAGGCAAGCATCAAGTTTATAACTAGTTGACATCATTGTCTAGCTGCTTCTCTCCATGCCTCCACCCCCTACCCAGGCTCCTCCCATTCTGCCCCTTTGACTGGTTAAAACATCCCTTTATTTGAGTAGTCTCTGAAAATTTGTGTCTTCCAAATGTTCTTTCCTAACGTGAGAGCATTACCAAGCTTCCCCTCGCCTCTCCCTAGCAGTGAAACTTTCAAAACAATCTCCCGTGGGGTTATATATTTTTTAAACTATCTCCCCTGCTCTCCAAGCCTACTCTAATATAGGATAAGAGAAGTCTTCTTAATAGATTTATAACACAATAAGAAAATATGAACAGGATTTTTTTAACAAAAGCCAAATATAAATAAAGTAGATGAACTCAACTGACACATGAAAAGAAGGTTTGCATTACTTGCATCTTTGATTCCTTAAATTGGACAATTGTTTTGTCTCTCCTTTGAATTTAGAACCACATATCCCTTTGTATACACACCTCTGTACTCTCCTTCCCCCACCTCTGCCCTCATTATTTCTTCACCTAGTTGTGATTGGGATTTCTCCTCCACTTTTCCAACTTCTCTGACTTTCAGTACTAAATTTTTCCTTCCCTGCTCTGCCAGAGCTCAGTCTTACCTGGGTCCTGTAAGTGAAAGGCCCCTTCCTGCTTTGATGGGGCCCAGGTGATCTTGTGTAATAAAAGAATCAGTCTAGTAGAAACATAATAAAAGCTGGAGAGGTTATTGAAAATGTTCTTTCACTAAGTAGATACATCCCTGAAACATACACAGGGAAAATAAATAAGAGTGTAAGTCTAGAAGAGGAAATGAAACAAATATGGAGATTGTGGGACATCAAAGGAAAGCTCCCTATCATGTCCAGGGTAGAAGAGTTGTGCACTGACGACTTCAACATCAGAAGAAAGGGGATTCGTTATGCATTCCTCTCAGACCAGAATCTTACACCCCTGCATACCTGATGCATCCTACGGGCATTGCTGTTGCCAGAATAGATGACTAAATGTACCTGACTCATTTACTGTTTTAATGCTTGAATATCACATGATAGCTAACCTGTATCAATCTGTGTCAGGTGTTCTTCTAGGGCCTACATCACTGGGAAAAGTTAGATACTCAGTAGAGTCAAAACCATGTTTATAATGCATTCTGTTTCTCTGGTATATCTTTTAGGAAACCACTTAACCAAACCAAAGACAATACCTGAATAAGAAATCATTCAGCTCCATTTTTTAAAAAGAGGCTTTGCCCATCTTTATCTTAGAAGAAAAAATAAAAACTAGCTATTCATGTACCCCCATAATGATAAGCAAAAACTAGAAAAACTAGTTGTCACTGTTACTCAACTTTTATTGAGAATGCTAATAACTTTTATGAAAATGGATTGAAGTGACCTATAGATCTAGATCAGATAGAGATCTTTTCCCACATCTGAGTATAACTCAGTGGTACTTGCTTGACATGAAAACAGGAGACCCTGGGTTTGATCTTTAGCACCCAAAACTGACATAAACAAGCAAACCCAAAAACATTTTTCCCCCTGATGGTGGCTCATGCCTATAATTCTAGCTACTTGGGAGGCTGAAATCTGAGGTCCCCTGTTTGAAGCCAGCCCAGGCAGAGAAATCTGAGATATTCTTTTTTCTTTCTTTCTTTTTCTTTTTTCTTTTTTTTTTTGAGGATGGTGGGATTTGTACTCTGAGCCTGTACACTGTCCCTAAGCTCTTCATCTCTTCTTCTCTGTCCCTCAGCTCTTCATCCCTTGAGCCACAGCTCCACTTCCAGTTTTCTGGTGGTTAATTGGAGATAATAGTCTCATAGACTTCCATGCCCAGACTGGATTTGAACCACAATCCTCAGATCTCAGCCTCCTGAGTAGCTAGGATTACAGGCCTGAGCCACCCAGCTTAAGATATTTTTGGGGGGAGGGAGGGTCCTAGGCTTGAATTCTGGGCCTGGGCGCTATCCCTGAGCTCTTCAGCACAAGGCTACTGCCCTATCCTGAGCCATCCTCCACTTCCTATTTTCTAGAGGTTAATTGGAGACAAGAGTCTCAGGTCCTTTTGTGCCTGGGTTGGCTTTGAACCTTGATCCTCAGATCTCAGCCTTCTGAGTAGCTAGGATTACAGGCGTGAGCCACCATACCCAGCCCACTTCCCCTTTTCTAGTGAATAATTGGAGATAAGAGTCTCACAATCTTTAGTTCCCAGGGCTGGCTTTGAACCTCAATCCTCAGATCTCAATCTCCTCAGTAGCTAGGATTTATAGGTATGAGCCACATCATCCAGTTTCTGGCTTAACCAATTAGCCAGCAAAAATCTGGAAGCAGAGGTATGGCTCAACTACTTAAAACAGAAAAAAGCTAAGTGAGGACATGAGGTCTTGAGTTTGAGAAGAAAGGAGAAGAGCACAGGCAGAGGAGAAGGAGGAGGAGGAGGAGGAGGAGAGGAGGAGGAGGAGAGGAGGAAGAAGGGAAAGAAGGGGGAGGAAATGGAAGAGAAGGAGGAAGAAGAGAAGGAGGTGATTCCTCCAAAGAATATAAAGAAAAGAAAGGTTAAAATTTGCTATTTGCAAGGGTATCATATACTTAGAAGTTTGATTTTCTGTCTTGCTATGTAACTGAAAAAAAATTCTGGTATTAATTATTTTTTTTTTTAAATGTGACTACCGGGGCCGGGAGTTTGGCCTAGTGGTTAAAGTGCTTGCCTAGCATGCATGAAGACCCAGGTTCGATTCCTCGGTACCACATACATAGAAAAAAGCCAGAAGTGGTGCTGAGGCTCAAGTGGTAGAGCTCTAGCCTTGAGAAAGTCCAAGGACAGTGCTCAGGCCCTGAGCTCAAGCCCAGGACTGGCAAAAAAAAAAAAAACCTGACTACCTAGTCAAGGTTACATTTTTGTAAAATAAATAGAAGTAAGTATATTAGATTATGTTAAATTCTTATTCCCTTAATTATCTCTTCTGAGAGAAAGATTAAGATGTAAGCAACAGCAGTCATTCAAATGGTTGATGACACTGCTCAAGAAAGGAAGCAACCACAGTCAAGTTGTTTATTCCTTGGGGCTGATGTTTTAATCTTCAATATTTTTATTACCAGAATGATTCACTAATCTATTCAATGAGTATATTTCAGACTAGTCTGAGTTTTGAAGCAACTAAACTGATTTTATTCAAACCTCTGTCATTTTGTTGTCCAATGATTTGAGATTAGGAAAACTTTATTCCAATCCGCTCCCTAAAAAAAAAACTGACAATAATTAGATCTACTGTTCATGATACATCACAGACTAGGTACCTAAAACATAAATCATACCAGTGGGTGAAAGACACAAGTAGACATTTCTTAGAAGACATACAAATGGGCCCACGGGTCTGTAAACAATGTTTCATATCATTAACCATTAGGGAAATGCAAAGAAAACTGAGATGAGGTGTCACCTTAAAACTATTACTACAGCTATGATCTAAAAGATGAAAGAAAAGAGAACATTGTACATTGTTGATGCTAATATAAATTAACATTGTGGAAACTGTATAGAAATTCATAAAAGAATTAAATATGTAATTTAAAAAGGCAAAATGCCTACATACATCGATCATATAAAATAGTCTTTATCAAAATGAACTCCAGGAAACAGAAACAAGAGGTTCCTTCTTTGTTGCTATTTTTGTTTTCTTTTCTTTTTGTCTTGTTTGTTTATTTATCTGTCTTGGGAAGGTAAGGGAGGGGCGCTGAAATGGAGAGACAAAGAGTGAACAAATGCAGCACTGATGCTCACTAGATGCTATGTTGCAAATGAACTACACAACTTGTGTGTGGTGATGGGAGGGAAAAACTGGGAGAGAAAGAGAATGAGGTGACATTGTTCAAAAAGAATGAACTCTTTTTCTGAATTATATAACTGTAAGCCCTCTGTACATCATCTTTTAATAGCAATAAAAAAGCATGAAAAAATAAATGAATTAATAAAGCTGTTCAAAAAATTACCACTTAATCTGACAATAGCTTGAAATCAGCATGTCAAAGAGACTTTTCACTCCCATGCTTCTTGTAACACTAATCACATCAGCCAATTTATGGGATCAATCCTAGTAGCTGATCAATGAGCCAATAAGAAAAATGTGGTATTTATACACAATGGAATCCTATTCAGCCTTTAAAAAGAAGTTCTGTTGCTTGCCAATAATGTGGATGGAATTGGAGAACATTATGTTAAGTGAAATAAGCCAAGCACAAGAGACAAATGCTATTTGTCCTCATTTATGTGGAAAGTAAAACAGTGGAGCTCCCAGAAATAGAGAGGAAGATGGTAGTTACCAGAAACTAGAGGGAGAAAATGGAGAGATGACATCAAGTAGTGTAAAGATTTGGGCAAAACTAGTCGAGTAAGAAACTAGAATGCCCTAGGAGTCACAGTAGAGAAGAGATACTTAAGCTCAGGCTATGCAACAGTACTCAACCACTGAAGGCCCGCCACATCCATCTTCCCTCACATCCATGCCTGTGTCAGGCTCTAAGTCTTAGGGACAATTTCAGGAAGTTCAAGGAGATTCTTCATGGAGGGAGATTCAGGGTTTTTCACATGGCGTATAGGTTCATTATGAATGAATGAAGTCGCATGCTCCATTCCCTTCAAAACCATGGACAGAGATTTGCACCCTCAGCATTACCTTTGTACAGTTATGAATCCCAGAATCACTCGCCAGGTTCACTTGCACTTTATGATCTACCCTTCCTTAATACTCCTCTGCTCCTCCCTGCATATAAGTTTCTTCTACTTAGAAAGTCCCCCAAAGTTTTCTCCTTGATACCTGGCCTGACTTTCCCAGGGGAATAATTATTATTCCTCCTCTCACTCGCTCAGTTCCCTGCCAGGACACGCCATGTTCTTTGAGGGACTGCCAATGAAACTGGTGTGAATGGCTGGGAAGAGGTGCAGGAGTGTATGAAGAAGTGTGCACATAAATGTAAATTTGTATGCTGGCCATCCCATAGCATATCTTACAGTGGATAGGACCTTATCTATCTCTTCTACTAAACTGTGAGCTCTATGAAGGCCAAAATCATTTACACTCATCTCCCACATAGCTAGCCAGGAACGGTGGCTCATGCCTGTAATCCTAGCTACTCAGGAGGCTGAGATCTGAGGATCAAGGTTCAAAGCCAGCCTGGGCACTAAAGACCTTATCTCTTATCTCCAATTAACCACTAGAAAATCAGAAGTGGCGCTGTGGCTCCAGGGGCAGGGTGGTAGCCTTGAGCTGAAGAGCTCAGGGACAGTACCCAAGCCCAGAGTTCAAGTCCCATGATTGACAAAAAAAAAAAAGGAAAGGAAAAATCTCCAGTGCCAACTAGAAAAAAATCACTCCTTAACTCCATAAAATTATTATACAAGAGATCATACTTCCCTCTGGCACTCTTCCTTATAATCAGACCCACTTTATAGATAACATCTACTTTAATGATGGAATAACTAGAAAACCAAAACACAAAAATATCATGTCCATCAAGCTTCTTCACAAGAAGGCATTTCTATGCCTCTATGTGATGCTATTGTAATCAGTCAATCAGTAGAAAATCAATTAGGCAACTTACTCCAGCCATAGAATTCCATAGTTGCAAATCCCTAATGTATACCCAAATAATAAATATCTTTGCTTCATAAAATAGCCATATAGGAATGGCCATGTGCTCCCAAATTTCTGTTAGCTCCCTGAGACATTTAATGTGAGTGCTATTTCTCATATTCTAATGTCAAAAACTTAGGCAAAATTATTAATAGGCCTCTTACATGTAAAAGTAAACTATCTGCAAAACAGATAAAAATAAAAAGAGGACATTCAACTAGGTTCAGGCAAGAAGTGCTTTATTTGGGAAATCTAAAGAGGAGTGAAAACAGGATACACACAGGAGCTAGAAGATTCATTCGTTTTAACTACAAAATAACTATTGACTCATTCAACTTCTAAGCCATCGTATCTTTGCAATATTTCTCATTGCTATGTACTCACTGAAACAGAGACACAATGGTAAGCTCTAAGTCTCACTTACCAATGTACCTTGCCCATCCCCAGACAGTCCCAAACTGTATCCTTTCCTTCAGGATGAAGATTTTATCTTTCTGATTCATTCTGGTCATTCCACTGGCCTGGGAAGTGTCAGTTCCAATGAGCAGAAGAAGAAGGACTGAGATTCTTCAATGGGCATGGAAGAAAGGGGGGACGCCAGTTAAATGCCATTCACACTCTAAATAGCCATTCGATTAGTGACCGTGGTTCCTAAGGACAGATCCCACACTGATGTGTGTGCAGACCCCTTT
This sequence comes from Megascapheus bottae, assembly GCF_031878675.1. Lineage (NCBI taxonomy): Eukaryota > Metazoa > Chordata > Mammalia > Rodentia > Geomyidae > Megascapheus > Megascapheus bottae. The sequence continues at coordinate 49,187,483 of NC_143518.1, read as the reverse complement.
CGAGGTCAGTGAGCCATGCAACTTGAGTAGTGATGAGATCTGACCCCTACTGCCAAAATCTGCACCTGTTAGGCTAGGAACAATGGGTTATTCTGCAGTCAATCACTGCAACTTGCTCTTTTCCAGAGCAGTGAAAAGAATATTCCTCTTGGAACTTGTTGACCACCATGCCAAACATTTTAAGGCTATTTTTGAAGCAGCATGCACACCACAGAAAAATAATGCTATTACAAATGTCCTAGCCTAGACCTGTGAGTGCCTTACATTTGGAAAATAGTATGCATTAATCATGTCTTCCTTCCATTTCAGCAGACTGCATAAAAGGCTCCCATGAATGTCTGTGAAGAGGAGCATAAGTGAGCATGCACATACTGGAGCGGTGCCTAGGGAGTAGATACATGTACATGAGGAGTATGTTGGCTCATAATTTGAAAGGCTGGATTCCAGACTTCCTTCTTTCTCTAGCAGGGTGGCTTAGAGTTGCCCAAGTCGTGGTCTTCAATCTCAAAACATTATGGGAGCTCAGCAAGTGTATCTTCTCTGTGCTTTGCTTCTAGTTTTATCCTTCATTAGAACACTGGATTAAATAATCTCTAAAATGTCTTCTAAGTCTAAAATTTAGTCATGCTACTTCTTTTTTTGATTAAAGTATTCTCTGATTTAGTATAATCTTAAAAGATCACTCCAGGATCATCTAGTAACCATGACCAGCATATTATATCGTGGAGAAAAAAAAATGTCTATCCAATAATCACCTTTATCTCTATTTTCTCATTTTCCTAAAATTAGAATCGATTATCTACACCATTTTAATTGGCCTAAGAAAAAAATCATCGCCAATTTGTTTTCCAATGGCAACTAATCAGAATAATCCTGCAATGCTAAGTTAAAGAATGAAGATTCCACAGGATCCCTTCTTACTGTTGTTGTAGTCACATTCAGTTGTTGACAGTTCAATCAACAGTGAGACTACATTTCCCAGCCTCCTTTGCATTTGAGTTCAGTCACATGACTTGACCAATAGAATGAAGCTGACTTGTGCTCTGCCCAGTCCACATGTAATCCTTCTTCTCACATATAATACTGCCCATGTTTCCACTTAGAAAAACTTTCTTTTTTTTTTTTTTTTGCCAGTCTCGGGGCTTGAACTCTGGGCCTGGGCTCTATCCCTGAGCCTATCTGTGCTCAAGGTTAGCACTCTACCACTTGAGCCACAGAATCACTCCCTGCTTTTTCTGTTTATGTGGTACTGAGGAATCGAACCAGGGGCTTCATGCATACTAGGCAAGCACTCTACCACTAAGCCACATTCCTAGCTCCATAGTAGAACAATTTTTAAGAATTAAAGGAGGCTTGGAGTTTGGCCTACTGGTAGAGTGCTTGCCTAGCATGCATGAAGACCGGGGTTCGATTCCTCGGTACCACATACATAGAAAAAAGCCAGAAGTGGTGCTGAGGCTCAAGTGGTAGAGCTCTAGCCTTGAGAAAGTCCAAGGACAGTGCTCAGGCCCTGAGCTCAAGCCCAGGACTGGAAAAAAAAAACACAAAAAAAACACTAAGAATTAAAGGAGACACAGCCACAACATGGAAAGTTCTCATGCCTGAGCTAAAACTTTGAAAAAAGTTACATAGGAAAGCTGCCTGGAAAGGAATGTTTATGCTGAGTTGACGGTGAGCATAAAACAACGTATTATAGCTGTCCCATAGAGGCCTTGTGACACCAGAGCTAAACAGCCCTGATTAATGTCATGTGGGCAATTGCTTCAAAGCAAAGGCACCAAGTGTCCCATCAGGCACACTGCCTCAGAGTCACAGGACAGAAAGGTACACTGAGCAAGTGACTCCAATCGCATGTGTTATTGAACAAACTTAAAGACAATAAGAAGAAGAAAAGAGAGAGGGAAAGTTAGCACTCTGAAAGCCCTTACTATGAAAGTCCTGTGTTACACCAAGAGCCATGCCCTGCTCTTCTGACTCAGAAAGTTTCTCTCTTGGTGACATCGTTAAGAGCGCCAGAGTTAAGCTCAACATAGGGCCTCACCCTTTCTGTGCCCTCTCCTGACATACAGACTCATTTAAGGTTCTTCTTTGCTTCCTGCTCTTTGGGAACTACTCTGTTCTCCGAAGTCAACCCCAGAAAACATCTAGACCCAAACCTTGCTACCACAGAGGTAACGGATAAAAGGAGCAAAGAAATGCAGAAGCCTCTAAGTCATTTCCAACTCTCCTATCACAATTCTCGAATCCAGAGGACATGGCTTGCATTTCTCTTGTCAATAATTAATGTTCCACCAAATAGATGAGAGGCAGTTCTATCAGCCAAGCAACACAAGATATTTATTTTCCCCCTTGTTATTTAGTAGTGTGGAGCCCTCCAGAAACCCTTCAATCATATGCAACTATTTTCGTGAAGACAAATCAACATAAAATAAATGTTTTGCATACTGAGAAAAAAATCTTCTCCTAAATTATTCTAAGTTAGCCTAATTTGTATTCCCTTAGTAAGACCAAGATTGGTCATTGATAATAACTGACTCACCAATGCTCTAAGATCTTACCTACCAGCCTAAAGCTTACTCAAAGTGAGGTGAAATTTTCTTAAAGAAAAACTATATTTTAAAAAAATCTTGCTTCTCAAACAGAAAGACCTGGAAAAAAATCATATTAAGTGATGTAAGCCAGACCCAAAGAAACATAGGCTCCATGGTTTCCTCACTTTGTAATAATTAGTACACATCTAAGATTCACCTAGCAGAGGATCACAATAGCTCAAAAACTATGTGCATATGTCTATATAGGATAAGACTAAGAGAAATGAACTCTAGAATATGGAAACAAGAGTTTTTCTTTGTGATTGTTGCTCTCAGTGTACTATGTGAAGTTATTTCTTGTCTCTTTTTTCCCTTTATGGTTTATCACATGTGGTTGCTGTATCTGACTTTGGTACCTAGTATGCTGTATATACGTTTATTTGTTTATTTGAAATAGGGAAGCAAAGGGGAAAAACAAGATTGAGAGGGGTGGGGTGAAGGAAGGAAAACATCAGAAGGGGTATCAATGTTCAAGAAGTAATGTACCTGATGATGTAACTGTTCAAGAAGTAATGTACCTGATGGTGTAACTGTAACCCCTCATATGCTGCCCCAACAATAAAATACAATAAAAAACAAAAAAAATCTTGCTTCTGTACATTAAAAAAATACGGACCCCTGTGAACACTGCTAGGACTGTGAAAATTAAAAGCCAAGGAACTTAAACAAAATTCATTTGCGATTGACCCATCTGTAACTGAACAGGTTTTCTTTTGATCCAGTTAGGTTTGGCTTGACTTACCTTGGTTTGGTTTGTTTAAAGACTGGATTTTGCTATATAATCAGTTATGCTGACCTTAAACTTCTAATACTCCTGCCTCAGTTTTCTGAGCACTGAAATTACAAGTATGTAACACCCACTCGGCTAAAACCATCCTCGAATTGTAGGTTTATTCTAGTAGTATTTGGAATCTATGTCTACAAAGGAAAATCGTACATCAGAATGACATGATGACACAATACTTAAAAACAGAACTTCCAAATTTCCAAGCAATAAAATTACAATTACAAGCAGATGTTTTAATAACATGCTATTCACAGATAACTTAGATTCCTTCAGAAATAATCACATAACTAGATGACAGAAATGCCTTCAGGAAAAACTCATCCAGAGAGGGTGACAACTAATCTCCCACTAATTACCAGAAGTAGTCTTTGTGTTGAATTCCCTGACATTATATGAGGGTCAAATACACACACACACACACACACACACACACACACACACACACACACACACCCCTGTTATATTAAGTTAATGAGAAGAAAACACAAGGTGTGCAAGGTCCCCACATTTTCTTGCATCACTCCTTTCCAAGCACTTCTTCAAGCACAGGCAGGCCTACCCTGATGGGAAGAAAGTGTTAGGGAAAGAGGCCTGGCTTGAGTGACCAGTGCTTTGTCCTCAACTTTTCATTTTTGGCATTCCCAGTGGGTCAACTCAACTGGAACAGGATGAGCTCATATGTGGACAAAGAGCCAACAACCCCCCTGGGCCTAATACTCACTGCCCACTTCACCCAGATAAGAATAGCAGGAAACTGGGAATGAACCTGAGGCAAAGGAACTTTCATGTCTTCATCTTTTGGCTTAAATCATTTTACATCTAAATACAAACAGGACAGAAGAACCCACACTCTCCAGAACCATCAAACCCTGGGCTTGACCCAGTCAAGCAGTTGCTGGGTCATGCTGTGGGTGAACATCTGTACAAATGTGGAAACATCTGGAGAGCTGACTGACCCTACTCAGCTTCTACTTAGACGTTAGGCACCATGTCCATATGACCTCTCTCATCATCCATCATGTCCATAGCTAATTGTTTACCCCAGATCTTTTCAGTGACGCTGTCAGAGAGCCTGACACTATCCTGGTCCACATTCGGCGTGCTGTGAGGAAGGGGGGCAAGGCACAAGGGTGGCTTCACGGTTCTGATACTGGGGCTGTGCTGCGTGGCTGTCTTTTATGTACTGAAGAGCAAACTAAATACAATGAATGGTGTTTCACTTTCCTGGCACAGCCTCAATTCTACATGGAAAGGACTTACCATCGGGATAACAATGCAGCTTCAAAGGCTGCAGGGTACCTGTACCTGAATGCAGACTCAGCACCCTGTGAACTACAGGTCACACCGGGTGGCTTAGCAACTCCAAGGCCGCTCTGCCCTGGCTAAGGAAAGTTAAGTTCTTGCCCTAGAGACAATAACCTCCTCATCCATTTTTAAACAACCTCTTTCCTTGCAAATCTCTGCTAATATGCACAGCTTATCTTTATTTACCAGGCTGCACCTTTCCCTATTGAGATACCAGAAGGCCCAGGGAAGAGAAGTGGGGGGAGGAGGAGAGGGATTGCAGTGAATACTTTTCTATCTAAAAAACACAGATGTCCTTCTCCTTAATGAAGACAAACTGGTTACAGATCATTCGGTGCCAGCTTGAAAAACTCCTTAGAAGTCCATGCAGCCTTAGTGGTGAGGATCCCACTTCACTTCCCCTTGGTCTGTTTGTCCTTCCAGTCACTGAGCTAAGCATGACAGTGCAGAAGAAACTTGAAAGTGAACTAGTCTAACCCCTACCTCTGAGCTGAGTTACATGCAAGCATTCCAGATTCTGAGGTTAGACTTTAATAAGCCCTTGAAAAGTTCTTGATTCTCCATTCCCATACACAAAGAGCAAATGCTCTCCTTCCAAGCTCAGACAGGAGACTGATGACTTTCAGTGATGGGACATCAGAAATGAGGTGATGAAAACACAATCCTGTGGAATGTGGATAAAACATGAAGGTCCAGCTGTGGCAAGGAGCCTTCCTTGTTGTCCCACCGAAATTAATTTCCATCGTGTATGAGCGCAGGATGAGCTCCGTCCTCGGCTTTGATCATTTGTTTCTAGGTTTGTTTATTTCCACTCATAGCAAGCCACAAAATCCCCAGCCTTGAGGCTAAGTCTCAGTTCTTCCATCCCATTTCGTCCAAGGCAGGTTACTCAAGCTCTCACCTACAAAGGGGCACAATTAATATCTGAAAGATCTGATTCAGGATCCAGAAGGGTCAAATAAGATCACTTACTCATTCATTCTCATTCATTCTTTCCTTGATAAGTTACTAAATAACATTTGATGAGACATAATGATGAACTGGACTATTTCTGATCTTTAAGAATAAAGGCAATGTGCAAAACAAGAGAGCTATCTATTCCCAGGGGGAAGCTGTTAGAAAATTCCAGATAACTGACTTTGCAGGTCACAGGAAATACGAGTTATTCTAGCAGGAAGTAAAAAGGAAGGCTCAGAACAGAGGCTGTTGCTTTTGAGCTGACTCTCCAACATTACAATAGAAGTAGCCTGCAAATAAGACAGATACAAATGGCAAGCAAATGTTATAATTAATAACTATCTATGGACTGTTCTATGTCCATATTCTCATGGCTATCTAAATTCTTGAGTAGGTTTCAAACAAATAATAGATAACATTAACCTGCTGTTTGCAGGGGGGTGGGTAAGAAGAAACCTTATCATCTTGTGTCACAAATGAAGAAATAGAGGCACATGTCTTTTACCCAAAAGGGGTATTTCTTACCCAAGACCATGTTGGAACTAGTAGAATCAAGGTTTAAACACAGCTGACCGGAGTTCAACACTGCCTCTCAGAAAAAGAGGGGAAAATAATCAAGTGGTAATTCTGTCTCCTCAACATTTGTGGGGGAACAAATTTTGATGGTGGTGAATTTATCTGGGAAATTACAATTCATTATGAACCCTTCTGCCTAAGTGTGACACTGAACAAATTCTAAAGCATTTCCTATGGTGGCCGGTAGATGGCAGAAAGTGACAAGGAAAGGAACGCCTGTGGGGCCACCCCACCACCAGCAGCAGCAGCTAACCTAGGTCCCAACTGGCAGGACAAAATATGCTTTGCCTGCACTAGGGTTTATTTAAAATCACAAAGCTTCCTTGAAAGGCAGCCCCTGAGTAGAAATGATGGTCTTTGCTTGACATTCTTGTCACAAAGTCCCAGGAACTGAAGGAAAGATAACCTGACACCTCCTCAATGGGTTTCTCCTCTAAAGCTGTAGTTAGTCCAGCTCTGACCACAGCTACCCCCTACCCCAAGCTCACCACCAGCCTCTCTGTCTAATTATTAAAGCTTAGCGCTGCAAGGGTCTTTTCTGAAACAGAGGAACAAGTTGACCCCTGTTGAGTTAAGACAAAAGCCAGCCCCAGCATACCTCCAGGAAGCTAGGTTAAGAGAATCTGTGTGCAGGCTTTCAGTTCCTAGAGCTTCCTCTTGATTCTGGAACAGCGAAGGCTGAATGAGCCTTAGTTAAAGAGCTTAGTTTTGGATTCTTTCCCATACATGAATGTTAGTGAAAGAAACCAAAGCCATACTGGGAACTTCAAAAGAATTATAGGAAAACCTGAAAGTCCTATGATCATCTTAGATTATAAAAGATCTCACTAAGCATAAAGAAAATGCCAGGAGAAGAACATAGGATTAAACTCTATTGCATCATATCTCTAGCTTCTGAACTGCAAGAAGCATTTTAAAAATCGAGAGAGAAATTAAAACCTACAAATGTTAATACAGCATTTACTTGCAGGCTACTAGTGCATTAAACTTCCTCATCATCCTTCACATTTCTTTCTTTCTTTGAGCCTACTAGTTACATTTCTCTCTTTGAGTTGATGTACTGCAATGTTATCTCATGTGCTTCAAATCTTTCATAGGCTAAGCCTTCCCTGATCACCTGACCTGAAATAACAACGCCCCCCACCACCACCACCAATACCAGGGATTGAACCCAAGGCTTCATGGATGTAGGTAATTCTGTATCACCAAGCTACATCCCCAGTCCCTGAAATGGCAACTTATCACTCTTCATATACTTGTCTACTCTACTGTTCTCAGTATGTTGCTCCCTGCTGCCCTGATACCTCCTTACCTATTATCTATGCGTTCACTAGTGTAGAACCATTAAGGCAGAGTCCATACCTATGTTAAACACAGTATTAGTACCTAGAGCATTGCTTGGCACATAGCATGCTCTCTAAAATAGATATGGAATGAATGAATCTAGGACTTTAGTATGTGTGTGAGCGCGCATGTGTGTGTGTGTGTCAAATGATTGTTTATATTGTTAAACTAAACTATAATAAATACATGAGTATTTTGATTGGTTAAATAAATTCTGATTTTAAAAGGTCTCCATTTTCACATGTAAAAAATAGGGTGTAAATAATACTGGTTTTGTGTGCAAAAATCCTGATATTTAATACACAGGCACACTCAAATGTTTGTTGCTAGCTGCTAGTCACTAATTTGAAACCATTTTTAATGGATTAGGTCAGGAATTGTGACATATACCTCTAATCTCAGGACTCTAGGGATAGAGGCAGAAGAATCATGAGTCTGAAATGAGGCTGGACTACAATAGTAAAGCCCTGTCTCAGATTTTAAACGGGGGGGGGGGGGCTTGGAATGTGGCTTGGTGACAGAATTCTTACCTCACATGCAAAAGGACCCTGGTTTAATTCCCTACACAGCAAAGAAATAAAATGAGTAAAAAGTTAGGCCAAATATGTTAAATGGAAGAGATCTACAATACATTGTTAGATTTTAGAAATCAATTTTGCAATGCAACATGAATAATATGATCTTAAAAAGAGGCACAGAGTTTGGGGAGACAGGACATGTGAAGGATGTGGTAGCTGCCTACAGAAAAGTTCACAAAGAAAGGCCTGAGGAAAAGAGAAGGACATTGCTTCTTGTTTACTTAATGTACTTCTGTACCATTTGAATGTTTTACCAAACGTATTTCTTACTGTGTTGGTCAGTTTTGTATTACTTGTGACAAATACCTGAGATAATCCACATAGGGGTTAACATTTATTTGGGCTCATAGATTTGGAGATTGGCCCAGTAGCTCTGGGCAAGGAGAGGGCGTGATAAAGGACGCTCTTCACCCCATGGAGGCCAGGAAGCAAGAAAGAGAGAAAGAAACCAAGATTCATGAGCGTTTTAGAACCATGACGAAGTTTCCACCTCTTAACGTTTCCACTACCTCTCAATAATGCCAAGCCAGAAGCCAGTCCTTTAACACATAGACCATTGTATTTTGCAGTGTGTGTGTGTGTGTGTGTGTGTGTGTGTGTGTGTGTGTGTGTGTAATATATGAAATGATGGAAACAAAATGAGTAACTGTTAAGTTTGGAAATATAAATGTCTTTTTAATATATGAGTATTCCCTACAGAAGTTTCATTGTACCCTTCAGGTACCAGGATGGAGACATAAAAAGCTCTAGGAACAAAATTCTGCACTTGGGTACCCAATACATAAATAAAATGAGCAATCAAGTCACTGACTACATAGAAGAGTCAAGGCTTCCCGGCCCTTTCTCAAACATTATCTACTTAAAGAGAGACCTATATTCCTCTTCAGTAACAGCTACAGGAGGACTCACAAATGAGGAAGATTGACTGAGATACAATTTCAACACAACCTTTTTAAGCAGCTTGTCAGCTCCAAGCTTAGAGGACTCTCCCTACCAAAACTTTATCCATAGCAGAAATTGGACCCATTTTTGACATCAGCTTAAATAACTTGTTATGTTAGCCTTGTCTAGTCATTTATTTCTCAGGAATTTCTTTGAAGTTTGCCATTCACTTCCCTTCTTTCTCTCCTGAGGCAAAATCCTGTGCCTTCTTTAGAGTTGATGTCCCAATCCATACTTGGTGAGGGCAAAATGAGTACATAGACTATAAAGAATTTACTTAAGACCCTTAAACTGAAAGAAACTTTGTTAAGAGTTCCACCCTGTATTCCTCTGCTTTGCCTAGTGCTTAAGTGAGGTGGGGAGTGTGGAAACAAGACTAGCTGTGTCATTAAAGTTGTGCAAGGGAAATGGTGTGAAACCAAACACATGGCACTGAGATCTGGAACCAGCAGGCAGGCAGGATAAAAGTTTGGTCTGGGTTGCCCATTTTTATACCCTTTCAGAGCATCAAATATAATCATAGCAGTAACTCCCTGTAGGTTAGTCTTATTATCTTTGGTTTTAAGGAAACTATATCCTATAGAAAAATTGATTTGGGCTTAAATCCCCCCCCTACACACACACTTTGGGCTGAGAACATGTCATTTAGTGGTAGAGTAAGCCTGCTTGCAAGAATTCCTCAGTACCACATAAACAGAAAAAGGCAGACAGAGGTGGCTCTGTGGCTCAAGTGGTAGAATGCTGGCTTGAGCAAAAGGAAATCCAAGGACAGTTACCAGGGCCCTGAGTTCAAGCCCAGGACTGGCAGAAAAGGAAGAAAGAAAAAGAAAAGAAAGAAAGAAAGAAAGAAAGAAAGAAAGAAAGAAAGAAAGAAAGAAAGAAAGAAAGAAAGAGAAAAAAAGAATAGAAAAGAAAGACACATAGATCTCCCCACCTTCTTTTTGGGGCTCAAGGAATGAGCCAAGTCTCTGTCACCTCACTCCCCAAACATTAGGCATTTTGTGGCTAGCAAAGGTAACAAAGTGAGTAATGGGAGATCAGTCCTTGGTGGTATCCATTAGAGAATACTTTTTCAAAACAGAACCTGCTGCTCATTTTCAGAAAAGCATGACCAGCTCCCCAAATCCTTCAGAAACACTTCCACTCAGCTCCATGCAGATGTCTTACATGTAACTAATTCTAAAATTAAGTTAAAAGTTTCAGGTATGAGGGATGTTATTTCTGTTAATTTGATTGAAGATGATATTTGACTGTTTCCCCTCATTATAACCATAAAGCTTTCAAACTTCAACCTTGAGTTGAAGAGATAAACTTATCTCTAAAAAGCATTCCAAAGGTTTGCACTCAAATCTAGCAATTCTTGCACTTGACCTTCAATCCTTTGGATTTTCCCTGCAGGTTTGCACATCCTTTCCAGCCCTCTCTTCAGCCCCCATCTCTCCCAGACATCAAAATAAGCCTTAGCAGGCAGTTCTGTATAAGGGCAGGTCAAGCAGGAAAAGCTCCCATCTGCCCAGCAGGAAACCACTACCTTCCTCACAATGGAAAATCCAGCAAAGCTATGGGAGGAGATCCTGGTGATTTTATTGTGGAGGAATCCTTGGGGAGTGTTATATTAACAGAAGACAAAGTCACTCAACACACTGATCATCCATCTTGTGCCTTTGCTGAGAAATGTAAATGGTAGGATCATAAATTTAGATCCTATGGTGTAAATATCTCGAAAAGTTTGTCTCAATTCTGTCGAGTTTAATGATAATCATTGAGTACTATTTGGGCTCAGTGGTACTGCTAAAATGATCTGAAGATAAATTTGAAAGCATTTATTTGCCTTACAGGAATTAAAGGGTCTTTGACCACTGTTTCCAAGAAACATTCTTTTTCAGAACTAATCAAGGAACCCATGTATTTTTTTTTAATTTCCCATATTGGAGGACTTGAATTTTCCATCAGAAGGACCATAAAGTGTTCAGGCTAGCAGAAGAAAAGAAAACAACACAAAGCATATCCTTTCAGAAAAAGAAGTCAGAATACCTGAGCACTCAGAGAAGACCTCAAATCTTCTACGGGTGGTGGAAAAACAAAACAAACAACAACAACAAAAACCAGAGCAGGTGCTTTTCTAAAAAGGATCAGCAATCCGTCTAACAATGCTTCAAGATGTCGATGAAAAAACCTTCCAACACAGAATTCTTGAAATTCTCCTTCTATTCACCTTTTCTCAGAAAGGTTCTATGCCAAGGCAAAGGGAGCCAATAAATCAAAATGATTTTTCTTTTTGCCAATCGTGGATTTGAACTCAGAGCCTTGGGCACTGTCCCTTCCTCAGTCCAGTGCTCTACCACTTGACCCACAGTGACACTTAAAAAAAGAAATAGCATGTTTTGCATTCCCTAACATTTCAATTTCAAGTTTTAGGCTAACATCTGGCTGCCCAAATAGTTATTTTTTCCTGCTAGAACTATTCTTCAACTGTTCAAAAGTCCTCTAATGCTGCTTCTTCCCTATCTGTTGTTTTGGTTTGCATTCCCTGGTCCCACAAAAATGCGCTTATCACCCCATGGAGTAAACCCTGTTTTGACATGCCACCACTGGCTTTAAGCAGGATGGGTTCAACATATTGGAAAGGACAAAAACTCCAGAGAGAAGCAGACATCTGACTGGTGCCATTTAGGATATTTTGTTTTTCTTGTAAACTTTAGATTGGACTTTTCCACCTGAATCCCTCAGTTGGGGGACTTCTTGACAGAAATGTTGACACTTAAGCCAGCAAATGTAAGATGAATGCCCTTCAGAAGTGTCAGTGTAAGTGGCCTGCACCCAATGTAAAATTAAATCATCTGTTCCCTTGGTTCTTTAAGTCTAGCTATCCGTTGAATCATCTCTGTTCTTGAAATCTAGTCTAAATAGATTCATAATAGAAAGTTTGAATAATTTCACTTTCTCACTTTTCAAAATTTTGGGCCATCTCAGCTACCTACCAATTGCTCTAGTCTCTCTCCCTCCCTCCCTCCCTCCTTCCCTCCCTCCTTCCCTCCCTCCCTTCCTCTTCCTCCTCCTCCTTCTTCTTCTTCCTCTCTCTCTCTTCTCTCTCTCTCCTCTCTCTCTCTTCTGTCTCTCTCTCTCTGTCTCTCTCTCTCTGTGTCTCTGTCTCCTCTCTCTCTGTCTCTCTCTCTGTCTCTCTCTCTCTGTCTCTCTCTCTCTGTCTCTCTCTCTCTGTCTCTCTCTCTCCCTCCCTCCCTCCCCCTTGTCTCTTCTTGAACTCATGGTCTGGTCTCTTCTTGAGATTTCTTTCTTCTTCTCAAAGATAGCGTTCTACCACTTCAGCCACAGCTCCACTTCTAGCTTTTTGGTACTTAGTTGAAAATAGGAACCTTACAGACTTTCCTGCCTGGTCTGGCTTCAAATCACGAAATTCAGAACTTAGCTTCCTGAGTAGCTAGAATTGCGGGTATGAGCTTACCAGTACCCAGCTTGTCATATGATTTTTATCTCTTATTTTATTGATTGACTTGGGTAGCTTGACACATTACTGAAATGACACCAGTTCAATTACAGGATATCACCTCTTTAATGTGTTGCTGAATTTAATTTTTCAGTGTTTCATTGAGGATTGTCTTAATCTAAGTGAAGGAAATACAACTATTATAAATTACATTATTAAATTAAGTAAATATAATCTGAAAAGATATAAAAATTATTTTGGTTTTATATTAGGACCTAAAATACTATGGTCTAAAATGTGTTCTATTTTGTAGAAAAATCCCATAGGTTGCTGAGAGGAATGTGTTTTCTGCAACTGTTGGATGGACTATTATTTACATGCGTCTTAAATCAATTTTGTTACACTGTGTTTTAATTTTTAAGTTCCTTTGGGGTTTTGTTGTTGTTGTTTTATGGGTTTGTTTGGGATATTTTTGGCCTGGATGGTCTATTTATTGATAAAATTTGTACACTGTATCTGGGCCTATCTTTTTTTGATCACTGGTATATGCAGTATGAAACTGAGTACACTAATATTTAGTACATATATATAAGCCATCATTATAACATTGATAGAATCTATATTGACTTTAGTAATATGTAACCCTTTTATTTTTCCAGATAGCTGTGGGATTCTGTTTGCTTAGAATATCACTTTCTATCCTTTAAATCTTTGTATGTCTTTGCATCTAGTTGTGCTTCTTGCAGACAGCAAATAGTTGGATTCTGTTGGTGGGTTTTTTTCTACTTCATTGACCTTTAAACTGGAAAGTTAAGATTGTTTAAATTTAGAGTTCTTTTTTTTTTTTTGCCAGTTCTGGGTTTGAACTCAGGGCCTGAGCATTCTCCTTGGATTTTCTCAAGGCTAGAGCTCTACCACTTGAGCCACAGCACCACTTCTGGCTTTTTATTATGTATATGGTACCAAGGAATGGAACCCGGGTCTTTGTGCATGCTAGGCAAGCACTCTACCAGTAGGCCAAATTCCCAGCCTAAATTTAGAGTTTTTGTTGGAGCATACGTACTTCATTTTACAGGTTGCTTAATAATATTTGATTCTTTCCTAATTCCCATTTATTTATTCTTTCCTGTGTTGTCATGAAGGTATACATTTTTCTTCCTTTCTGAATTGAGTCCTTTATTTTATTTATCTGTTTATTTAAGTCATGTTTGAGGTCATAGATTATTTTTAGAGTTAGAATTTTTAGGATTTTCAAAATTTTTAACCATTTCAATACTTTCAAATTAGCTATTGAAGTATTAGAAGCTTTTTCAGAAGTTACATTGCCCTTTTATTTCATATATTTTGTGTCTCTAGATTGTGATTTGTGCATTTCTGGGAAAATTATGGGTTTAATATTGCTCTAGAAGTTCATTGGCTATAAAGTAAACCAAGGTAATGAACCAAATGCAATTAGCTATCCATATAAAAAAGTTTTGCATTAACAGATTCAGCTAACCATGGAATGAAAATATTCACACACATACACAAAAACAACGCAATTGTACCCATATTAAAATTGCATGCTTTTCACTTGCCATTCCATGAATGAAACAACATGACAAATGCTTACTTTCCATTTACATTGTGCTAAGTACTGTGAGTAGTCCAGAGATTAACCTATATAGAGGAATGGGGTATAGACTATACTCAAACACTTCTCAATTTTTATAAAAAAATTTTAAAGGACTTGAGCATCTATGTTTTTAGGTATGCATGAGTGTCTTAGAAATAGATACAGAGTAACAACTATTGGATTTTTTTTCTTTTTTGTTGGTTTTGAGGCTTGAACTCAGCGCCTGGGCACTGTCCTTGAGTTCTTTTGCTGAAGGCTGGCACTCTATCACTTTGGGCTACATCTCCAATTCCAATGTTCTGGTTATTAATTGGCAATATTAATTAGCCAAGAAATTTTGTGGGGGCACAGAAAAGGAACTTATAGTACCCAGATAAGCAATGATCCTGTTCTTCTACTACTAGGAGTTTATGGGGATTCAGTTCAGCTTTGTTTCTTCCCTAGATTATTTCAAGATGACTAGCCCACTCTTTCTACCTTCAGATTGTCTTGAAAATAAGGCAACTGAAAAATTATCATCAACCAACCCTCAGTTAGACATGGACCCAATATCACATCAACAACTGGCATTCCACAACTATCCACCAAGCACCCTCTTTGGGCCTTGATACCAAATCATCAGAGATAGCAGGAGACCGTGCTGTGGGCCGTAGCAGGCAGCGTGACTTAATCCTTCAGGATTCCCCCACTTTAGTTCTTCCTGGCTTCTCACAATGAGACAGAGGAAATGTAATCTGGAGAAAATCCCTCTCTCTTGTTCTTCCCCTCAGTTTAAGTCTAGCCTGGATAGCACAGTACCTGCTCAGATCCTCTACTTTCTTCTCCTTCCTTCTTGACTCTCTTCCCACCCACCTCCTGGCCTTCTAAGCCTTTCTCACCTTCACCTTCATATCTCTTTCCTTCTTACCGTCCTTATTGCTTAGGAGTTTTGACAGCTGGCTCTGGGGAAGCCCTGGTGACTATATATTTTGACTTCTTATCCTCTGTATCTACAATCAGGATCTATGACTGTTGTTTTTATTGTGTGGCCAGCTTTTTCTTTGATGCCTAGATTAATGCTAATGTAAGGCTCTCTCTGTGATTTGCTTCCCCTTCTTGCTGCTCCATGTCTCCCACTGCAGTCTTACTCCATCCTGGCTGAGGAATTGTCTGTCAATTCATCTGTCAGCTCTAAGTCTACTTTAAAAGAAGCATGGAAGTCAGGTGCCAGTGGCTCATGACTGTAATTCTAGCAACTCAGGAGTTCTGAGATCTGAGGATGATGGTTCCAAGCCAGCCAAACAGAAAAGTCCCCATGGGACTCTAATCTTCAATTAACTACTCAGAAACTGGAAATGGAGCTGTGGCTCAAAGTGGTAGTGTGCTATCCTTGAATGAGAGAGGTCAGGGACGATGCCTAGACTATGCTTTCAAGTCCCACAACCATGTACATGCAAACATACACATATACATACATACATACATACATACATACATACATACATACATACATACAGCATAGATATCTTACACAAGGGGTGCCATTCTAGTGTTGAGCCATGCAGAAGGATGTGGGAAAAGAGATGGTAGCTGACCTACTATCTAGATCCTGGAGGCTGTCTGCTTAGAATTACAGAAACTTGGTGCTACCTATTTGTCACTTGAGCTGACCATCACATTTGATATAATATTTCTCATTCAGTGATTCTTCTAGAGTGGAATTCCTGTTATGAGAGACTTTCTTGAATACAAATTCTTTCTGGTTTTTTGTTTGTTTTTTTTTAATTTGAACTAAAAAGGAACACAGCCAATGCTATGACTAGTACCTCTTTGGAGAAGAAGCAGAGGGAGCTCCCTGTAGCCCAGGCTGGTCTCCAACAGTGACGCTTATTTTGACAGTAGCAGAGGGCGACGTGGAAAAAGAAACTTCATGGTGCAAAGGCAGGGATACACCAGAACTATCTGCCCCTTCATAGATTTTTCTAGAGACAGCTGTGATGTTAAGAGGAAAAAAATACCAACCACCTGGTTTGTTCCTTTCTTCCTTTTTGAGAAGAGACTTTATCATAGGGCACAGGCTAATTTCAACTAAGAACTCGACTGCTCATCCTATCTCAGCCTCTTAAGTAGCTGTTACTGTAGTCATGTATTGCCACTATGCTTGGCTCTCTTAGACATTTTTTCTCTCTCTCTAAACAGCATTATACAATGAATGTTTACTAGGACCCTGAAGTTCTGGCCTCAGTGCAAAGAGAAACAAGTAGAAGAGGAAAATGAAGCACATTAGTTACCAATGTTAGATAACCTCTAGGTGTTTTTTGTTGCTGTTGATGTTGTTGTTTGTCAGACATAGGGCTTGAATTCAGGGCCAGGCCACTGTCCCTGAAGGCCTTGGCTCTACCACTTTGAGCCATAGCTCTAATTCCATTCCTCTGAGGGTTAGCTAGAGATAAGAGTATCACAGACTTTCCTGCCCAGGGTAATCTGGCTGGGAGCTGAGATCCTTAGATCTCAGCCTCCTGAGTAGCTAGAATTACAGACATGAGCCACCAATGCCTGGCTTAACTTTTAGGTTTAGAATTCAAGCCATCATGAAAACCTACAAATAACTCAAACAGGCCTTGCCTTTGAAAACACATAGTGTCACTACACTGTTGGTGGGAGTGCAAACTCGTTCAACCACTATGGAAAGCAGTGTGGCAGTGCCTCAAAAGGCTAAACATAGAACTCCCCTATGACCCAGCAATTCCACTACTTGGCATTTACCCAACCATCCAGAAACAAGGACATACTAAACCCACTAGCACAATGATGTTCATTGCAGCACTATTCACCATAGCAAAGATATGGAACCAACCTAGATGTCCCTCAGTTGATGAGTGGATCAACAAGTTGTGGTATTTGTACACAATGGAATTCTATGCTGCTGTCAGAAAGAATGACATCGCCCCATTTGTTAGGAAATGGAAAGACTTAGAAAAAATCATATTAAATGAAGTGAGCCAGACTCAAAGGAACTTAGGCTCAATGGTTTCCCTCATTTGTCATAATCAGTAGAAACCTTGGGCTCTACTAGCAGAGATTTGCAATAGAGCAAAATCTTGATACATAAGGCCATATAGTATGAAGCTAATTGAAAGGACCTCCAGGATATTGAAACAAAAGCCATATAATGAATGATTGCTGCCCTTAATGTACTATGTTGTCTCTCATCTCCTTTGCTGTCCCTTGGTTATCTCATATTGGTATAGTATCTCACTTTGTTATCTGATATATTGAATTTATTTGTATTTGGATATTTGAAATTTGATAGGGAAGGGGGGAAAACCAAGACGGGTGGGGGGTGTGGGGGGGGAGGGAAATGGGTACCAAGACATGTGAAAGGGTATCAATGTATGTGAATTAATGCACCTTCTATCTGGCAAATATCATGTAACCCTTTTACTAATTACAATAAAAAAAATTAAAAAAAATTAAAAAAAACACATAGTGTCAGTTATAAGAAATACATACATCTGGGAGTAGTATTATATGTACAATGTATATATTTATGTAAGTATAGTTAAATTTACATATAAGTAAATATGTACATATCTACTTACAAAATTTTTCTTGCTCATATTTATATGTTTACATGAGTAAGATAAAATTTATAAGTCCATTAATGTACCACTCATATACTAGACTATAAATTTATAAATACACAATGTTCAGTTGATAGAAATACATATGAGTTAATAATAGCTCCATCATTGGTCTGACCCCAGTGGTCTAAAATCACTGTTTATCTCTCTTGATCCCTTCCTATTGGGCCTCATTAGCTTCAACTCAAGATAATGTTCTACTCTGCTTATTGCTTCTCCATCTCTTCCATTTCATATTTCTTCTATTCCTCATAGTCACATGTTAGCCAGGCAGTATTTATTCTTAAACTCTCCTTTCTTTTCTCCAATTATTTTCTTCACTTTGTTGTTTGATTGGCTCACTTTGTTTTATTTTCGCCATACATTTTTTTTTCTTCTACTTGGTCTTGCAAATGCTGAAACATTTCTAATTGAAACATCTCTTTCCTGCTATCTTTTTCAAGTTCAACAAAAAGTTCCTGGGCTGCTTGACTTGAATCATACTGTTCTGTCCAGTCATCAGCTCCTTTCTTGAATGCTGTCCTGTATGTGTCATTGCTATTCTTTTCCTGCTCTAGGGCCTCACCCAGTTGTTGGAATTCCCATAGCCCAACAGTCTTTAATTGCTCTAAGCAACCTGCCAGCCCTTGCAGCTGCTTGACTTAGGACTGCCTTCAAGATTTAGAGTAAGGAATGAGGGAAAATGAGATCATGCTATACTTGTTATATGCCCTTAGAAAATTCTGGGGGGTGAGCAAGCAAATCACCATTGCTGTGTTTCCAAGGATCACAAATGCAGACACATGGCTCTGTATTTGGCAGTCGTGTTTCAGTCACGATCTGAGCGATTTTGCTCACATGGTTTAAAATATTGGGTTCTTTACTAAGCATCTATTACTAGGCATATAAATTCCCTACATGCTGTGAAGAACAAATAAAACAATAACACAGGTGCAAGTATAATGCTTTACTATGATGGCTGTTCTCCCTAATGCTATTTCCTTTTTATCTTTCACTAAAAGGATGAAAATGGGAGAGATTGGCATTTGGAAAAATTATGAATATGTCGAGTATGTATAGATGATGGAGTCTTCCAGAGAAATGGCTACAAACAAAACAATCCTACTATATATACTGGAAAATTGTGAATTTATCCATTTAGCACAAACTATAGACAACAAGAAAAGTGGACACCTGTAAATACACATTGATGCTGATAAAGAAGGGAAACATAGAAATCTGGAGATCAGAAAGATACAAGCTGCATGTTATTACTCAAAAAAGACAAGCATTCCACAAACACATTCAACGATTTATTTGCACAAATAACTGTGTGAAGATTCAGCAACCAAATGACCAGAAAAAAATTTAAAGAACTTTTAGAATAAGAATCCTTATAGACAGGAAAAGAAAATGGAAATAAGGGACAGGAGGTGAATACGTTGTTTCAAATTACTTTCCATGTGCCGGTCAGTATACAATTCAGTTTCCATCTTTCAAATTCTTGGCGAACTCATAGAGCGTTCAAATGAGGGACTCCATTTTGGTATCTTCTATTGAGATCCAGTTCAGGAGCTCAGCTCAAATCAATGGCTCCCCACAAGTTTTATTGACACTGGGCAAGGTATTTTATTTACCTCACTGAAGTTATGCTCTCATCTGTAAAATGGAAAAGTAATATAACTTTGCTGTAGAATTGGGGGGAGGGCGGACATCACCTACAAAATTCTGGATGCATAGTACATTTTAACAAATGAAAGGAAAGTCTCTCTATATTCTCTTTTTTTGGACTATTTGCACTGCATTTCTTTGACTTTACAGATGCATACACCTTATTTCCAATTTTCTAATTTATTTCAAAATTAAAGGGTAGAAGAATCTCTTTCCTAAGTTATAAAATGCCAGCCCTCTGTGATTATCTTCCATGATGAGGGTTTTCCCCCTACTTTGCCAGGAATAAAAATAAAGTGAAATTAAAATTCTCATCAGCTGAGCACAAGCTCCAGCAAGACTGACAACTGTCACTAATGTCATTGTGGGGACACATTGACTATAGCAAGGACAGAGTGCCTGGTGTAACAGTGTAGGTCTAATTATAGAATTTTTAATTCACTGGCCTAGTTTGGCAGGGAAGGCCCCTAGCAAGGATCCACGAGGACAAATAAAGCTTCTACATATTAGCACTTAGCTTGACAGCCAACTAGCGCTTACTGAACACCTGCCCAGTGCTAAGTACCAAGCATTAGAAGGAATCAAAAGAAATTAAAGAGGTGGTCCCTGTCCTTGGAGAGCTTACGGTCCACAAGATCAAGTTACTTCTGCATTCTTGCTTTAAAATAGATAGATGCATATCCCGTTTGATTTTTCCGATCCAAATTTTAATTCTGGTCCCCCTAAAAAACCTTAAATATTGGGTTATTCAGCTCCCTTTGTTTCATAGTTAGCTGTAAATTTAAATGTTAAAATTATATTATTTAAAGGAAATAAAGTGTACATGCTACTTTGAGTACAGACTAAGGATTTCCTTGTAATCACATTAACTTTCTTTGAAAGCATTTAGAAAATGGAATCAGATGTGGTCCAAGTCACACAGCTTCAAGTTCACTCACCACAAAGGAAGAGTATAGTTGCTCTTACTTTTTCCCTAGTTTTCAAGAACTTTGCCCCCAGGTCTCTATCACTTCTCTTGGAAGAAGGGACACAATCATTCTTTAATCCTTCTGTTTCCATACATCCAATTGCAAATAACTATCTGCTCTCAACAACATGTAACTACTGATTTTCTTCCCTTCTTCCTCCACCAATGTCAGAACTTTACAGACACATTTTTCTTTCTGCATAAAGATAAGTTGCCATCATAGATGGTTTCATAAACTAAATCCCCCGCACTTTATTTATACAATTTACACAAAGTAAATATGGAGACAGGGCCATGAGGCAAGTAATTGAGGCTAAGTTAGGTCCTAAGGATGGGACCTTGAATCAAAAGGATTCATTTCCATAGGGAAGAGAAAAAAAAGTTCATGTGAAGACACACAAAAGAAACAAAAATCTGCAAGCCAAGCCAGGAGTGTGGCCTAGCAGTAGAGGGCTTGCCTAGCATGCACAACACACTGCATTCGATTCCTCAGTACCATATACATAGAAAAGCCAGAAGTGGTGCTATGGTTCAAGTGGTAGAGCACTAGCCTTGAGCAAAATAAGCTTAGGGACTGTGCCCAGGCCTGGTTAGAAAGAAGGAAGGAAGGGAGGAAAAGAAGGAGGGAAGGAGTAAGAGAGGAAGGGAAGAAAGGAGGAAGGAAAGAAAGGAGGAAGGAAGGAAGGAAGGAAGGAAGGAAGGAAGGAAGGAAGGAAGGAAGGAAGGAATCTACAAGCCTAAAACCAACCTTGCTGGCACTTTAATTTTTGGACTTTCAGGCTTCAGGACTGGAGAAAATAACAGTCTGTTATATTTTGTTATGGCTGCCTTAACAGACAGCTACTGAGACCTCCAGAGAGCTAAACTCCCACTGATATTGAGGATAAAAACATTAATATGCATGCTGTTGGAAGCCATGAAACTATGCATTTTCAGCAAAGTAGACTGTGAGTAAAATCATATGCATTAGCAAAAAAGAGCAGGGCCTTGAAATTTTGTGAAGAAAGAAAGAAATACTACCGGATTTATCTATCATCTACTCTTGAAATTATTCATGTGACAAGCAAGAAAGCCCATCTTGTACTCCATGATTAAAAATTATATCAGCTCCTTTTTATTTTATTTTATTGTTGGGATAATGTACAGAGGGGTTACAGTTACATTCGTCAGCTACTTCTCACACATTGATATCCCTTCTCATGATTTTGTCCCCGTTTCCCCCCCACACTCTTCTTTTTTGTTGTTGTTGTTCAAACTTCCTGTTGTGGTTTTAGTCAGAATGTAAAATCTTGGGAATAATAAATTTTGTTTTTCCAAGTGTTCATTTCATCTGAGGTCAATTAGTCAGAGTCACAAAGTTATAAATCCATCATCATGGAAGCTTTTGGTCTCAGAACACTACCATGCTGAACCCTGAGATAAAATCCTTGTGCCAGAAATCCTATTATTTAGAAGTGTAATAAAAATAACAATTGACAATGACATCAGAACTGTGAGAACCTTATGCTCCTTTGACTAGGAGAAGATGTTAACTTCCGCTCATCACTGGCTGAAATGGCAATTCCTGAGTCTGTAAAATATCTGGTTGGCTCCAAAGTAAATAATCATTTGTTCTCTGGGGAAAGTTCTTCGTTTCTTCCTTTCTTTCTTTTGCCCTTCCTTTCTTTTCTTTCTTTCTTTCTTTCTTTCTTTCTTCCTTCCTTCCTTCCTTCCTTCCTTCCTTCCTTCCATTTTCTTTCCTTCTTTCTTTTCTTTCTTTCTTTCTTTCTTTCTTTCTTTCTTTCTTCCTTCCTTCCTTCCTTCCTTTCTTTCTTTCTTTCTTTCTTTCTTTCTTTCTTTCTTTCACTCCATCTCTTCAGAAAGGTCATTGGCCTGGACACACTAACCCCATTTGGAGATAGTGTGGAAATATTCAGTGAGTCGCACAGAGACAGGATGTGTTTTTCACACTTGTGGGTGAGTGGATGCTACTTGGAGTCTGGTGATTCCTTTCGTCGACACATTTTTTTCTAACCCTTGGCCTTTGGCTCACTGCAAAGCACTAAAGAGAGTCCTGGCAGGAGGGGTGGTGCGGTTAAGTAAAAGAAGTTGGCAGGAGAACAGCACAGATAAAACTGAAGAGATGAGGCTAGAGGAAACATCTGGAGCAAGGTCAGCGCTAGGCTCCTTGTCTGCAGTACTCCATTATGCCTCCTCTTTATTGTCCATCTAGCACCTGCTTTTTCCTGCTTTTGCAGATTTCTCAAAAAACAAGTAGGATTAGGATACATATTGCCATTTTGCTCTTAAGATGTCACAAGATGTCAAGTCTCTCCTAGACGTAGAGCTCACTTGGGTAAAAGTTTTTCTTAGATCTTCTAAATATCCCTAAACTTGAAGAGCAAATGGTATGAAAATGGTTAATCTCTTCCTGAGTTACTCATAACTAATCACAGTTCTACATGAAAACTCTGTTGTTTTGTTCTTTGGCTTTGATCAGGCAGGTTGCTCTTTATTTTTAAGCAACAGTACATTTATCTGGAATGGTTAGAGAAAGGAATGGTCATGTTGATTTTATTTCAGTAAAGTCCCTTTGCATGGTATCTAGCCTATCAACACAATTCCCCTGTGTACTACATATGTACAGTGTTGTACCGTGGACTCGAGGACTAATTCATCTTGCTTCACTCAAGTAACATCTTATATCTTCCTCCACTTAGACACTGGCAGTTCCTCAGAATCAATTCAGTTCTTTCAGATACTCCTATAGTTGAAGCATACAGTGTTTAACCATCTGTGACTGCCTTGAGTCCATCTATATTACTTAGAACAAGGAGCATTGGAATCTATTGGATCCTGCAACGTTTTATAATACTGAAGACAGCTCTGTTCACATTTGTCTGGGGGCATTCCTATGTCATACAGCACAGCAGGGCTCTGAGGGAAAGTGGAACAGTTCTGTAGTAGAAAGTCTACTTGATACCCCAGAGATATTACTTTTGGAAAACAAGTTTCAATTGTCTTTTGCCTTGTCCTGTTTTACTTTCTCAGAATGAAGTCATTTATGGCTTTTACTTCACCCCTTCAAAGTCAGTTATAGATCTCTGTGGACATTTCAATCTTACCATGTGCAAATGTTAGTAAACAAACCCTGATAACTTCTAAAATAAAAAGCAGAAATGCAGAGGTGTTTTTTTTTTCTTTTTGCTGGTCCTGGGACTTGAACTCAGGACCTGGGCACTGTCCCTGAGCCTCGTTTTGCTCAAGATAAGAGATGGGTCTCATCTACTTTCCTGCTTTGGATGGCTTTGAACTTTCATACTCAGATCTCATCTTCCTGAGTAGCTAGAATTACAGACATAAGCTACCAACGCTCAGTAGGTTTTTTATTTCAAGCATCTCATATGTAATTACATGTATAGACAAAATAAAATTTATACCTGTCTCCTTTACCAATATTTTCAGAATACTTTCTTACAGAGTATACCCTACTCCACAAACAACTTTGCTATTCATAAACTACTGAATCAAGTTAGGCTCCAGAGAATTCTCAGCTCCCCAATTTCATAACAATAACAGTATACAAAAGAGACCTAAAGCTAACATGCCATCAACTTACATTTAAAAATTTGGTTTGGGTATCAGAAACACGAATATCAGATTTGTTGTAGTAACATTTGATTGGTATTTTCCCTTCTGAGAAATGCTGTTTTTATAGAGTACAACACTGTAAAAGTAAATTTTTAATTGAAAATTAAAGCATGTCAATAAAATATTAATATTACTCAATAATCGACCAAAATACTTACATATTATAAAATTATTATATAACTTGCTATTTTTTCCTTTCTTTGTCAATTTCTTCATTTAAGAAACTGACATCTCGAGGGCCGGGAGTTTGGCCTAGTGGTTAAAGTGCTTACCTAGCATGCACGAAGACCCGGGTTCGATTCCTTGGTACCACATATATAGAAAAAAGCTGGAAGTGGTGCTGAGGCTCAAGTGGCAGAGCTCTAGCCTTGAAAAAGTCCAAGGACAGTGCTCAGGCCCTGAGCTCAAGCCCAGGACTGGCAAAAAAAAAAAAAAAAGAAACTGACATCTCAAAAAAGAAAACAGTTTACTTAGAAAGGGGAGACTTGTGGAGACAGAAAGAACTAGAAAGGCAGATGACATGGCACCCTCTGGACACAGGTAATTTTTGTTTTTCCACCTAATTATGTCAGTGGTCAGTGAACAAGCAGTTCTCATTTGGTTCTCATTTGGGCATACAACCCATATTAAGAACAGCAGCTACCAGGCCAAGAGGGAGTTCCATGGAAAAGAGTTTGCTTAGTATGTTCAAGGTTGTAGGTCCACTAACACTGAAAAACAGAAAGAACCGCTACCTTTTGAACCGTCATCTGTAAAGGATGGAGATACCAGCAAACATCTAGACCTAGAAGCCGATAGCAGATTAAAGCCTGTCTGTGCTTGGAGCTACGGGCATAATCAAGAGCACATGGAATCGCCCTCTGCAAAGGGAAGGGCTGCACTACAAGGTTTATGAAGATCCTTGCAGTTACATTCCTGTATCCTCAAATGTAAGCATTCATTTCTCCCTGCAGAAGTAACAGAATACCCAAGGTATTCATCACATTTATTTCCACAAAATTGAGTATGTTTTATGAACTTGAGCTACAAGTAACATCAACTACCAGAAGCAAATTATTGGTCTTTATATTTCCTAAGTAAGATGTAGGTTTTAATATGTGCCAGATAATTTATCCATTTTCTTGAGTATTTCTGATTTATTATGGGAACATAATCTCATCCTAGATTGATTTCTCTAAGGGATTAGTCAACATTCATTTTAATGCCTTTTAAATCTTTGGGTTCATAAAATCTTACATCTCTCAATTTAAATCAAATCTTGATTTCCTGGAAATCCTCATTAATGTCAATCTCTGGAATCCTTAAAGAGTAGCTGGCAACTTGTGGAAATATTTGAAGCAGATTAATTCCTACAGATGACAGCTTTTCTACACAAAGAGCAAAGTATTTTTAGTTTTGTTTACTCACAGATTTTAATGAAAAAAACATTCAGACCCAAGCCAAGCATTTAAGTTAGGCATCTGCCAAATATTTATTGAGACTTTCTGCTTTATGATATTATAATATTAGGAGGCTAATTTATTCTTTTCAGTGAATCTCTTGAATCTAAATGGTGTTAATCATTGTTTTTGTTCTCCCTACATTATTATTTAGAGATTACCTTTCTACTCATTCATAAATGCTCTATTCACTCCAGCTATCCAAAAATGTAAGGATGAATAAAATATTAAAATGTATGTATACTATATACGATATGTTGACTTTACAATCAGTTGTATTATTAGCTTAAAAATAGCAACAACAGGCAGAGAGCTTGGCCTAGCGGTAAGAGTGCTTGCCTAGCATGTATGAAGACTTGGGTTTGATTCCTCAGTACCATATACATTTTAAAAAAGCTGGAAATGGTGTTATGGCTTAACTGGTAGAGCTCTAGCCTTGAGAAAGTCCAAGAACAGTGGTCAGACCCTGAGTTCAAGCCCCAGGACTGGCAAAAAAATAAAAGTTAAAAAATAACAACAACAACAACAACATTGTTTTGCATTTATTATGTTTCTCTCACTCTCCTTCTATCCTTTGCATGTTGATAAAATTATAATTGAATCTTTTCTGTTATTCTGAATAACAGAGTATCAGAGTTCAAGATTTTTGGATAGATGGGGAACCTCACTCCATTATAACTCTTGATTAAAGCTCACCATGAGAAAGGAGGTGTGGTACTTTCCAAGTGCACAAAAAGAAGACTTTCCAAATGCTATCTCCTAAGCCTAGGAAATGTCTAGAGTATACAGGTCATCAATCAGTATTTGTTGAATTAATTAGTTCCCTAATACATTGCTCTATTAACATAAAATATGTGTTTTCCTTTGTTGGAGCACAACAAAAGAAAGTCTGAAAAACTTGCCTAATCTTTGTATAGTTATAGATGGTTTCATATTCCTATCATTGAGTATATCATGAATTACAACTCATATTGTTTCATGGTTCTGAGTTTCTTCTCTAAAAATACTCTTTATACACAGAGACCTGCAGTTTCTCTCACCCATCATGGTGCCTCTCCCTATTTCATTACCCAATGTTGTTCCCAAAAGCTCTGTCTACTTGCCTGCAGTCTGCAGTCCTCACGTGACTTCTCAGTTCATCAAAGGCTCTGGAGCATGACAGAGAATTTGGTTTCATTACTGTCCAACGGCCTGAGATTTTTCTTGCATAAATTAGGCTAAAATTTTTTCAGCCCTCCTTTCTTCTTTAAAGATGACTTGAATGAAGACAAATGGATTGCACTAAGTACTAATAGTTCATGCCTATAATCTCAGCTACTTAGGATTCTTGGATTTGAGGGTCACAGTTCAAGGCTAGCCTGAGCAGGAAAGTCCATGAGCTCTTACTTCCAATTAGCCACTAAAAAGCCAGAAGTGAAGCTATGGCTCAAGTGTTAGAGCACCAGTCCCGAGAAAAAAGGGTAACGAACAGCGCCCAGACTCTGCATCCAAACCCCAGGACTGGAAAACACAAACAAAAAACAACTAATTGGGTCATCTCTTTCAGCAAACCTCTGTACATTTCCAGGTTCCTTTGCAACACACACACACACACACACACACACACACACACACACACACACACCATGATTGCTTAAGGAAAAGTCTAATCAAAGACTTCTGACAATATCCTTCAAATCCTTATCTTTCTCTGGGTAACACGGTTGCCTGACTTTGTTATAGGAATGTAAAAACTTTTAAATTCAAAGTATTTCTTACTATATTCCTTAAGAAGAGAAAAACTCACAGAGAAATGTTATTGTAGATTTTTTTTTGCCAGTCCTGGGCTTGGGCTCAGGGCCTGAGCACTGTCCTTGGACTTTCTCAAGGTTAGAGCTCTACCTCTTGAGCCTCAGCAACACTTCTGGCTTTTGTCTATGTATGTGGTACCGAGGAATTGAACCTGGGTCTTCATGCATTCTAGGCAAGCACTCTACCACTAGGCCAAACCTCCAGCCCCATGTAGCTCTTTTAAAGTCCTTACTAATAGGTATTTCTATCCCAATTGGATCTAATGGGTCTTATTTTTAATCTTGCCTTAAATATGCCACAAATGCCCAGAAAATATCCTAACATGACTGTAGATTTGCTTCTTTTAAAAGCATTGGAAGTCACTTTTGCCAGGACAAGAAAGTATCTGTATAAACTCATACCAGTAGGATGGAGTTAGAGCTAAATTCTAAACTGTCATCAGCTATTTGAATAACTAAGCATAAATCCTGTGACAATGCTCGCTACATGCTCAGCTACACTCTACAGTTTCTCTGCAGTATTTTTTTTCTTCTACCTTTTTTGTCTAGTTATGTGCTAAAAACTTTTAATTTTTAAAAAGTTTTATTATTTTGTCATTAAGTGGTTGGACAATGGGGTTGCAATTCAACATGCCTGTTTGAGTACAATGCATCTTAATCCACTATCACGCTTTTCACCATTCTACCCCATCTGAACCAACCCCAGTTCTTTGTACTTCAACTTTGACCCTCTCTTTTCTGACCTATCCGTGTGAGTCTCACAAGAAACATGAAATGAGGAGCATATTATTTTGGGGGAAAAAACATGGAAGATAGTGAGATGAGTTGTTCACACACTATCTAAGCTTTATAGCTTTTGATTCCAGACAGTGCATTAAAATTGTATTGTAAGCACAAGCAACATTTTCTCTCTTTTTCCTTGCTTATTTTCTGACCATCTCAGAGATGTATTATCTTTACTTCTGGTAGACAAAGACCTGCAAAACTCTCTCTGCATTTAGCTATCTGCAAGGAATTAAACATAAACATATAAAAAATGTTTAATGCCTAATAGTGGAAAGGACTTCAGAGCTCATCTAATTCATGGTTCTGTCAGAATCACAACTAGAAATTCTGACTACATAGGGTCCAAAAGAACCAGGTATGTGTCTCCTTAAAGACCCTAGATTTGTTCTGCTATGCAGCCATCATGGGCAAATCTAGTCCAAACATCTTAATTTTGTACATGAGACACTGGATAGCACAGAGACTAAGTAAATTATTAAAGGCTCACTTAAATCTCTTCTGGAAAAAAATACATACTTTAAATTATTAAACAAACTCAAATCATGCGTCTGTTGTGGACACTGCTAACTATTAGGCAATAACAATGTGAAGAAAGCTACGACATAGCCCTCGCCCTTCACTTTACCCAGTCAAGACAAATAACTATCTAATTACTCAATGACAGCACTTCCAAGCTATAAATGGTCGTGCAGATATTGTGTACGAGTATCACTTCTCTACATGGAAGCCTCTAATTCTGTGTAAAGATCAAATGCTTCTGTACTGGCTTTTCTTTTCAGGAAATAGCAGTGAATCTTTTCCTATAGTAGAAGACACTAGTGATCCCACATTGCCAATTTGGGAAGTCAAATGAGTAATCCCTTCTATGAATCAGTGGAGCTAACCAACCCGAAACCACCCTGCTCTCATCTCCTTGGCCTAAATATATATTCTTGCCAACATCAATGTGAGAGAAGACAGATTAAGAGATGGTAGACTTCAACTTTTCTAGATTGTTCTACTGTCCCTGTGCAGATGTAAGATTGACAATAAATATTTTGTATATATTAAACTTTAGAATATTCATTTTATTTCCAGCACGTCAAAGATTTGTGTTCAATGCCGCCCTCTCCTAGACCCCTTTCTACCAAGCCCTGCTGCTGGTGACTTAGAGCTCTCTTCAGGCCATATAGTGGAAAACTATGCCTCTTTGGATGTTGTGCTGGACAGGGTCTGAATTCCTTTTCCATCCTTACAGCTGGTGCTGGTGCGTTGATTTCGTGATAGAGTGTTCTAGAAGATTAGCAAGACCATTCATTTTCCATTAACTGCATACAAACACTATGCTGGGGCTTTCTGATACCTCAGGCAATTCTATTTTCTTAATTTGCTTTTCACTCTTCTCTTTTCATGTGCCATTTGGCACAGTGTCTCTGTTCCATAAGAAGATAAGTTTGAGTGGGTTTTTTTCCCCTTCATTTGTATCCAAATTCTCTTTATTCCCATCTGGGGCAGAATTTTACTAATAAATGCTTAAACAGCAACTCCACTGTTATAAGTGGCTTTTCACTGCCAGAACAAACACCAGTTACATAAGCAGGGCCTTTATTGGCTTGGAAAAAAAAGTCATTTTATTGTTAAGAATGAATAATAGAAGAGAAATTCCTTGCAGACAAAGCTATAATGCTCAGCAAAATAAAGCTAAGGATATTCTATTTTAGGGTGCATCACTAAGATTTTGAGAAAGGCATAATAATCATTCTTTTCCACAAATTATTCACTCCTATTTTCTGGCGAGATGGAAGCTATGGATGGGTTATTCATCTCAGCAAGAATGACCTCTGATGTACTTATTTTTATGAAGGAACACAAATATACATATCAGCTTGTATCCCCAACAGAGAATTACTTATAGACTTAACAATGTTCAGCTATCCTACAATTAGTCTTACATCTTTATTTTTGCCTGTAAGTAGCCCGAATCAAAGGTGAGTGAATTCCCCCCAAAGCTAGAAGGTGGCAGAAACTCTGATCTCATGACAAGGCACCCTTTCATGGCAAATGAATCATGCATTTCCTCTTGGAGGCTACTCTGAAGGGAGATGAGTCTTCTCAGGGACAATACCACCACTTTCTCAGAGCCAAAGTCTTATCTCAGATTCCCCTTCAAACGCTATGTACCATGCATCTGTGGACATCTTTCAAGTTCTTTTCCTGTTTATTGCCTTACTGTGGGGAAATGGTTCGATGAACAAAGGCCAAGCAATGTGCACTACACTAATAAACTGTCAAGCCAATGTCTTTCAAATGTTATTGTGAATCATCTTTTCCTCCTTCCTTCCCATGGTTCAGTCATCTTGCTGGCTCCAAACGTTCACCTTTTGTCTCCAGCCTCAGCTGCCTTTAGTTTACTGCCCAGGCCTGCAGTTGTCTTTGTTACTTTATCCGCTTCACGGTGTCTCCTTTTCCTAAAGTATCTGGCACCCACTTTTTCCACAACATGGTTCCTTTGTTCCAGGGGAGGAAAAATAATAATAATTTTGAGAGACAGCAGTGACACAGTTCCAAAAGCCACGAGGTGACATCCTCTCTCTCACCTGATCATTATTCATATCTGGGTTTTAATTGCTTCTTTTCAAAAAATAATTTCTCAAGCACCACACACCTCCCTTCCTCTCTGACAGGAAGGACCATTTTATTTCTCATTTCAAAACGCTTTCCTAGTGATCTCAATTCTTCAGATACTCCAGAGGTACCTTGTTACCTGTTGGTTTTTCTCATGTTGGTTGATCCATTGGCCTTACTGTCATTTATTACTTTTTCAGTCCTTCCTCCCCTCCCCATTCTCTCTTTCCCAACTTAGGCCAGAACTTACAACCTGCTGTCTTTTCTTATCTTCACTGTCATTATCTTCAGACCCCAGTCTTCCCAAAATGGGTTTTATTTTATTTTTTTTATTTCCCCCAATGCCGTGCTCTTTAAAGAAACAAAGAGGAGAAACGATGTGATCGGTCTCACTGTCGGAGCGTCTGAGGCTTTGTTTGAGCCAGAGCTTCACATCCAAAGCTAAACCTTGACTTAACACACAAACTCAATTGACGAGAGGAGTACCCAGGTTCAAGCCCATCAATTGGCCGAGGACACAATCAGAGCGTTATTGGCAGGTATCTTCTTATCTCCCTGGTGCACTGGGGGGAGAAAAAAAAAACTCAATTCATTAAAATAATAAAAAAGAAAGATCTTGGTCCCTCATGTGAGCGGCATGTGATTTTCCATGAACGCTCAGCTCAGAAGGCATCTGCCTATTATACATTCCATTTATAAATCAAACACCGCTGGTCCTGCGGCTGCACGCTGACATGTCAGCGAGGTGTGGGTCAGCCGCACACACTTCCACGTGAACAGCAGATGAAGGCAAAGAGACAGGGGAATCGGCTCTTTTTGTGCCCCCCTTTTCCACCAGTAATAGGCAGCTCGAACGTTAAAATTGGGCTGAGACTCCATAACCAAAGTCCCATGAACCATAGAAGCAAAAGGACTTGAGATAAAAGGCAGGGATTGTCTGTTCTCTTGAATCCTTCACCTTTCTTTCTCTCTCCTTCATCATGCTCATTGGAAAGGAAATAGATGCGTGTATGTGTGAATTAAAGAATATATCTAGGCAAAGATGGAGGGAGGGGGGATAATGGGGCCCACGAGAGACTTTGGTTTCTGCAGTCTGGGAAAGTGGTTTGGACCTGGGCGTCGAAGGCTTTGTCCATATCCAGAAGAGAAAACAGAATGAGGATGTTCAGATTGCCCATCAGGAGTCAGGGAGAGCCCTGCTGAGTGGCTCTACCATGAAAACCACAGGTTCCAGGCCTACCCTGCCACCTCTTAAAGGCATATTGACCCTTCCCTTGGCACAGTGACCTTGCATAATCTTGTAGCCTTCCATCCTTGTAAAAAACAGGCAACTCACCAAGACCCACTGGACAGAAGATTTCGACAAGAAAATTAATTTCCTTCAGATCAAGGTATGTCAAAACATATCAGTCTTTATTCTTTGGGCCTCTTCCCATCATCTATAAATGCTTTGGTCTTTTGTCATGAATAGGAGAAAAGAGAAATGAAGGGAGGGTAGAAAGAGGAGAATGCTACACTTCACTTGCATTTCCTTTGGACTCTTAGCTACTGCCTCAGATGAAAGCCAGAGAGGAAGATGAATTGGAAAGATCTAGAAGAATAAAAGCCAATGAGCAATGTGCGCTTCTGAAATTAAATATTTGCAGAAAATGGTCACATACTATAAGGCTTGGTCTTAGGTATAAGAGGAGAGGCACCAAAAGAGAAAAACGAGTATTGAAAAGTGACCATGTAATTGTTTGCCTTTTTTTCATATATCATATCCTAAGAGTTACAGATTTCCCTCCTCCCCAAACTTTGACAAATTTATAACAAATAATTCATTAAACCTTCTAAAAAGTAAAGTAGTGGAGAGGATTAAATTAATATGTAGGCAAATATTTCCTTGAAACAATGGAATCTTGTTAAAACAAATAGGCCATTGCATAGTGAGCCAGCAGAATTTATTCCCAACAGATCTTTCCAAAAGGTAAGACATAAGATAGTCTGGAAGTCAGAGTTTAGGACATATGGTTGTGTCCAAAATGTTTCATTGAAGGATTTGGGTATCATATAGAATATAACCCTTTCAAGCATTGCTTGATGTTTGAGTTAGAATTTGATGTAGCCTTAAGAAATAAAATAGATTATATTCACAATGAGTAAAATATCAAGGAGGTAAGATCCAAGCACAAGAATCTGAAAAAAAATTAAATCTTTAGATAATTCTACTCTATCAGAGATTGAAAATCATAGAAATAGTGACTGGGTCCATGTACAATGTAAATGTTTTACATAATAAGCAATGTGAAATAATTTAAACAAATAATTGATGTTCCCTGTTTCATTTTAGGGGACAAATGTACTAGTGCTGTTGTTCTGTGTGTCAGGGCACTGGACAGAGGCACAGAACTTAGAAAGGAAAAGCTAATCGTCCTCACCTAGTATGGCAATAATCCCTCAGCTGTACAAAGGCCACAAATGCATTATTATGCATTATTATACCTGTCCTGAATTATTAACAAAACAGGCAACAGACCAACAACAGTATAGCCTACTTTGGTGTGGCATACTGTCCTTATTAAAGACAATACTTACTGTGGTTTTCATTAAATGCAATCAATAAATGGAGGCTATTTTTCTCCAATAGAGCATAGTTACATTTCTACTGATCATTTTTATGTTAGTCTGACATTGTTTATTAGAATGGTTTTCAATTCCTTAATTAACTGAGTGTAGATGACTTCTGTTTTTTAGGTGTTCATCTGGTTTTGCAAAGTCAGCCTCTGCCTTGGCTCGCAACACCCTAAGATGCAGAAAACAAGCAGTGAAAGCTGCAGTGGCAGAAAATCCAACGGATTAATATTTAAAGTAGTTAATTTGCTTAGAAGCAATATTTAAAGAATCTATGCTCCATTTGCTCACAAATGTGCTATAACCAATTAAAGAAGCATCTATCTCCAGAATGTTCTGTTTTACCTGTTACCAGCATAAAATATAGCATCAATCATGCTTCACTTCAAAAAACTTGTGTGTATTTTTCACCCAGATAATCTGCTTGCCCTGTAACTTAAATCTAGGTTGTGTTACTCTAAGTTATGTGTCGACCGATGGCAATTATGACACTTTGATCTTTGCTGAAAAGCCAGCACTAGTTCATGTTGTGACTTAATTATTTTGAAAGCATTCAGATAAATGTATGTACTTGGAGCCATCCACTGCTGTAACCAACACTTCTTGTCCACCAATCAGTAGCATAGTCAGGTGGCTAGGCTGGGATAAGAATTGAGTCTGTTGTTTCTTGTTTTAAATCGCATTGCCCTTGTTTTTATGAATTAACAAGATTCGGACAAATTAAAAATTAGGAGATAGTCTTAGCTAAAATAATCAGTCCACTAACTTACAATCCACCCATGACATGGCAGAAGGAAGGAAGAGATCCACAAGATAATAAGCTGCAAAAGGCAGGGATTTGTCTACACAGCAAATCAAGGAGGAAGTTGGAGCTGGTTAAATTCTCAGGCATTCACCATTACTGATTTGCAGAGATGAAATCATCCTACCTGAAAGTTTCTCCGTGAAGTAATACACTTATAAAAAGCTTTGCATTTCTCCTTCTTTTTGTTAGTAAGATGGTATTGGCACAAAAATTCACTTTCAGTAGTAACAGCGCAGGAGAAAGCTTTCTGAGTTCAGAGTGCCTCTGTGACAGTAATAAAAGCTATAGTTATGTAGTACATAGTTTCCTGTAGTGTCTCAGTCATTCGAAAGTTATTGTTGAAACCTTTTTGAAATTTCAAATTCAACTTCATAAACCTCCCGAACATTTATCAGGAAAAGAAAATTGTGTTTGCAATTCTTGTGTTGCCACTGACTTATTTTTAGTTTTATGTGTTTCAAACTTATGTACTCATTGCCCAGAATTTCACAGTCCCAAGGCTTATTTTTAAAATAATACTAAAGAGGCTTCAGGCCCTAGAACTTATTTCCAGAGGTAACTTTTCTTGATTCTATTAGCTGCTTAATTCATGTCAATATTTTTCTCAGTAACATGTTTACTTGTAGAAGATGAGTTTGCTTTGTTTTGAGGTTGCAGTTTGGTTTTTGTTTGATTTGTCCCCCTATCCTGGAACTTGAACTCAGAGCCTGGGCATGGCCTCTGAGCATTTTTGCTCAAGGCTAGCATTCTACCACTTGAGCCAAAGAACCACTTCTGGCTTTTTGCTGGTTAATTAAAATTAAGACTCTCACCGACTCTCTTGGCCACGCTGACTTCAAACCACAATTCTCAGACCTCAGCCTCCCAAGTAGCTAAGATCACAGACATGAGCCACCAGTGCCCAGAGAGAACACGTTTTAACTTTACACATCAACACCTGCTTTTTGAATGTAAATATGTAAGGCTTTGGCCTTAAACATATATGTGTATATATAGGTATATGTAGTGTACATGTATATTTCCCCATTCTCCTATTTTCTAATATTGTTACCTCTTTACATTTTTAAGCTCATTTGTGTTGTATTATCCATTCTTTGCTCCTCCTAGATATAGATAGGCAGCTTTATTTAGTGGGTTTTTACTTACTCTCTCTCTATCTCTCTCTCTCTCTCTCTCTCACACACACACACACACACACACACACACACACACACACACACGCACGCACGCACGCACTTTCCTATCACTATAAACTAACATATTTTTTCATTGCTGTTATCCAGACTCTACATCGCACATATACAAGTGTCCTCAGTAGGGTTTGTCCATGTTTGGCATTGCCTATGTTTGATTTAACCATCTCACAAAACATATTTAAGAACAACTGGCATTTAAAAACAAAGTTTGTGGGCCGGGAGTTTTGCCTAGTGGTAGAGTGCTTGCCTAGCATGCATGAAGACCCCGGTTCAACTCCTTGGTACACATACGCAGAAAAAAGCCGGAAGTGGTGCTGAGGCTCCAGTGGTAGAGCTCTAGCCTTGAGAAAGTCCCAGGACAGGGCTCAGGCTCTGAGCTCAAGTCCAGGACTGGCAATAAAAAAAAGTTTGTGTCAGCTGGGCACACTTCATCCACAGCTAATGAGCCTGTAGGCAAGATTCCCTCTTGCAGCAAATGCCACTGAAGACAGAAGAATACACTTAGCCCCTCCAATAGGTGGGAGACCTTTCAAAACAACAAGAGACTCATGTACCTGATTCACACAGAACTGAAATCATTATGCAGTCGATTACAGAGATTTTTCTTTTCTCAAGGCACATAAAATATTAGTGCATCTTGTTATTGATTGTATCCTAAAGTCAGCAAAGCATAGAATTTAATATACTGTAATTGTATTTACTCTTTGGAACAACATTTAGTTTTCTTAGAGTTCTATTCTCGTTGTTGCTGTTTTTATTTGTGTTGTGTTCTAAATGATTATCATAAACTTACCAATTGTTCTCTAAGTGTGCGAATCTCTTTTCATAGAATAGACAAGGTCAGGGCTGCCCCAGTTTTCATGGCTCATGCAATCCATGCTCGGCAGGCACACGACACAGCTGATAGCTTGCCCCTTGGTTTATTTCCTTATCTTGTTACACTACATCCTCTCAATAGTTTGGGAAATGAAAGTGAAATCTTATAGATAAGAGAATATCTTTAAATAATAGTTTTTGTGGGATATACAATTCCATGTTGGAAAATATCTGTCCACAGAATTTTTAAGACACATTATTCCATTGTTTGCCTTCAGTATTGCTATAGACAACTCAGATGCCATCCTGACTGGATATGCCAGTGACTGCATTTCCACCCTTTAGTCCCCTCTCTTGGGGAGCTTTATGTTTATGATCTTAGTTTTTTATCCTCTCCGGCATTATGAAATTCTACAATGATAGCTTAAAGTACGTATCTGATTCCATCCATTGTGTTCATTTCTTGGTGGGTTCACCTAACCACTAGTGGTTTATTTGTCCAATTATTTCTGCCTGTTCTTTTGGTCTATTTTAGCATTGGAATTGTTACTATAGAGGAATTCTTGTAGATGATTTTATATTCTTTTTCATCTGGGTATCAGTGGCTCACTCCTGTAAACCTAACTACTCAGGAGGCTGAGATCTGAGGATTGCAGTTCAAAGCCAGCCCACACAGAAAAGTCCTCGTGAGACTCTTATCTCCAATTAGCTACTAAAGAGAGAGAGAGAGAGAGAGAGAGAGAGAGAGAGAGAGAGAGAGAGAGAGAGAGAGAGAAATGGTATTTATGGCCCAAATGATAGAATGCTAGCCTTAAGCAAAGGAGCTGAGACAGAGCCTAGCCCCTGAGTTTAAGCACCATAACTGACCCCCCTAAAAAGTCCTGTTTTCTCTCTTTGTCAAATTGCTTCATTGTAAACTTCCAATATTATATCTCCCTCTTTTACCTTTTCTCTTACACTATCATATTTTTATTTCAAGAATTCTTTTTTACTTTCAGATATTCTTACAGCATGTTATTGTTTCCTAGATATGATTAACTTTTTAAGAAATATTTCTGAGGCTATTCATTTTTCCTCACAGTTTTTTTTGTATATATAGTCTCTATTTTCTCCCAACTACTCTTTCTATTGTTTGGGAGAACTAGAGAGCTATCTGACATGATAGGGATGGAATGAGACTTTCCTCCAAGGTGATTAATCTTGGCCTTTTCCTTACTAGACCCTTGGTTGTCAGGACTTTTAGGTGTCCACGCTTTTTTTTCCAGTCCTGGGGCTTGAACTCAGGGCCTGAACACTGTCCTTGGGCTTTCTCAAGGCTAGAGCTCTCCCACTTGAGCCACAGCACCACTTCTGCATTTTTCTGTTTATGTGACATTGAGGAATCAAACCCAGGAAGGGCTTCTTGCATGCTATACAAGCACTCTATCACTAAGCTACATTCTCAGCCCCTCTCACTGACTTTTTATCCAGTCTGGATCATGGCCTAGAACCATGATCCTCTTAATCTCTGGCTCCCAAGTAGCTGGAATAACAGGCATGTGCCATAGGACCCAGCTATTGATTGAGATAAGATCTTTCTAACATTTTCCTGGACTATAATCTCAGGCTCTACCTCTACCTTGTTAAGATTACAGGCATAAACGACCATTCCCAAATCAAATGATTCTTTCACAGTCACCATGTCCTGCCTCTTCCCAAGACTTTTCTGGCTCAGAGATTCAAATCAGATCATCTCTTTGTTGTTATTGTTTTTTGTTTGTTTGTTTGTTTCAGTTTTCATGATCTGGTGCTCATCCATCGCCTTCACAGCCAATGTTCTACTGCTAGTGTCCTTTTTCATGTACCTTCTGTTCCATGTCCTCTCCAGTATCAGGAGATGGTGACCATTCCCTATAAATGCAACAGGCATCCACTGTCCGCATTGACTAATCGTTAAGGAAAAGGTGAATTTTTCCATTGTCCAAGTCAACTGAACTGTAATTCAGATTTTCTCTTGAGTAGGAAGTATTAGTTTTCTGTCACTATCAAATAAACAGAGGAAATGAAAAAGAGAAAAGCTCAAGGCTGAGTCTCAACAGTAAATTCCAGTGGAGCATGAGCTGAGTTTGAATCTGCTGAGTGATTTGAGAGCTCATGGAGCAGGCATGATCATCAGAGTCCCAGCAGACACACCACGGAACCCCTGCTCTTCCTAGGGCCACCCACACTCTCCCATGCACATCTCCAAAGATGTCAGCAATTAGGGAAATGCTTTGACTTTGTTCTAGGGAATCAGGTGACTGAAGCCATCAGGCTGTCAACACATAGCATATGACTGGCCTCAAGAATTGGTGCTGAGCACAGATCACTTGCCTGATAATTGAAGGACATTCCTTCTTCTTGAATATTTGCAGGGGAGCAAATAGTTCAGCTACTCTTGGCAGCCCCTGCTATGCTTGCAAGGGAAGCCAGATTTGGGTTGAAGACAATGACTTAGATGGTAAACAAGAGAAGCAGGAAAAGAGCAACCAAAAACAATTAGGTTCATCACAAACCCAGATGCCTAGTTTAGCTCTGTTTCCTAATGTGAATCAAAAACAAGAGTTCTTTTTTTTTCTCTTTTTTGTTTCCTGTCCCAGGGCTGGAACTCAGGGCCTGAGCACTTTCCTTCGGCTTTCTCAAGCTAGAGCTCCTCCACTTGAGCCACAGCACCACTTCTGGCTTTTTCTATGTATGTGGTACCAAGGAATCGAACCCAAGTTTTCATGCATGCTAGGCAAGCACTCTACCACTAGGCCAAACTCCCAGCCAAAAACAAGGGTTCTTGGTAGAACAAGGGTTAAAATGATTCTGACATTATAATCCAAATATAAGCAATGAAATGCATTTACCATGGTGGTTTATTTGCACTTGAATGAGCGCCTCATTAGTAGTTTTTGGTTTGTCATTTTTGCTTGTCTGCTTACAGAAGGTCTTTCTATATAAACCAGCTAGCTTCAAATTCATCAACTTACTGAAAAGTACCAGGATTATAGGCATGTGCCACCACACCTGTCTTCACTGATCTTTTGTTGTTGTTAGACAAAGCAACAATTTCTTGCCTAGGGAAAGAATTTGCTCCTTTTTCAGCACTTGATTAATAAGGACCTCACTTGAGCACACATTTGAAAAGCCATTTTGCCATCACCAAAATGAGACCTATCAAGTTCTAAGCTTTAAAACCAGAAGGCAGAACTTTCATATTTCAACAACGCTGAATTTAATCCAGAAAGTAAACACAGATGAGGAGAATTCCTTGTAGAGAATCACATCAAAGCATTTTTGAATGTTATTGTCCCAAAGATTAATATATTATTGATTAAATAATACTGGGGTAAAGCAACTCAAAATATAGCTGTCTTCAAACTGAATAATGCAGATGCTTGTAGAAAATCAAACCAGATAACTGGGGGAAGTTAATGTATTTTGCAAATGTAATCACTGGGTGATCTGCAATTTAGATAATTGTCAGTTTTCCCTTTTATTTGGGGCAGTGTAATAATTTCCTAAGCAAAACGAGAAGTACAGAGTATGAACACTTACAACAAAAAAATGTCAAGGGAATGACTTATCTTGACTAGGCTTATTTATGGCTTTAGAAACCATTTATATGGCTCTGAGAACCACTTTAAATATCTAGCCCTGACTTGCTCTAAACACAGGACTTCTGTATCCAACTGCCTTCATTTTTTTCTCATTTCTTTAAATTACAGTATATTAGTTATAAAAAAAGAAATCCATTATACCGCCTCCATATACATATATAATATACCTCAGTAGAGCCCCTTTTTTTATCCTCCCCCTCATTCCTTGATGACAATCTTTGCTGGATGACTGAAAGAGAGCCCAGGTCAGCCTGGTCAAAACTCAATTGCTAATCTTTTCTCTTAAAATCTTCTCTAGCTAATCTCCTTGTCTCAGTGGTGAT
The DNA here is from genome assembly GCF_031878675.1 of Megascapheus bottae. Taxonomy (NCBI): domain Eukaryota; kingdom Metazoa; phylum Chordata; class Mammalia; order Rodentia; family Geomyidae; genus Megascapheus; species Megascapheus bottae. The sequence continues at coordinate 49,147,478 of NC_143518.1, read as the reverse complement.
AACTCAGCTTCTGCCACGCTTCAGAACATAAACCTGGATGTGTTTCTCTCAGATACCACATGTACGTTATCAGCATTATCTCGTTGACTCTTCCACCATCTAAATATATCCAGACTGTAATCATGTCTCTCCAATACCAATTCTAGCCAGAGCAGACTCAGTCCCTTCTTGCTTGGATTGCTGCCTCAGCCTCCTAACAGATAGCCATCCCCATATTAGTCCCACTACTAGATTTGCTGCTTTAAATAGTTAGTCCAGTCCTGTTACTCTTCTGCTCAAAAATCTTTCGGTGCAGATTTTAAACAAAAATCTCAGCCAGATGTTAGTGGCTTAGTCTATGATACTAGCTACTCAAGAAGCTGAAGAGCTGAGGATCAGGGTCCAAAGCCAGCCTGGAAAGACATGCACAGCTCTTATCTCCAACTATCCAGGAAAAAACTAGAAGTGGAGGTGTGGTTCAAGAGGAAGAGTGCCAGCCTTGAGGGGAAGAAAAAAAAAGGTCAAGCAAGAGTACAAGGCCCTGAGTTTAAGCCCTAGTATGGACTCAAAATATTAAAAACAAAGTGTCTCGTAATGACTTCTATGAGCACATCTGTACCTCTTTCCTGATTTCACATCTCTCACTCTGTCCCTTGAGCTGTCTGTGGTCTTCACTGTACTCTGGGCTAGACCTTAGGTCCTCTATGCATACTGCTCTTTCACTTTCCCTGCAGGTTCCCTGAAGACATGTGGGACTGAAACCTACCCTCAGGGTTTTGTTTAAAATTTCAATCTCCTTGTTTTGCAACTACTTTAGCTTTACTGCTCCCTTTTTCTACTTTTCCTGGGAAATGGTCACTTTCAAATCCTTTCCTGTTCACTACCTGCTTATGCTACCAGAAGTAAAAGGACCAGGATTCAGGGATCTTGATTTTTTTCCCCCTACTGGTATATCTTAGCATCCGTCTCAGTATCTAGAACATATAGTCAACACTTACTTACTAAATAAGTAGGGAAGACAGATTCCTACATATGATTTCTCAATTAATGACAAAAGTGGATTAACTAGTCCACTAGTCCGCTGTAATCCTAGCTACTCAGGAGACTGAGATCTGAGGATCAAGGTTCAAAGCCAGTCTGGGCACAAAAGGACCTGAGACTCTTTATCTCCAATTAACCTCTAGAAAATGGGAAGTGGGGCTTGGCTCAAGGGTAGGGTGGTAGCCTTGAACTGAAAAGTTCAGGGACACCACTCAGGCCCAGGGGTAAGGCAGTAGCCTTGAGCTGAAGACAGTGCCCAGGTCAAGTTCAAGACCCATGATCCACAAAAAAAAAAAAAAAAAAAAAAAAAAAAGTGGAGTAACTCCAAGGCTAAATTAGATTTCTTTGCTTGTTTTATAAGGCTTTGTAATTTGCATCATTTATCCACTGAATGGAGAGCTGAAAACTTTCTAAACATATACTGATCTATATGGAGCTTAGTACTAATTTAACAACATTAATGAATAAGCTTTAACATCTAAATAAGCAGGAAATATATATCTCACTGCACATCTCAGGAGCACCTGTCCACAGATTTCACAGCTTCCTATGGATTACTACCTCAATACACTTCTCCCACCTGTTCAGATTTTAGGAGGGAGTTTTTCTTCTAAAAATGTCAATCCTAGAGAAAAAAAATAAGATTCAAAAATACCCCTTACCTATTTTCTCTACTTTAACTTTTTGATGTATTTTCCCCTTTTTTCCTCACTAATATTTTTATTTTTCTTTCCTTGGACTTTTTGTTAGTGATTTTTCTGGGACATGGCATTTTTACTCCCTAAGCATTTTGTTGAATATTAATTGAGAACAAGAACATAATCCTATCTAACCACAAGGAAAAGGCTTATACTCAAGAAATTTAATATTAACTAATTATCTAATCGGCAGTTCCCATTCAAATCTCCCAAATTCCCCATAGTGTTGTTTATACCCCTTTTTTTTGCCAGTCCTGGGCTTCAGCTCAAGGCCTGAACACTGTCCTTGGACTTTCTCAAGGCTAGAGCTCTACCACTTGAGCCTCAGCACCACTACCAGCTTTTTTCTATGCATGTGGTACCAAGGAAATGAACCCAGGTCTTCATGCATGGTAGGCAAATACTCTACCACTAGGCCAAACTCCCGGCCAGACCCTTAATTTTTTTTTATAGCCAGTCATACAGTCATGGACAGTGAATTTTTCTTTCTTTTTTTTTTTTTTGTTGTTGTTGTTGGTGGTGGTTGTGGGGCTTGAACTCTAGGCTGGGGCACTGTCCCTGAGCTCTTCCGCTCAAGGCTACCGCCCTACTGCTTGAACCACAGCACCACTTCTGATTTTCCAGTGGAGATAAGAATCTCATCAACAAGATGAGGGGCGGGGTAGGGGGAAGGAAATGGATCCAAGACATGAGAAAGGGTATCAATCTATGTGAAATAATGCACCTTCTATCTGGAGAATATAATATAACACTTCTATTAATTACAATAAAAATATGAAAAAAAGACATTCCTAGCTGATGGACACTAAAAAAAACAAAAAAAGAATCTCATTGACTTTAGTGCCTGGGACCTAGTCCTCAGATCTCAGCCTCCTGAGTAGCTAGGATTACAGGCGTGAGCCATCCCATCTGGCAGACACTGAATTTTTCTTAGTTGCTACATCTACAGAATAGTTCTCCTTTTCTCCATCCTCCTCTTCTTTTTTTTTCACCCTCCTCCACTGCTTTCTCTTTATCATAACATTGGCATTTTTAAATTTGGGGTTTTTTGTGTGTCATCCTTGTTCAAGGACCATGTTAATCTCTCTCACTGCAATTTTCATATGTGTGCTGCATAACATGGACATTTTTAAAGGGTCTATGGACCATGTTTTCCCATTACCAAACTAAAACTGATATTTAAGCAAAACTTATACCTAAAAAGTTGACTTCTGATATATGCCTTAATAGCTATAAAAGAAGTGGTACCACAAATTGCTTACAAACCCGGTCCATGCAGCCTGAATTTCATGGGTTCAAAACCAGTCCCACTACTCATGAGCTATGAGAAGAACTTAACAGAACCTTGCCTGTGATCCACTATTTATACGTGGAGATGACCATGCCTCCCACCTAACAGAGCTGTTGTGGAAATTACGTAAGTTCAGATATATGACACACTTAGAATTGTAACTAGCATGCAGCAAAGACTTTGTAAGTGTTGGCTCTATTTCTAGTTGGCAAAACAACCTTCACACTTTGATTCATTGGCTGAGATTGAGTTCAAGAAACACAGGGCAGATGCCTGATATATTTTCTGAGGATGCAGTAACTATTCTTGGGAAATGTTCAATGATTTGAAGACTTTTATGGTTTGGGGAGTTGATGAGCTGTCTTGACCTGACAGGCCTCTAGAGGGCAGCAGAAGCACCGCAACTGTCGTGACTCCATAAACCATAAACACCATAGGAGGTCAGCTTGACTCAATAGACTAAATTGGTGTGTGATTGTTTACTTCAGGACATGAGACAAATAGGCATGAGTAATAACAGCATGCACTTATCTTTTTGGTAATAAAGCTAATCTTACATTTAGCTGTTCCTGAGCACTAAATATATCACACTAATGTGTTCACCTCATTCAATCCATGGTAACACGAGGCTTTCCCATTAAGCTCCAGCAATTTAATTCTTAGCAAGCAGCTGAATATTGAGTGTGTTGAATGATGTGATTGTTGTCAATTCCAGTCACCCCTGGGCAGAGAGGGTCATCATTTCAGTACAGAAAAAAGCATGACTGCCTGGCTTCAGCTGCCTACTTTTGAAAGTTTCCAAACAACTATAATTTTATACCAACTTTTTCTTTTCTTTTCTCTCCTTTTTTCTTTTCTTCTCTTTTTGTCAGTCGTGAGGCTGAACTCTGGACCTGGGCACTGTCCCTGAGCTCTTCATCTCAAGAATATGGTTCTACCCCTTGAGCCACAGGACCACTTGTGGTTTTCTAGAGGTTAATTGGAGATAAGAATCTCAAGGTCTTCAGTGACCCAGGTGGCTCTGAGCCCCGATCCTCAGCTCACAGCCTCCCAGCCTCCCGTGTACCTAGGGTTACAGGCATAAGCCACCACACCTGGCTAATTTCATACCAACTTCAAAACCATTTTTTCAAATGTTTCTTATAACACGAGAACTCAGAGTTTCCCTCACAGTTCAGTTATTAACAATGACTGAGGAGAAAAAAAAATGCTTTAAAAAATAGCGAAGCAAGCCCAGAGTTTGGCCTAGTGGTAGAGTGCTTGCCTAGCATGCACAAAGGCCCAGGTTCGATTCCTCGATATCACATACATAGAAAAAAGCAGGAAGTGGTGCTGAGGCTCAAGTGGTAGAGTTCTAGCCTTGAGAAAGTCCAAGGACAGCACTCTGGCCCTGAGTTCAAGCCCAGGACTGGCAAAAAAAAAATGGCAAAGCAAACCAAGAGCTGGTGGTTCCCACCTATAATCCCAGTTACTCAGGCAGCTAAGAGCTAAAGATGGCAGTTCAAAGTCAGCCTGTTATATTCATCTCTGATTAGTCACAAAAAGGCTGCAAGTACAGTTGTAGCTCAAGTGGTAGAGTAGCATCAAGTGAAAAATCTAAGGGACAGCACTCAGGCATTCTCTCTCTCTCTCTCTCTCTCTCTCTCTCTCTCTCTCTCTCTCTCTCTCCCTCCCTCCCTCCCTCCCTCCCTCCCTCTCTCTCTCTCTCTCTCTCTCTCTCTCTCTCTCTCTCTCTCTCTCTCCTTTGCACACACACAAATTACAAAGCATTTAGAATTAACCCATAACCAGTAATTTTATACCCATAAGACAGTAATGTCACCAGCGAGTTTTCCATGCTCAGAGATGAGTGGTATAGAGCATGGATGAGAACACAGACCCCCAAAAGAAAAGGACAAAGGGACTCAGACTCATCCCCAAGCTCCACAACTAACCAGCTGTATATCTTCGACAAGTTATTTAATGTCTCTGCACCTGTTTTCTATAAAATGGAAACCATAACATTATTACTAGGTAGAGATTTAGGAGAATTTAAATTAATATACATAAAACGGGCCGGGAGTTTGGCCTAGTGGTAGAGTTCTTCCCTAGCATACAGGAAGACCCAGGTTTGATTCCTTGGTACCACATCCATAGGAAAAACACAGAAGTGGTGCTGAGGCTCAAGTGGTCGAGCTCTAGCCTTGAGAAAGTCTAAGGACAGTGCTCAGGCCCTGAGCTCAAGCCCAGGACTGGCAAAAAAAAATTATATATATATATATATATGTGTATGTGTGTGTGTGTGTATATGTGTACATAAAACTCTTCCAACAGTCCCTTGCACTTAGTAAGACCTATGAAAATGTGGATTCTCATGACCGAGGGTCTGAAAAAGAATGTCTTTTATAAACATTTAAGCTTTCCTTTCCTCATTCTCCCTTTCCTGATAATCACTATGCCCAGCAAGGTTTAGGGTTCATTGAACTCACAAAGCAAATGCAAATCAGGACCATATCTCTTCTTCACAAAAACACACCTATACTTCCTAAGCTTTCTCCTGGAGTATTTTTCTTGGGTTTAGCTCTGCTCCTCTCTCTGGCTTCCTCTTCTCTGAGCCAGCAAAGTTCTGTATGATTTTCTTGATCTTTACTTAGGCCTTTCTCTCTTGTTCATTTGTATTCTGATAGAGCCATTCTAAGAATCCAGAGGGTTCTATTCAATAGACACTCAGCACCATATATGAGCTCTTATGGAGTGGGAAGAGGTAGACAAGTATAATACACCATTTATTTATTTATATTATTTATTTTATTTGCATTATGGGGAATTGATTCTGAGGCCTTGAAACATGCTAGATAAGCACTCTACTACTTAAGCCCAGCACACAGTCATTTTGCTCTTAGTTTAGTTTTCAGATAGCATCTTGCTCATTTGCCTTGGCACAGCTTCGGAAGATGATCTGCTTATTTCCACCTCTTGAGTAGCTAGAAATTATAAGCACAAGTCATCCCAAATATCTGCCATTTTTAAAGCAGAGAGAGAGAGAGAGAGAGAGAGAGAGAGAGAGAGAGAGAGAGAGAGAGAGAGAGAGAGAGAATAATTCCTTTGATAACTCTGAAGGAGGGGAGAAATAAAAGTTTCAAAAAACCTAATATAAGCCAGGGGCCGGAGGCTCATGCCTTTATCCTAGTTACTCAGGAGGTTAAGATCTGGGGGCCAGCCTGGGCACAAAAGTTCATGAGACTCTTATCTCCAATTAACCACCAGAAAACTGGAAATAGAACTGTGGCTCAGATGGTACAGCACTAGCCTTGAGCTGAAGAGCCCAGAGACAGCACCCATATCCAGAATCCAAGCCCCACAACCAACAAAACAAACAAGCAACAAAAAAACCTAATATAATGTCAAACCAAAACTAAATAAATGAGGATTAAGGGGAGAAACAAGGAAAGGAAGAAAGGCAACGCAGCAAGTGCAGTCATTATTTTTATTGTACATTACTCTTTTTAAAAATGAACTATCTACATCTCTGGCCATAAAAGAAATACAAATCAAAACAACTTTTGAGATTCTACCTCACTCCAGTTAGAATGCCATTATCAAGAAATCTAATAACAACTGATGCTGGCGGGATTGTGGCCAGGAGAGATCGCTACTACACTGTTGGTGGGAGTGCAAACTCATTCACCACTCTGGAAAGCAGTATGGCAGTTCCTCAAAAGACTAAACATAGAGCTCCCCTATGACCCAGCAATTCTACTACTTGGCATTTACCCAAACGTCCAGAAACAAGGACATACTAAAGCCACTAGCACAATGATGTTCATTGCAGCACTAGTTACCATAGCAAAGATATGGAACCAACCCAGATGCCTCTCAGTAGATGACTGGATCAGGAAGATGTGGTGCTTACACACAATGGAATTCTATGCTGCCATCAGAAAGAATGACATCACCCCATTTGTAAGAAAATGGAAAGACTTGGAAAAAATCATATTAAGTGAAGTAAGCCAGACCCAAAGGAACATAGACTCACTGTTTTCCCTCATTTGTAATAATTAGTACACACAGGACTCTCCTAGCAGAGGATTACAATAGCTCAAAACCTAGATACATAAGGTCATATAAGATAAGACTAAATGAAAGAATCTCCAGGATATGGAATCAAGAGCTTTATCTTCTATGGTTGTTCTTCTTAATGTACATGTTGTCTCTCTTCTCCTTTGTTGCCCTTTGGTTAATCTCATATTGTTACTGTACCTGACTTTGTTACCTGGCATATTATATATTTGTTTATTTATTTATTTGAAATAGGAAAGGGAAGGAGGAAAAACAAGATGTTTGGGAGGGGGTTGGAGAGGAAAAGGGGGAAAACATGAGAAGGGGTATCAATGTGCAAGATATAATGCACCTACTATCTGACAAATGTAACTGAAAACCCTCTATATATTACCTAAACAATAAAAAATAAAAACATGAGCTATGCAACTTGAGGGAGGGGATGGGAGGGGGAAATGGCAGAGAAAATGAAGAGGTGACATTGACCAAGAAGCATTATACTCATTACCTGACTTAGAACTGAAACCCCTTCAAACAACTACTGAATAATGATAATGAAATAAAGAAGAAGATGGTGTGTATAGAAGAGTCAAGTTGGTATCTTAAACTTGCATACCTTATAATATGTGATAATAATAGACTTCTATTATCTTATAATATGGGACATGAGGCCTGGAGATGATAATACTTACCTGTTTCAGACAACATAGGTATTCCTGATCCATTCCCCTTGTGTGTTCTTGTCACTCTCCTCTCAGAGGACACACACACACCTTCCTGCCACCCTAAAGGAATCAATCACTGGCTGAGCAGTGGATGGAAGTCACACCCCTTTTGCATACTCTATAAGACCGTGTCACCTGAAGGGCTTTGTCTGCGGTAGATCATTCACATCTTCTTCCCTTTCCTAGTCCTCCTTTGTTTATTTCCATCTTTGGTTTCTCCTGGGACCATCACATGGATCTACCCCACACATGTGAAGCTCATCTCAGTGTCTGTTTCTGAGGACCAGTGCCTTAAATCCTAACTCTCATAGAATTTAGAAAGGATGGAGTATGGTAGAGAGCATGAATCAGTGGGTAGTATACAGTTAGTCTTGCTTCAGCATTATTTTGGCTGGAGGATGGACCTACTGCATCAAGAGCAACCACGGTGGCTATGATAGGGATTTCAGACAAACATAAATTAAAAATATACAAACTCTTGAGGAATGTTGAAGGAGTGGAATAATCCACATAATTGCTTCCAGTCGTATGGCTGGCTGGACCTTTGCCCTTAATTACAAGGGAATAATGCTTCCGACTGAGTTGTAATATAAAGAGGCTTCTACTCTGTGCCCGGTGAGACCCACCACAGGCATTCAATTTAGCTAACAAGTATGGATACTAAGAAGATGTGAATGGTGAATGTTCTCTTTCCTATGTGCTTTTTTTTTTTTTTAATAAGTGAAACTCTTTGGTTCGTCCTTTAACCTGGTTTCATAGAGTAGTTTCAAGGTGGCTTGTTTGAAGGTAAGCAGCAGGAGTCTTAAGAACTTAATTTTAAGAAATTCAAAGAGCAAAGAATGCACTTTGTTCTTTGAGTTTCTTAAATCTATATTTCATAGCCTTTCATAATAATTTGTCTTTTATGGATAAAATATACACAACTCATTGAGGCCAAAAAAAAGGCATCTGAAGTGACCTTGGGTGGGCAGTTTTTCTGTTTTTAAACAGCATGTATAGGGTATATTATTAAGATTTCTCTATGGCAGGATTTCTGGTACCTAGAAAGGCTCAGAAAGAACTTGTCATTTCTTTATTTTTCAGTTCAAAAATAAGGGCAAAGAAACTTACTCATACAATTTCTTTTTTTTTTCCTCCCTAAGGTTTTCATTTACCAGCTCCTAAAGAGAGAGAGAGAGAGAAAAGAAAAAGAAAGAAAATTGATACAGGCAAAAATCCCAATGTGAGTTAAAAAAAAAAAAAGAGAGAAGTAAAGTAATAGTGGCTGGTGGGGGGAACTTGTAAGTGAATTATTATGATCGTAGGTCCTAAAAAATTTATTCTTTTCTGGTTCTCTCATCTGACCCCACTGCAGCCTGGCTTTTGTCCACTTCCCAGTGCTTGAGCCATTAATGATCTCCTCCAGGCCAAATGCACTGTTCTCTCTCCCCGTCCAAACTCTCTTTAATCTATTTGTTGCCTTTGTTCGACTCCACCACTGTCTTCCTCCTCCTCTATAAGCCTCTCTTCTTCTAATTTTGTCTGATCCTTTACTATTGCTTTTCTTTTCAATGTCATCATATTTTTTTAAAAATTAAAAAAACTGAAAATGATAATCAGAAAAGAGGGGGGGAAATAAGAGCCTAATTCAAATGTCATCGTTTTATTGCATTTTTCTTCTATTCCCCCTGCTGGTTTTTATGCAATCTGAATAGGATTTTTGTGTTCTTTTTCTACCAAATACTTTCTTTTAATTATTTCCCAGGTTGCTATATAGGCTTTATAATCTCTCTCCATAATTCCTTGTAATCATTGCCACTGTCTCTATCAGGGTCCCCTTCTCACTCTGTTCTTTTCCCGCCCTTGGATTCCCACCTCTACATCTCCCACAAAAAGCCACTGAGCCAAAAGCCTTGTCCCACATTCTCCTTTCCTAACCCCTTCTGTCTCTTCTGTTCTAATGATATGAATCTCATTTGAGCAAAATAAACTTTCTTTTGTTCCCATCAAAATACTCAAAGCCAGATATAGAACCTCTGAAGCTAACTTGGCAATTTATAACAAAGGTGTAATTTCTGAAATATCTAAGACATATCTTTCCTCTAAACAAACCCCCCAATTTTTTTTTTTTAGAGTTCCTAATGATGTGTCTGGTAAGAACCAATACTTAATGAATAGCTTTCAATAAATAGAAAATGGAATTCCAGTTTCCAAATTTTCTTCAGATTAGACAAGTGAATATTAGTAGCGAGTCTATTAAAAACAGGAGAGAGGACTAGGGATGCTAGAAATACAGACCAAGTGGTAAAGCACCCCCTGTACAACACAAATAAAGAACAAACAAAAACACTCTTTAATTAAGCAAAGCTAAAATATTTTTTTCCTGGAAGAATTTTCAGAGCCATTAAAATATTAATTCTGGAATAATTGTTAAGCATTCAGCAAAGATTTGCTTATTGTGTGTGGCATTAAGTTATACTACCTGCATGATTTCCCAAGACCAAAGAGGTTTATTTTTGAGGGCTATTTAAATAGATATTTAGAAGATTATTTCTTGCAGCATTCTTTAGAATGGTTAAAAGCTCCAGACATTCCTAGTATCTAGAAGTTGATCATTAACTATTGCACAATAAAAGATCATACAGCCATTACATTATATGATATTAATGTTAAAAGATGTCATCCAATATATATCTGAAATATCAGATTAAAGGACAGAATAAACTTTTGTATGCTAGCTCTCTAAATAGGCAATCCTATAAAGTATTAATGAATATATAAAAGATGACATGGATACATCCCCTAAAGTTAACAGCAATTATCTTTTGTTGATAGACTTTATATTATTATTTATTCTTATTTTTATAATGACTCCCTTAACTAGTTAGAAAAGGAGGTTTTTCATTTAAATAAATAAGTATAAGCAGTAATCAGTGGAAATATACAGCACAGGTGGACATTGAGATAAAATTAAGGATTACAACCTAACCTTTTAGAAAGCTTTTCTGAGCTAAGCATTTTAAACACACAATTATTTTTAAATATTAGAATCTATTTAACTTCTTTGCACTGGAACTCTTAAATATGACCTGGCTATCTAGAGAATAGCTTGCATTTCCCAGAACTTCAGGGAGAGGAGATCATTTGAGACTAAGGCTGGTTTTGCCCATGTCTGACTGTGAATAGGATATGTAATGACTCTGAGTTCAGTTTCCTCAAATCTACAATGAAAATGGTGTGTACCATCCTTTTATCCCAAGTTTGATGATTTCATCCAAGATGTCTCAGAAAGTTAAATTAACCACCAAAAAGCCAGAAGTGGAGCTGTGGCTCAAGTGATACAGTGCTAACCTTGAGCACAAAAGCTCAAGGACAGCACCCAGGCCTGGAGTTCAAGTTCTAGGATCACCAGAGGGAAAAACAGAGGAGCTGGTGCCAGTGGCTCACATCTATAATCCTAGCTACTCAGTAGGGTGAGATCTGAGGATCTCAGTTCGAAACCTGACCAGGCATGAAAGTCTGTGAGACTCTTATCTTCTGTTAACCACCAGAAAACCAGAAGTAGCACTGTGGCTCAAAATAGTAAAGTTTTGAGTCAAAGAGATCAGGGACAGGCCCAGGCCCAGAGCTCAAGGTCAATCAGCAAGAGCAACAACAACAACAACAATAACATAATAATAATAATAATAATAATAATAATAATAATAAAAGGAATGAAATGCAGGGGGTGATATGTGATCAATTATAATTACTTTTTAATCTTCCTCATGAGTTGTAAATATGCAAATAAATACATACACTGTATCTAGTATCTAAATTTCATGTAATACATCAAACTATCATTTTGTATATGCTTTTCCCAGTGATTCTAATAGTGTATTAACTGATTCAAAACTATAACTAAAGCTTTAGCCTGACAAAATTATTCATTTCAATGTTAAAATAGAAAAAAACAGAAGTTGGTAATATGCAACTATGAAATAGTTAAATATGCGATACTATGTTATGAAGAATATCACAATGTGCTGCCATTAAAAAGCTACAGAAAAAGTATTAAATGTCAGCAGAAGGTATTTACAAGCTATTTTTATTGGAAAAGGTAGGTTACAAAATGACATGTAAAATATAAGACCAATTTTTACACCACCCATTTTGTTCTAAAATATCTATATGTATAAAGGAAGATTTCAAAGACTCTACAACAGGAACTTCTCCTGGCAACCACTGGGTCAATATGTGTTTTCTAAATTGTATTAAATGCATAGCAATAACAATCAGTGACCTTTTACGTTTTCTCCATAGTTTGTTTTCATTGTACTCTGAGTAACATAAATCATGTGTGCTTTAAGGAAAAGTACTTAATTAAGCTACATAAATAAATGTTTATTTAATATGATAGTGTAAACTCGATCTCTTATTTATTTATTTATTTTTTGCCAGTCCTGGGCTTGAGCTCAGGGCCTGAGCACTGTCCTTGGACTTTCTCAAGGCTAGAGCTCTACCACTTGAGCCTCAGCACCACTTCCGGCTTTTTTCTATGTATGTGGTACCAAGGAATCGAACCCGGGTCTTCATGCATGCTAGGCAAGCACTTTAACCACTAGGCCAAACTCCTAGCCCTCGATCTCTTTTTTAAAAATAATGAGGTATTAATGGAAATAAATAAAATTGAAGTGACTTTAAAGAAATGATATGTCTGAATTCAGTGTCTGAATCTATATTTCTTTCCTCTTTTGTAAATATATTTATTGTAATTAATAGAAGGGTTACATTATATTCACCAAATAGAAGGTGCATTACTTCACAAACATTGCTACCCTTTCTCATGTTTTTGTCCTTCTTTCCCTCCCCCCACCCCCCTCTTTTTTTTTTTTTTCTTAATTTTTGCCAGTCTTGGGGCCTGAACTCAGGGCTTTGGTTTTGTCCCTAAGCTTTTTTTTTTTTTTTTTCCCCTCAAGACTAGTGCTCCACCACTTGAGCCACAGCTCCACTTCCAAGTTTTTTGTGGTTAGTTGGAGAGAACACTCTCAGGGACTTTCCTGCCCAGGCTGGCTTTGAATGGTGATCCTTAGGTCTCCTGAGTAGCTAGAATCCTAGAATTACAAGCAGGAACCAGTAGCACCTGGCAGCTTTATATTTCCCCCAGAAGTCTGGTATATAAGTGGTATCAATACACACTAACATCTTATGGAGCCCTGAAATAAATCAAGCTGTTATGAATTCTGAACATCTTGCATAAGCTGATTTGAACACTCAACAATCTCTCTTAGGGGATAATTCGGAGTAGACTCTGTAATGTGAGCATAATGCCATTCCTATCATTTATGCATCTAAAATCTGAAGACTAGTATAATGTTTTTCAAAAGGTGGTGATACCTATAAAGGAGGGATGATGTTTATGTTGCCTAGAATATTGAAAGGAATATTAGCTAAATTGCCATCCTTTAAAAAAATTCTAAAGTTGAATGTCTTGATCTCAGGCATTTTTTAAGCCCTAGAAGATCAGTTTAGCTTTATGAATGCAAGTCTAAAATACTTTGACCATGTTTGTGCTGGAGACTAATGAAAGCCAGCAGGCTCTGGTGCCATTGTCTTAAGTGGCACACAGGAAAATGGCCCCTGTAAGAAAACATTCAAGACAAAGCACCACCAGACGTGTTTAGTCAAATTCCCAGAAAGTTGCTATCACAATTCAGATTTAAGAAAGTAAATTTGCTTTGATAGTATTTAGGTGGGATAAATGCAGTTTTTTTTAATGTCAAATTAAATAATAAAACTAAAATGACTGTAAGGACTTTCATCTTTTGGGTTCTGAAACTATTCATTCATGTCTTTATCATCCCACTTGTTGTCATATTTACAAAACATCTCTAGTATTGTGTTTTCTTTTAAATCTCCCAATAAGCCAAGACCCCATACAAAGCCTCGGGAAAGATGTGCTGGCCGCACAGTCATTTGTCACCTGGGAGGATCTCGTCTTCTTGTCCCACAAATGCTTCTAGTCTGACTTCCTCCTTCGGAAGGCTCAGCATGAGAAGCAATCTGCTAGGAACCTTATGCAAGGGGAGCAGAAAAGGAAGTCACTAGATTTGAAAATAATCATAGCCATGCCCAGACATTCTGTTCATGGTCTGGCTGTCAGCTCATTCCTAAGTTAAAAATATCATTTCAGTGATGTTGGAAGTTACCTAGCCCTACTTGGATCAGTTTTCCTCTATTTTCATCTTCTCATATGGCTCAATACTCTCCACCTTGTGTTATCCATTCACTCAGTAAATATCACAGAGCTTTTCCCTTGTGCCTAGCACACTACCAAGCAGTGACTAAGGGCATAGCACCGGCATTCTTGAGCTTGGAAAGCTTCCTCGCCACTTTCTAACCAATGTCCTTTTCTAGAATCTAAATTCCTAGCGACTTTAATTCTAGGTCCTCAACAGTACTCAAGAGAACATTGTACATGGTTCTATCAATCAATGCTTGAATAATGAACTGATTCACTTTGGTTCATTTTTTTGACCTTGAATGCTACATTTCCATTTGTCCCCTACTTAATTTTCCCTCATTCTTAATGTTCTTATTTCAATTTACAAAATACCGAATAAAAGAAATGTAGCTTGCAGGAAAGGAAATGTAACAACAGATGCAAGGGGGAAAAAAAAAGTAAGTTTCATTTGCTACATTCAAAGTGCTACGTCTCCAAAGTATAAAACATTAAAATAAATATCTGATTAAGGAAATTATTCCGATCAAATGTTCATTTGATTTCTGTACACCTTCCATTCAAATAACAGGCTTGTGAAAATGTCATATTTATCTTAATGGTTTGCCAAATCAACACTTATTAGGAATTAAACAAATAAGTCAAAGATAGTTAAGTTTTGAAACCGTTCTTTATTAAGATGACAGTGTTAGACTAGGTTCAGTTTTTGTGTGAATGGATGACCCCTTTCTGTGTTCAGAGTCTTTCTTGCAGCTATTTACTTTTTTCTCTTGTATTTTTCTTCCCTTATATAAGAGAAATAAACTTGACTATTATATATTCAAATTCTAGGCAATGATTCTAGAAGTAGAATGAAACAAGTAGAATAAGGCTTTGAGTTTTCACATATCACACTTTATCTCTTCATTTTATGGAAATTTCCTGCTCCTTAAAAAAATCAGTGTGATTTTTCTGAAGGGTCATAGGTATGACAATTTAGCTTTCAAGGTCAAACTCTGTAACCAGGCCCCCTCTTCTAGCCACTAGATGACACTACCTCCCTAAAAATAAGAAAGTT
Organism: Megascapheus bottae; assembly: GCF_031878675.1. Lineage (NCBI taxonomy): Eukaryota > Metazoa > Chordata > Mammalia > Rodentia > Geomyidae > Megascapheus > Megascapheus bottae. The sequence continues at coordinate 49,132,450 of NC_143518.1, read as the reverse complement.
GTTTGCTGTGCTTTATAGGGAAAAAATACTCAAGATATTTGAGCTTTGCTACATTTGGTATTTTTCTGTTTTTAATGGATTTTTTTAAAGTAATGATACTTCTCACAGGAAAAAAATTCTAAAGTTTTCAAGTCTCATTCAGGTTCAAACATGTCAGTAATGGAGCCAGTTCTTCAGCTTTTGTTGTTGTATTTTTATTCAATTATCAGTTTCTGGTTTGAACTGTTATGACCAGAATTGTGAGGACAAATCAGCTTAAGCTTTATTATTTATTTATTCATTTATTTACATTTATTTCCTTTCTGAAATACAAGAGGGAATTGGTCTACTTGTCCAGATAATTTACATGTGTACTACTTTTCTTTTCTTTTTTTTTACTCCTGTACCTGATATAGTTTTTCCTGGGGTAACTGTGACTGGGGGAAAAAGCTGCAATGCAGTGGAGATGCTGGTGTTGGGCTATGAATTATGCATGAGAGTGATCTGGTGCTTGCTGTAGCTCAGCCTGGAAGTAAAAGCTCAGGTCCACACCTTCCTGACCAGTAAGACAACAAAGCAGACCACACAGTGCCTTTAACCCTTCCGATTCACAGGCATTTTAAGCAGGCCCTTAGAATCCTGTGATCAGGAAATACAACCACAATCCTTGATCTAAAGGAACACCAAAAACCCTCTCATCTGTGCATGTGCTGGTACTAGGGCTTGAACTCTGGGTCTAGGCACTGTCCTTTAGCTTTCTTACTCAGGGAAAGTGTTCTGCCTTTTGAGCCATAGCTTCACTTCCAGCTTCTTGATGGTAACTGGAAGTAAGAACTTCATGGACTTTCCTCCACTGGCTAGCTTCAAACTAGAATTCTTAGATCTCAGCCTCTGGACTAGCTAGTATTACGGGCATGAGGTACTGGCAGTGGGCTCGCATCTCTCTTATAATTGTTGACAACAACCTTGGAATAAAGATTCTGATCGAAAGAGATGCTCATCTCTTTTTAAGGGCTTCCCACATTTGCCTATCTAGAATTGTTCATTTTTTCTTTGGATATGGCATAAAAGTCTGCGCTTGTTCACATTTCAGTGTCACCTACTCTTAAAACCAATGTCCTCAACCTATGAAAACTTCATTAGCTCTTTCATTCCTGCAGCTACTCAACAAAAATTGCAGACTCTTCTAACACGGAATATAGTGGCTATCAAACTATTCACTGAGAAGATTACGAATCTAGCCAACTGTATGCACATGTGTGTATGAAAGTGGGTGAATACATGCCAACATGCCACAGGTAAGACTTATCTTAGAAAGTAGTGATTGCTATGGGAACAAAAATTGGAGAAAGTTTCTCAGAAAAGCTACAACTCAAGCTAAGTAAGAGAAGTTGAGTTTTAAAGAACAGCATGGCCGTAATGTAATAAACAATCAGAGGCAATTGGAATGTCTTAAATACAAAGGGTGCTTATTAACGCAACTACTCGAAGACAATGTGTTTGATGTCTATAGACTGGGTTTGGGACCCATAGAATAAGGAGAGATGGTTCAGGAAGTTCACCCATAAATTCACCTGCTTAAGAAAAATGCATCACAAAGATAGCTACACTAAAGCAACAAGCACAATCATGATTCATTGAACCATATTCATTTACCATAGCCAAGATATGGAATCCACCCAGCCGCCCCTCAGTGGATGAATGGATCAAGAAAATGTGGCATATATACACAATGGAATTCCATGTTTCCACCAGAAAGAATGACCTGGAAATAGAAAGACCTGGAAAAATTACATTAAGTGAAGTAAGCCAGACAAAAAGAAACAGGTTGCATGGTTTCCCTTATTTTTTTGTAACTAGAATGTGCCTATAAATCCACAGTAAATACTTAGGATGGTAAAAGACAAAAACAATTACACTTGAACATGATAAATTATGCAGCATTCTAGACATTCACACAAGGAGACCAAAGGAGTATATTCTTAGGAGAAGATCACAAAGGCTCAATAGCTATGTGTGTGTGATCATATAAAACACTGTTTCTCAAAATGAACTTCATATGTAAGTTTATCTGTTTGGGGGCAGGCAAGGGGAAGTATAAAAATGCTGGTAAACAAATGCAGTACTGATATTCACTAGACACTTTGTTGAAAATGAACTATACAACTTGTTGGGGGAGGGGGATCAAGGAGGGAATAACTGGGGGAAAAATGAGGGAAGAGGTGAGACTGTTCAAAAAGAAACATACTCGCTACCTGATTTATGTAACACTAATCCCTATGTACATCACCTTTATAGTAGCAATAAGAAGACGACATGGTGATGTTTTCCATTATCTGTCATTTTCCTTGAGTGATAAAATATCTCCCCAATCAACTTCTTACTCTCTTGCTTTCTGGTGGCTACTCATGCTACTAATATCATGAAGGGGTTGGTAGGGGTGGAAATGCCTGGTTCTTGGTCATCAGTCCACATCTGTTCCCGAGTGCTGCTGTGGCTGCTATAACAAAAGGCCTCAGTTGTTGCTCACGACTCTGTAGTCTGGAAAGTCCAAGATTGACAAGGACCCATATCTTAATCACAGCACCTCTGGCTGTGTCCTCCTATGGTGGGAGATTCCAAAGAAACTCCTTTAATTACTTCATGCAGGCACTAATCCTGCATCACTTTTACAAAACCCCATCTCTTAATTCTGCCACCTTGGGTGGCAGGATTGGAATCTGTTAGGGAACACAATTCTTTCGAATCATGCAGGGGGTTCACTCTTCTTTAGGTTTCTCCATGCAATGGGAAGTATCGTCCTGCTTCCCATAGGAGACTTTTGAAAGGCTTTAGTCATTTCCCCCTCACTTCTGTTTCTGGATTTCTGGAATCCATGTGAGACTAGGACACATACCTGTGTTCTGAATCTCCTCACATGGATGGGAGTTTAGTTGGGTAGTCCACTTTTTCACAGCTCAGTCTAGAAGGGGACTATGGCTCATAATCTTTCCTTAGAAAAATACCCTTATTTCCCCCTTGTTGTCCCTTCTAGTCCCTTCTTACTCTAGTCCTGGATAATCTTTACTAAGCAGAAGGAATCCTTTCTCCTGCATTATATGACTTAATTATGATGGAGCTCTGAGTCCCTAACACCTTAGATATCTGCAATCCTAAAAACTGATATTCTACAGTGTCATTTCTCCTGAGTTGGTGCCTGGCTGAAAGGCAGATCTTGGTGACAGTTGGAATATCTGAGCCTCTACTGAAGTCTCCAACACTGACCCAACAAAGCTTCGGAGGAGGCTTGAACTATTCCAGATAAGGAGCCTACGCAGGGGACAAGAGGGAGATATGGCAAGAAATACTACAAAGGAAGAAATAGCTAAGAGTTGAGAGCTGGAGGTAGAGAGGAAGTAAACTTGAGTGGGTCATGAGATTGAGATTGACAGATTGGAAGGAGGTGATGGTCAGTTGTCCTATTACTCATATTCCCCTTCTCTTTTCCATCTATCCACCCCAGTCACAATGTCTTATTAATGAAAAGTTCTTCTAGTTCCAATTCCTCCTCTCTATCAGCCAATTTCTCCTCTCTATCACCAGTCACCACCCTTTCAAGGCCAGTAGCCTCTCCATCTTTCTCCTCTCCCATCCCCCTTCTAAATTCTTAGCTATTCAAGTCACAAAAATGTTCCTTCTAAGCAGGTATCTGATTGATTATGCCAGTTAAAATGGTCTAAACACCCACAGACCCCACACAATGCAATCTAATCCCTAAGTACAAGGCTCTATCTTAAGACCTACTCCCTACTCCTTCCTAGTAACCCTTTGGACAAAGACTTCCACAGCCTAAGGCCAAGCAGGGAAGCAGCATGGTATGGTGGTCCAGGGCCTCCACACACGGCATACATCCTGGAATTACTTGGACAAGTAATGTGGGGGGGGGGGAGGGAGAGGAGCGTTGCTGGAGATTGAACCCAGTCTTGAATGTACTAGGCGAACACTTTACCACTGAGCTACATACCCAACCTAGGACAAGTCCTTTTAACTTTTGGTCATCATCTATAAAATGCCAACGGAAGGATTCAATAATACTGTATTCTAAGAGTATTTCTGGTACAGGGTCCCAGTTCTACAAACATTTAATAAAAATAGTCTCCTGGACTGCCAAATCCTCTGCTACCCCAGCAAACTTGTACCATTAGTCTCTTTTTCTTGGTATATTGTCTTTTCCTTCTAGAAGGAGTTAAAAATGCCAGGGTTTCAACTGTACTTTGTTGACTCACTATTGAAATTATACCGCTGGATACTTTGTGTTACTTCCCCATGGCTCCTCTGACAAATGGCTCAAAGGGAGATGGCTTAGAACCTCACACATGTATCTTCTCAAGGTTTTGAAGTCTGAACTCAGGATCACTGGGCTGAAAACCAGATCTCAGCAGGGCAGTATGCTCTGCAGAGGCTCCAAAGGAAAATCCATGCCTCTTCCAGCTTCTGCTGGAGGCTAGCATTCTTTGGCTTATCATATCAATCCAATCTCTGCCCCTCTGGGTGGGTGGGTCACCTTGCCACCTTCTGTCTCTTCCATCAGGGCCCTTGGGACTGCACTGAGGACATTCAGGATCCTCTCATTACTTCCAGCCTTAAGCCATTCCTTCCAATCACCTGAGGTAATGTTTACTGGGGTAAGGACCTAATGTTCTTCAATGCTGTTATTAAGCTACTTAATAACAAGGGTGCTGATGTTTACCTGCCCCCCCCCAGACACTAAGTACTCAGTAAATGGAGCCCCTCCACACATGGTCTATGCATGGCTTACGCTCCTCCTACTCTTTCTTTCTTTGTGAGAGCTTGATTTCCCCTGGCTAGAGCTATTTCTTCCATGTGTTAATCTTTAGTTGGAAAGATATCTGATTCGGGAATTACATCATCTCCTAGGTCAGAGAAATTAAGCAAAGGGAACAATCTTCACTATTTCTCCTGCATTTCACCGAGGCAGAGTAACCATTAAAAAAAAAAATGCCTTTCTTTCCAGGTCATGGGGTAGAAGCGTGTGGCAAAGGACCGATGTCCCCTGGCAGTGTGAAGCCTCTTTCAGGGAATGTGAGAATGCAGAGTGGCCGAGTGACAAGAACGAGCTGCCTGAAGACAGCTGTCATCGGTCTGCCCTGGCTGGGCGCTTGCCATTCCTTTGGCTGGTTATTTTAAACACAGTTTTCAACGTAACTCAAGCTCCGAAATTCATGTCTGTTGCTTCACTGACCGCTTCCCCATCTTGAGTCACCTAAGTTCAACACGGGGATCTTTCTGAAATGAGACTGTTGTACCGGGCACAGCCACCCGAAGTCTGCCACAGCCACAGCTCACCTGGGAAAGACAGCTCTGCGGAAATTGTCCTCAAAAAGAAAGGGAGGGTATGGGGGGGGGGGAAGGAACCTATGGGCAACACAAGTCAACAAGTAGATGGCTTTGTACAACAAATCCTTCAAACACCAAGTTTTGTACTGTAGTATCAATCAGAGCTGTGGACTTCCCTGTCGGTCTTTTTCATCTTTTGTGTTGGGGAGACCTCTCGCTTCCCCCAGAAATCAGAATGTTGAAAACAAAACCGTCGGTTAAGAATCCATCAGTACATCCACAACTATACATACATAAAGTTGTAGCATTTGAGAAAGCTCTCGGACCCATCATGGCAAATGGGAATAAGTACCAGCCACCAAGAGGTAGCATCCTGGCTCTGGAGACATCATCTCATGAGAATCACATTGTTACCCTCTGTGGCAGAGATGATCTCTCCAGGACCTGGGAAAGCTGGGTTAATGGCCAGCCAGATGTCATGGATAACTGAGGCTCTTATTCAACTAACGATGCTTAGCTTTGCTCCTTACCTCTAATTCTCGCCTCTAGACCCTTGGCAGATGTTTAAGATAAACGTTCCAGTCTTCCCTAGCTTGTTAAGGCCACACCATCGGTTTCTCTTAATAAACCCTCCCGGGGGGCCCAGGTTTCTCTTAAGCCCACGGCAAGGAGAGAGCAGCAGGTGGGCTGGCTCGCCCGCCAGGCACTGTTGTCACAACTTTCTGGAGTTTGGCTCCTCTCTGTGACTCAGGACCCAAGTGACTTTCCTGGGCTCACACTCAGGGGCTGAAAACCACGGCGGGGCCCAGCGCCGCGTGGGGACGGCGGGCAGGGCCCTGACCCCCCCCCCCCCACCCCAGCCCCCCCCACCCCGGGCCCCGGCCAAGGTCCTCCCCGCCTCCCGCTCGGCCGCAGCACGGCGTCCCCGGGCCCACCGGGGGGGCCGGGCGCCGACTGCGCTCCCGCGACGAGGGCTCACACAGCCCGGCGCGGGAGGCCGGAGGGCCCCCTCTGTCCACGGACGACGGTCCAGCCCAGCCTCGGCCCGGGGGGCTGCGGGGCCCGGGGATCCGGGGCCCGGGGTCGCGGGGCTGCGGCTCTGCGTGGCGGCCCCGCCGGAAGGGGCGGGAAGCGGGGAGGGGCGGGGAGGGTGCGGCCGGGGTGGGGTCCTGGGCGGGATCCCGCGCCCGGGAAGGGGTGGGGGGGACGGGAGGGAGGGCGCCCCCCCTCCGGGGCGCGCGGCCCGGCGCGGCCGTCCCTTCCGGGGCGCGGGCGCTTCCCACCCCGCCCCCCGCGGCTCGGGGTGACGCGTCTCCAATAACAGCTCGCGGGGCGCCGCGCTCGGGCACAACGGCGCCGCGCGCCCCTCCGCCCCGGTCGCAGCCGCCATGCGGGCCGAGGGCCACGGCGGCCTGGAGCGCTTCTGCAGCCCGGGCAAAGGCCGGGGGCTGCGGGCGCTGCGGCCCTTCCAGGTGGGCGACTTGCTCTTCTCCTGCCCGGCCTACGCCTACGTGCTCACGGTCAACGAGCGGGGCAACCACTGCGAGCTCTGCTTCGCCAGGTAGGCGGCGGGCGGCGGGCGGCGGGCGGCGGGCGGCCGCGGCCGGGGAAGTGCGCGAGCCGCGCGGGGTCCTAGCGCCGCCGGCGGGGCGGCCGGAGGGTCGGGGTCGTGGGGAGGGGCGCTCGGGCCGCGCTGCTCCCCGCCCCCCCTGCCGCCCGACGGGGCCACGTGCGCCTGCGGAAAGCAGCCGGGTTCCCCGTCGCACACCCCGTCCCGCGCCTCTGCAGAGTTGCAGGCTCACAAATGTGCCAGCCCCCTCCCCCCACACCCTCATGCCGGTTTCTGCCCTCCCACGTGGGCTGGGCGCCCAGCCTGTGCCGGGCCTGGACAGCGCTGCCCACTGGGAGCACTGGCTGCGGGGACCCGGATTCCACGGTCAGTCCGGTTTCCGCCCCCTCCCTCCGCCTCCCCTCCCCCCCAGCCTCTGCCTTAGTGGCCTTTTTCTCCCCAAAGGAACGGTAGTGAAGTCAGTGAGTGGACTCCCCCCGCCGCCCCTTCCTCCCCTCTGAACTAGGTATTGGGAAAGAAGCCAGTGGGGTACCCTCGATTTGGAGGGGTCTTCAGGGTGGGAGACCTGTCCCACTTTGAGCATTAGGAAAACGTGGTCGTTGGGGAGAGGCGGCAAAAGTGAGACGAAATTCAGTTGTAAACTGTTGTATTCACTTCGTATGAGTATTTACCTGTATCCATCCATCCATCCTTCTAGCCTTCTACCTGCCTACCTGTGTCCATGTTATTACCTATGACATATGTGTGTGTCCTCCTATGTGTATCACACCAAGTCTTATGACAGCATCAGAACCGAAAGGCACATTCAAAAATAGCCAAGCTTGCATCCCTTCATTTTGCTCATGAAATAACTAAAACCCAGAGAGTTCCGTGTAGGTTTACATGCACATCAGCAAATTAGGGGGGAAGCCTAATGCCAGTGCCTGCCATCTCCCAGCTGGGCAGTGATGGAGTTAAGTTTGGTGCAGGCCCTCCAACCACCCTCTGAGGAAGGGCCCTGCTTCATGGTCTTTGAACCTGTTTCTTCCTCACCTTTGAAATGGAGATGTCTGGCCAAGATTAAGTAACCTGAGTTCCTGCTGGTCACTCTTGAGAATGGATCTCAAGTCCCTCACACACCTCAGCACTGGATGTCCCCGGACCTGAGTGCCACCTTCTGCAGTAAGACAGCAAAGGAGGGGACAAAGGCTGCATATGATAGTAATCTTGTCCGGACTCCCTGCCAGAACAGTCTTCCGTTTGTGGGGGGAAGGGGGGAGGGAACCTGGAAAGAAACTAGACACAGAATCATGCCGTGGGCAGCGGAAGGGCTGTATGTGATGTGGTTCTTTGAATTGGTGAGCCAAGAGCTAAAGGGTCATGGCACCACTTTGCGACGTTTGAGTGAAGTGAGCATTGGGTTTTCCCAAAGTTAAAAAGGCTGCTGAGACTGGTCCCTTGATCTTGCGAGCCTCACTGTGGCTGGGAGTCTGCATCAGCGTGGGTGTCTGCAGTGGCAGGAGCAAAGCAGGTCACCCAGCACGGGGAGGAGCCTCTGTCAGGGACCCTGGTGATTCCTGGAAAGCTCTGTGCTTGTGAGACAAGAGGGCGCATACGAGGTGCATAGTAGGTACTCAGGAGACGGTTGCCCATCTCTTTTTCCACTGAATTAAAAATCAAACCTTTGGGTGCAGGAAGGAGAAGAACTGAGAGCTGCTTCTATTTGGTACCCACACTTGCACACCAACCTTTATTAGTGTACAGTCAGTGCTGCCGTATGTGACTGATATTTGCTGCCCATTTTTCTCTGCCATTTTTCAGATTGAAATCCATTAGTGTCACTAAGTTCCTGTAGGCCTCTTTCTAGAGCTCTCCCATGCACATTCCACCATATTTTGCTTAGCTTAGGTTCAGTCGACATTCAAATTTCATTTTCTTTCCCCATAATGTCCTTTGAAATCAACTAAAGTAACACCCGAGGAAAAATATTTCTGAGACCCATGCACACTGAAATAACTGTCTTATTTCATTGCTATTATAACTGATTCATCCAGAATTAGTGGCTAAATCATTCTAATAGATTTAGCACAAGCTCTTTTTGACACATATATGACTCTACGAGCCCTCAAAGGCTACGAGTAGAATTCTACAAATAAGGTTGCTTACAGTCAGCATCTACTATCTGGTCCTGTAGACTATCCTTATCCTTTCTTGTACCTGAAATGCAATATGAACAACATTGCTTCAAATAAATGAGCCATCTAAGATCTTCCATGTCATATTAATTGCATCAGAATTTAACTCATTTTGCTGGGGGAAAAAAATCATGTCTTCAGGAACATGTGTATTCTGTACATGGAAAAACAATGGGATACCCAGAGCTGGTGGCTCACGCGTGTAATCCTAGCTACTCAGGAGGCTCAGATCTGAGGATCGAAGTTCAAAGCCAGCCCATGCAGACTCTTATCTCCAATTAACCACCAGAAAATGGAAGTGAAGCTGTGGCTGAAAGTAATAGAGCGCTAGCCTTGAGCAAAGAACTCAGGATCAGCACCCAGGCCCAGATTTCAAGTTCCATGACTGAAAAGAAAAGAAAAGCTATTACAGAAGCAAATTCTCACAGCTAGGTAATTTCCAAGGTATGTTTCTGGGAGTGAAAAATTTGTATCACACTTTCTTGGTTTGGGGGTTTATGTGAGCTGCTAGAAGGCAGTCCTAAACAAATAAATGATTTCTTTTGAGGGCTATCCGTTTTGGAGAGCTGTCCCTCTCAGAAACATTTTATACACTCACACACATGAGTGAATGTGCACTTTAGTTATTGAGAAGTAAAGGCATTTCAAACTGAGAATTGGTAGTATTTTAACACTCAATGTTATGAGCCTCAGAAAGGGAGAATGGCTATTTTTCAGTATTCATTCTGGTTCCTGAGATGCCGCCTCTAGCTTAAGAAAACCAGTCCTGTTCCTGGAGGGTTTTTCTGAGCATGGGTGAAATTAGAAAGGCTCATTTGGAACAGGGCTGTTAGAACCCAGTTTCTGTGAATTTCTATTTTTGTGTGATTCTCTTAAAGACATTTTAAAAACTCAAATGTTTATGTGAGCAAAAACACATGATTCGGATGTGCTAAGTAGTTATGAAAACTCTTTCCCTAATGTCCCCAGGTTAATCCTCTTCCATTATTTGTCTTGTCTTTTCTCTTGTTTTACTAAGCTGGTGAAATAATCTTTAGTGGATGTTCATCAGTGGTTAAGGGCCATGAAATCCTGATGATGTTCATAAACTCCTCTGAATTGGCCCTGTCTTGGTGTCTGAGGCTGGGCACTGGAAGGAGGAGCTGTCCTAGAGTTCCTGCCAATCTCTATTCTGAAAACCTTATCTGGGAGTTGCCTCAGGAGGAAAAATGAATTCAGATGCTCCCAAGTTGCTTTTCGCTCTAAATGAACAGTTGGACACATATACCAAGGAGGGGGTCCCCTTTTCTGTTTAAATCCATTTATTTTTAATGGGTGGTAAGATTAAAACAGTAGATTTCCTCATAAAAGTCATACCAAAGAGTATTAGTCAGTTGTCTTCACTAATATTTAAGGAAATAATGTGTTGCCACTTTTAAGAGTTCATGTGTTTCATTTATTTAGATAGAGGCAGCAAAGCCTATTGGGCCTATTGACTAAGTGTGGATTCTGGCTCCATCCTTCTGGGATGGTTGTTTTTAGGCAGTTATTAAGCTCTCTGACCTTCCAGGTTCCTTTATCTGTCAGTTGTGTGTGTACTACCAAGCTAAAGTAGAACGACATCTCATAGTGAGCAAATGTCAAAATCATTCTGGTTTTGTCTGATAGTCTTTGCTGACTAAATATGTCAGACATCACTGGATCATGTGATAAAATATTGCAATTTCAGGGACATATTTATAATGCGGAGGCTGGGAAGGGGGATAGTGGGAAGAATACACAGGAAGTTGTTGATCACTCTGGTCACCATTGTTTGTATCCTAAGACAAAGGTGAAATGAAGAGTTCTCCATTTTGAGTCCCCCAGAAGGATAATTGGGTTTTAGGGTCCATTGTCAGTGTTTTGAATTCTGAATGCCAACGCTACAACACACGTACATAGATAAAGCTTCTGTTATATAGATTGATGTGTATCTATGACATACAAACCCTCAGCTTAATATTAATTATGTTCTAAATCTATGTACTAGTGATTGTATGTAGAGAAACTTGAATACTTGTTTGTTAAACATGATATTTGAAATATGATGTAAAAATCAATGTTAATAAAGTCTTTAAAAAAAAAATCTTCTTCAGCCTTGTGCTGTTGGCTTACACCTGTAATCCTAGCTACTCAGAAGGCTGAGACTTGGAGGATCATGGTTCAAAGCCAGTTCAGGAAGAAGAAAAATCTGTGAGACATCTCCAAAATAACCAGCAAAAAACTGGGCTGGAAGTGTGAATGAAGTGGTAGAGCACAAGCCTAGCGAGCGTCATCTTTTTAAATTCGAGGTTAAACAAACATTTGTAAAGAAAAATGCAAGAAGGTAAAATTTCCCATACAGCAGGGATGTCTTGATTGCACTCTCTTCCTGTTCAGCATGGTGTTTCTAGTTAGGATCTGCCCTTTAAGACTTGAATAGACCAGGAACCAAGGAGGTGTATTTCTCATATGAAGGGAACAGAATTTGTTCGTTTTTGGAGCTCAGTGACCAAAGCACACATTTGGAAAAGATTTCAGACAGAAGAGAACAGCAGCTCAAGTGGGAGAAGTTAATATCACCAGCTAACACCTTTTCTTCCCCAAAGCAGAAGCATGAAATCCTCCTGAAGAAAAACAAAATCTGACCATGACATCCATCCATAGTGACTTTCCTTTGAATCATACTACTGTGGCAGCTCATAGCTCATTTCCGTGCAAGTTCTTATTTTGCTCTAAGAACGGTGGGTGGTGTAGACAGCAAAGTGAGACCTTCCTTTCTGTGCTCTTTGGCCTGAACTACTGTGGGGTTCACTGGAGACTTAATCTCTGACAGCTCCTTGAGCTGATGCACTTTTGCTTCTTTTTCTTGCCAGGTAATTAACTTTATATTATTTTCTAAAACTTAAAATTCAATTGTTTCAACTATTTTCTGTCCATATATTAGGCAGATATGAATATGTTAGAGTTTGTGTAAAAGCCATATATATATATATATATATGTATACTTTTTATTTTATTATTGCCAGTCTTGGGACTTGGACTCGGGGCCTGAGCACTGTCCTTGGGTTTTCCTCAAGGCTGGTGTTCTACCACATGAGCCACCGTACCAATTCTGGCTTTTTTCTATGTATGTGGTATAGAGGAATCGAACCCTGGTCTTTGTGCATGCTAGGCAAGCACTCTATCACTAGACCAAACTCCCGGTCCCCTATATATTCTTTTTACCTACTAATTACACAATGATTTTTTTTTTTTGGCCAGTCATGGAGTTTGAACTCAGGGCCTGGATACTGTCCCTGAGCTGCTTTTTGCTCAAGGCTAGCACTGTACCATTTGAGCCACAGCACCACTTCCAGCTTTTTCTGTGTATGGGGTACTGGGGAATCAAACCTGTCATGCATGTTAGGCAAGCATTGTACCATTAAGCCACATTCCCAGCCCATAAAATATTGTTTAAAAACTTGCCACCTTTAATCCTTTTGTAGGTTTATAATAGTTTAAAACATGTTGAGAGTAAACCATTGCATATCGTATCAGTGGGGTTTTTTGTTTGTTTGTTTTTGTCAGTTGTGGGGCTTGAACTCAGGCTCTGGGGAGCTGTCCTGGAGCTTTTTGGTCAAGCCTGGCACTCTACCACTTTGATCCACAGTGCCACTTCTGGTTTTCTGGTGGTTATTTCTAGATATCACTCTCATAAACTTCAGTGTCTGGCCTGGCTTCTAACTGCCGTTCTCAGATCTCAGTCTCCTGAGTAGCTAGGATTACAGGTATCAGCCACTGGCTTCTAGCTCAGAAACACTCTTTATAAACAGGTATAAACACTGATATCACCTGGTGCCTGTGGCTCACGCCTGTAATCCTAGCCACCCAGCAGGTGAGATCTGAGGATCAGAGGTCAAAATTAGCCCTGGCAGGAAAGTTCTTGAAATTCTTATCTCCAAGTAACCATCAAAAAGTTGGAAGTGGAGCTGTAGCTCAATTGGTCGAGTGCCATATTTGAGCAGAAAAGGCCAAGTAAGAGTGTACAGCCCTAAATTCAAACCCCAGAACCTCTTCCAAGCATAAATTTCATCATAACTGCCAAATCAATGGGTCTCGTGGGGACAGTAATCTTGTAGGGCAAGCAGGTTGTATGCTTAGTGTCAGAAGATTCTTTCAAAATTCTTTTTTGTTGTTGGTCATAGGGCTTGAACTCTAGGCCTGGGCGCTGCCCCTGAGCTCTTCAGCTCAAGGATACCACCCTGCCCCTTTGAGCCACAGCACCACTTCCGGTTTTCTAGTAGTTAATTGGAGTCTCACTGACTTTAGTACCTGGGCTGGCTTTGAACCATGATCCTTAGATCTCAGCCTCTTGAGTAACTAGGATTATAGGCGTGAGCCACTGCACCGACTTTTTTTTTTTTCTTTAATGTTTAAAATGTGTTGGAAAAAAAATCCAGCCTCAGTGCTTTGATGTTGGCAGGAGTCAGTTCTCCAGGAAGACTCAGAATTGATGTGTAATAAGACAGCAAAGTTGTCTATTTTCAAGTTTTAAATAGTGAGAACAGTATAAAAGATGTTTCTATTCTAGTTTTGTGTTTTAGATTTGCTTGGGTTTAAATTTAGCTCCCTTTTCCTGTTAATAAGGGGAAAATGAGAGAAATAATTACAGTTTCACAGCACTTTCTTTCTGCTTCACCAAAGGGGCAGTCAGTAATTACAAACATCCTTTTTGAAAAATACATGATCATAAACAAATATATCTGGATTTGAACATTCTAGTTCAAGATCTTCTTTCATAGGTATGAGCAAGGCCAGTCAGATTTTTTTTTTTTTAAACCAGTCCTGGTGCATGAACTCAGAGCACTGTCTTTGGGATTTCTCAAGGACAGAGCCACAGCACCACTTCAATTTTTTTTTTCTTTGTATGTGATATAAGTGGTACTGAGGAATTGAACCTGGGTCTTTGTGCATGCTAGGCAAGCACTGTACCACTAGGCCAAACTCCCAGTCCCCAGTCAGATTTTTTTTTTTTTAATCCTATGTCTTCTTTCAGACTGCCCTTCCTCTGTGTGTTTGTCTACATATATTCAATGAAGTATGTGGGGTGTGTGTGTGTGTGTTGAGTAAGCATCACCAGAACTGATCAGACATAGAACAAGACATCCTACTTGTACTTTACCTTGTTCAGACTGCCTCTTGTCTGGTCTTCTGGCTGCCCAGTGGTTTTCTTATGGCCAGAGGCCTGCCCTGGGCTGATGAGAAGCTTGGAATGGAGGTTTCTTTCCTTTTTCAGGAACTGCACCCCCTACCCACACATCTCTAACCCTCACATCTTTGGATTTTTCGAAAACCTGCAGTAGTTTTGGGTGCAGTTCTCTGGCGGGGAAATCTGACTGAAGTACCTGCCTTTTCAGGCCTGAACCCATGACCTTGGCCTCATTAGCGCTTCCACCAGTCACAGAGCCACACACCTCACTTTGTATAACTTCTGCTGACTCTGTTCCTGCCACCCTCCATGGCCTCCTTTTCAATTGCAAAGGCGTTCACAGGGACACAATAGAACAGAAGGCAATCAGATCTCTTCAAGACTGCTCTGAAGGACAGGAATATGCAATTCAGGAGGAAAATAATACAAAAAAAAGTCTTGAAGGTTCAAGAAGCAACTTATCTTTCTAAGGCATGCATGTGCTAAGAATCCAGCTGCGTCCCTTGCACTCTTCCATCAGACATTTAAAAATAATGTAGAACTTGCCAATTTATTAGCATCAAATCTGATGATTCTTTGGTGTGAAGTTTAACCTTTCAGATGACTAAATAGAAATTTGTCATTACCTTATTCAAATAGATTGGGTTAAAGAGCAGGTGATTTTTTTTTTTTTTGCAATTGTTAAATTTCTCTTTTTTTTTTTTATTGTCGGAATAATGTATAGAGGGGTTACAATTACATTGGCCAGGTAGTAGGTGCATTACTTCTCACACATTGATACCCCTTCTCATGTTTTTGTCCTCATTTCCCTCCCTCTACCCCTCCCAATCATCTTGTTTCCCCCTTCCCTTTCCTATGTTATATACAATATACCAAGTAACAAAGTCAGCAACAGTAACAATATGAGATTAACCATAAGGGCAAAAAAGAGAAGAGAAGTAACATAGTACATTAAGAACAGCAGGTGCTTATTTTTGGCAAGTATATAGACCCTTGAGGCCAACGTGAATGTTCACCATAGTAAATATGATGCTGTTGTGTCAGTCGGGACACTGATGCAGACGACGGTAGCTCCCCAGGCACAGGAATCACCATGCAGGAGGGGAGACAAGGATGCTTGCTTGAAAAGTGAGTTTCATAGTCAGGCTTGCAGACTCTGAAGGATTTTATATCTTAGCATTTTATAGAAGTTACAGGAAAATCTTGAACAAAGTAAACTGTTCTTAGGAAGAAATTAAAGGCTCTTTTAAGGATATGGGGGCTGGCTCATGTTTTGGTGATACTTCTTTTGATGATGACTGTACAGTAATCACTTGTCCTTCCATCACATGAAAAATCTCTTACTAGTCAGCTCCATTGGTCTGCAACTTTCTGATAGTTCCTGTTCACAATGACCTAACCTTTCACACCCAGAAAGAAGAGGCATGCGATTATGAGCCTGGACCAGCAGTAATCTCCATGAGAAAAAGAACCCTTGTTTTCTTTCTTTCTTTTTGTAACTTACTCAAAAATTTAAGCCAGGCACTGGTGGCTCATACCTGTAATCTAGCTACTCAGAAGTTTGAGATATGAGCATTGTGTTTGGAAGCCAGCCCAGGCAGTAAAGTCCTTGAGACTCTTATCCCCAAAAGGCCAGAAGTAGAACTGTGGCATGAGCAATAAAGCTAAGCAAGAGTGTGAGGTGCTGAGTTCATGCACATGTATGTGTGTGCCTGCATGTGCATGTGTGCTCATGTGCGTGCATGCGGGCGTGCACATGTGCACACACACACACACATGCACTTTCTCTCCACCCTAAAGCATCTACTGGGTTATAAACCCCTCGGAAGTATTAGGAAGGAACACAGTTCCATTACTTTATTCATCAATATTTTATGTATCCTTGTTTTCTTCCCTGAACTTGGTTAGGGTGTAGCCAGTGTTTTATGGAAGAAATTGAATATTTCATTCATGGAACACTAGTAATCCTTGTGTGTCATGAAGAGCAATCTGCTAATCAGAATGTTGAACCACAGCACCTGGGTGATGATGTTCACACTCCAAGTGTGCTCCGATCAGATAATTCTTAGGATTAACTGGTAACTTTTCTTCTGTAATCTAGAGGTTTAGGCTTAAGGCCAATGCCCAGGGTTCTGTGTGCCAACTCTAGCCATTCTCAATATACCAAGTAGCAATGCTAAGCAGAGAAGGACCTTTATTATGTAGCACAGCTACGCCATAGGAAGAGATAAATAGTTCAGCCCATTGTTGGGGTACAAATACAAGCTTTAGGTTGAAATAAAGGAAGGGTTGTGTGGCGGGGGGAGGAGAGTGTAAAAGGCATTTATAATAATTGAACAGCACTGTTTATGAGTGTGATCCAACCATCAGAGATGTAGACCAGTTGATCTGTCATATCGAGATTCTGGTCACTGTTACAAAGTCACAGGTGGCTTGGGGTCAGTTCCAATTCTTGTCACAAGATGTTATCCATCAGTCCTGCCCTACCTAAGTGGCTGTGTCATAGCTGTTCAGGGCAAAGAACATAGTTAGAAAAGGAAAGACTTAGAAAAAATCATATTAAGTGAAGTAAGCCAGACTCAAAGGAACTTAGGCTCAATGGTTTCCCTCATTTGTCATAATCAGTAGAAACCTTGGGCTCGACTAGCAGAGATTTGCAATAGAGCAAAACCTTGATACATAAGGCCATATAGTATGAAGCTAATTGAAAGGGCCTCCAGGGTATTGAAACAAAAGCCATATAACGAATGATTTTTGTCCTTAATGTACTATGTAATCTCTTATCTCCTTTACTGTCCCTTGGGTATCTCATTGTTACAGTATCTCACTTTGTTATCTGATATATTGAATTTATTTGTATTTGGTTATTTGAAATTTGATAGGGAAGGAGGGAAAACCAAGATGGGGGGGGGTGGATTGCGGGTGGGGGGGAGGGTAATGGGTACCAAGACATGTGAAAGGGTATCAATGTATGTGAATTAATGCACCTTCTATCTGGCAAATATCATGTAACCCTTTTATTAATTACAATAAAAAATATTTAAAAAAAGAAAATACAGGCAGAGATGCCAGACTTTTTATGCTGCTTCTAGTTATTTTTCAGGTATGAATAAAGAGTCAGTGCTTTTAAAACAACAGCAGCTTCTTTTTTTGCTGGTCCTGTGGCTTGAACTCAAGGCCTGGGCACTGTCTCTGAGCTTTTGCTCAAGGCTAGTGCTGTACCACTTGGGCCACAGCCCCACTTCTGTCTTTTTCTGAGTAGTTTTTTTTGTTTTTTGTTTTTTGTTTTTAAAGATAAAGAGCCTTTCAGGCATTTCCACACGAGCTGGCTTTAAGCCACCATCATCAGATAGCCTTCTGAATAACTGGGATTACAAGTGTGAGCCCCCAGCATCTGACTCAAAACAGCTTCTATGAGGTGCACTACCTTGTATTAAATAGCAGGTGCTGTGGGTAGACACGTTGTGGGATGCCATGAAATGTGGCCTACCCATGCTTGTTGAGTAAACATTTCCAAATACCTTTTTTCTTTTCTTTTTTTTTTTTTTTTAAGAGATATAAAAAGAAAGAAAGAAAGAAAGAACTAACGAACAAACGGGGCCAGGAGTTTGGCCTAGTGGTTGATTACTTGACTAGCATGCATGAAGACCCAGGTTCGATTCCTTTGTACCACATACATAGAAAAGGCCAGAAGTGGTGCTGAGGCTCAAGTGGTAGAGCTCTAGCCTTGAGAAAGCCCAAGAACAGTGCTTAGGCCCTGAGCTCAAGCCCAGGACTGGCCAAAAAAAAAAAGATCTAAGGATCAAGGCTCAAAGCCAGCCTGGGCAGGAAACTTGTGAGATTCTTATCTTCTGTTAATCATCAAAAAACCAGAAGTAGAACTGTGGCTCAAAATGTTAGAGCGTTATCTTGAGCAAAAAGAGCTCAGGGACAGTGTCCAGGCTTAGAGTTCAAGCTCCATGACCGACCAAAAAACCCCAAAAACCTACCACCACAACAACTTCAGGATTTATTCAACTGAGAACATTTAGATTAACAAAGGAAGCACCTAGAAACCCTCTCCTAAGTTGCTTCAGTATTTAGTTGATTTTAGGACATGTTCAGACCTTCTAAGACACCAGCTATTGAGTAAACTTGCTGTCACCTTACCTCTATCTCATTTACCTCCTCAGAAGCTAGTACAGCGCTTTGCATGTAGAAAATAATACTAGAAATTGACATTATAGGTTTACATATGTCCTTACTGACCTAGGGGCAAGTGTAAAACTGTTCTTTACTTAGTATAGATGGACTTGGTAAGGGTTGAAAGAAAAATTTCTGTTAAATCTGTACAAACCGTTTCTGGTAAGTTTGAATTTTCCAACTTTACAACAACAAATTAGTGATGTCTGTATTTCTTTTGCCTTTTTTTGTTATATTTTTGTTTTAGTTGGTTTGAAGTCAGGCCTTGCTGCATAGTCCTACCTTCCCTGGCTGGGGGCTGGGATTGCCAGTCTACACCTCCACTGTCAGGAACAGTTCAGAATTTCTTGTTTAGATACAGAAAAGTGAAACAAAGGCTACAGAGTGTCAACTTTTTTTTTAATTAAAGAATTTATTAACATTGATTTTTACATCATATTTCAAATGTCATGTTTAACAAGTGTTCAAGAAGGGAGTCTCTGTATACAGTCACTGGCACATAGATTTTAGAGCATAATTAAAATTAAGTTGAGGGTTTATATGTCATAGATATATATTAACATATGTAATAAAACATTATGTCTATAGAGTATATAGCCCATCATAGATTTTTATGTCTATGTAGTTATGTTTATATCTCCAAGACCACATCCATAATCTTGGGTACCCAAATATTGAGTCATTGCTATTGTACTGTTTGGATCTAATGTCCACATATTAAGGATACCATGCACCTTTTGTTCCTTTGGTCTTGACGTATCTCACTCAACATGATTTGCTCTAATTTCATACATTTCTCATCGAATGCCATTATTTTATCTTGTCTGTTGGCTGTGTAAAATTCCATTGTATATATATATACCACATTTTTTTTGTATCCATTCATCTGCAGTAGGGCATCTGGGTTTGTTTCCATCACTTAGCTATTGTGAATAGTGCAGAGATGAACATGGCTGAGCAGGTGTCCTTATTATATCCTGGGTTATGATACAGAGTGTCAACTTTTAAAGTTCTTCTCTAAAGGATTTCAAAGGTCTCTTTTCTTGCGAGGTTTACAGCAGAATCTCTCTGGGGCCAGAGTTAGTACTCAGATTGGGCTGTCAAGAACTCTTTGCATTCGGGGAGCTCACGTTTAACACAGTTATAAAGGTATTTCTACCACATTCTGTTTTCACTTTGTGGGACAGTTTTCATCAAAAAGTAACCTTGGCAGTGTTCTGAATTTTAAAGTGGTTAAATTAACGTTATGGGGGAGGGGAGTTCTCATTTTCTTATGTTTGGTCACATGACTACCAGTTAGAGCTACAGCAATTATAAGTAAAGCTAAAAATGTTGTTGATTATTTCAAAATACTCAGGGTGACATGATTGCGGTAGTCCTAATACAGTAGCGATGTTACTTATTATCAGAAAAGGTTATAAAAATTCTGAGTGAGAAACACAGGCCTTAGTTGTTTCTTTCTTTTTGACTGCTCCATCACCAGTGGGTACTACAGCGTATTTGTAAAAGTAACAAAGAAGTGATATTCTAATCTTGCATAAACGTAAAGACATGTATTGGGCTGCTTGGAAGGTGGAGGTGGAATACAGATGGGCAAGAGGATTGAGGTCTGAGATGGCTGGGCCAAAGCATGAGACCCTGTGTGAAAAACAACAAAAAGTAAGAGGATTGGGGGCCATTGTTCAAGTAGTAGAACTCTTACCTAGGAAGTTTGAGGCCCTGAGTTCAATCTCTTCCCGTCCCTTAAAAAAAAAAAAAAAAAGTGAAAGTTAAGACATTTCTAGAAGAAAGCATGAAAATTTAGAAGTGCATCCTTTCATCTGTGAGTAAGGCTTAACTGTTTGTGATTGGACAGGGCCTTTTACAATGACATTTGGATGTAGTTATCATCCCACAGCTGAAAAGAGTAATGTTCACGGCTCCTATGCTTAAATATGTCTGTCTACAAGCTTTGTGAATTCTTTTCTTTTAAAGACATGGATAAATTTCAACTCAGCTGGACCCTGCATTAAAACAAATCCTAAAACAATGTCATTCTTGTCTTTCACGGCCAGTCCATGAAGCTTTGTAAATCATGCTTTAATTCCAAGAATTGAGAAAACCTATTAATTGCTATCTTACTGCCCTAAATATTTCCTGCCTCCCCTCCTAGAGGACGCGGGCTCTAACTTTTAACAAGCCTCAGAACAAAGCTGAAGCCCAGGCGCAGGTTCAGCACAGCTCTGGGAAAGAAACCCCCTGCTGCTCGTGGGTCCTGTCTTCCCGCATGCCGTGGATTAAAGTGGTATGGAGAGCATCTTTCACTGTTACACAAAAACCCATCGCCTGAGCATTATCCTTGTCCTCTGACCAGGGTTATAATAGGGTTCTGCCACAATTCCTCCCATTTTTATTTCTTGCTAGTGTGACCACCCTCGCTGGGTGAGAGGCTAACTTTGTATCTGATTGTCTTATTTCAGCCTATGGGGAAGTGAGATTACTGCTGGGCTTCCCCCCTCCCCCCTTTGCTCCTTTTCATTTGGCTGGGGCTGCCTGCGTTGGGAAGAGCATGCTTGTCACTTCTTCTGTCAACTGTGAGGTAAAAGTAATTGTTATTGCAAGCTCCCTGCACGCCAGGATCATTTTCTTTCATGGCAAAACCCACTAAGCGTTCATTTCAGTAGCAGAAAGTTAGGGAGCTTATAGAATCAAATCCTTTTTATCTACACCAACAGCACCTGTGGCAGCACATTAAGTAGCAGGACTTGTTAATTACCCTTCTAACTTGTTGATCTTCATGCCTTCTGATTTTTAAAAGTCGAAGAAGTTAATCACCGCCTGTATTTCCTCCTGGAGAAAATGACAGGTGTGTGTCATTTACATCCTGTTCTAGTCACTAATAATCAAGTACATGCATTTTTTTGAATAACATTTCCTTTTCCCTTTGTGGATAGGTCCATTTATTAAGTTCAAAGAGCCCCTCTATTCACAGCAGGATAGAGATTTGCCCATAAATCCTCCAACCTGAGTCTGAGTGGCATTGTACTGAAAGTGTCTCAGTCATTCACATTATTTTTAGTTATTTTTAAAAAGCACAAGTTTCATTAAAAAGGCAATAGTAGTACACAGCAATTAGTTGATGTTTGTGGTGTTTTAAGCAGCAGATTCAACACTTTGCATCTCCTATTTAACTTGCATGGCAAACTTAGGGGGTGTGAACTGTGTTTTTATTTTGCAATGAGAGAAACTGAGGTTCAGAAACAATGAGTAATGTGCCATCATCGCTTTGTACATCAAGCACCAAAGGCAAAAGCAAAAAACAAACACACAAAAAAGCAGATTTGAAGTTAGGAGGTGAGAAAGAATAACCTGTCCTGTTCTTCCTAAATGGTGAAGTAAGAATTGGGGGGGGGGGCGGGAGTTTGGCCTAGTGGTTAAAGTGCTTGCCTAGCATGCATGAAGACCCGGTACCACATACATAGAAAAAAGCCAGAAGTGGTGCTGAGGCTCAAGTGGTAGAGCTCTAGCCTTGAGAAAGTCCAAGGACAGTGCCCAGGCCCTGAGCTCAAGCCCAGGACTGGCAAAAAAAAAAAAAAAAAAAAAAAAAAATTAGGAAGAGGGGAATGAAAGCTGAGGATTTCTTTCTTACAACTTGGACCTAGCTTCCAGAATCCTAGTCTGGGTACTTTACTGTAGCTTTACTGTAGAATTTCCCAAGATTAGCCACACAGCACTGATTACCCCCGTCCCCCTCCGCCGTGGATGCCATTCATTCTAAAGAGTTATACCAAAACCAGTCTGTCTTACCTACTGCTTTAACACAATCCAGGAAATGCTGTACACATAAGCCTCTCAATCCAGATGCATTACCAGAGGTCCATGGCTCTGCATTCTTGAAGCATTCTGCGGAGCGCCTAGGCTGGCACAGGCCTATCACCAGGAAATTGATGGGCTGCACCCCAGATGGCCAAAATTGAGGACTCCCATGAACACTGAAGATTGATTCACTCTTAACTTGCTTTGAGTTTCATGCCTTTTAAGTTCAGCATATTCGAGGGGACCTTTGCTTTCATTTGGCACCTTCTTTCCACTCCTGGATAGTCCTGGTCAGGTTGCACTGCAAATGAAAGTTTCACTGTTTGTCTTCTTTAGCATGGAATTTATTCTGAATCACTTATCTGGTGCTATGGTGAACATAGCCCCTCTGAACCTTCTCCTCTTTCTCCTTCTCTCTTTCCCTCTCTTCTTCCTTCCCAACCACGTACCCCCCCTATACAGTGCAACTACTTGCTCAGCAAATTGTGGGTTGAGTCTCAGTCATGAGACTTGTGAAGAGCTCATGTCTCTCCCCAGCTATGGAAAGAACTGAGCACCTGTCCAGATAATTCAGATACGGCTCACTGCCCCACCCTATTCTACCTCATCCAGATCAAAGTAGATGAACATTAGGGTTTTTTGTTGTTGTTGTTGTTGTTGTTTTGGTCAGGGTATTTTTGTATTATTGGGGTTACAGTTTACATTCATCAAGTTGTAGGTGCATTACTTCTCGAACACTGATATCCCTTCTCATGTTTTCCTCCCCCTACCCCTTCCCAATCATCTTGTTTTCCTCCCTTCCCTTCCCTTTTTCAAATAAACACACACACACACACACACACACACACACACACACACACACACACACACACACACACACACACACACACACACACACACACACACACACACACACACACACACACACACACACACACACACACACACACACCAGGTCACAAAGTCAGATATAGTTACCACATGAGGTTAACCATAAGGGGAAAAAAACAGAAAAGAAATAACTGCACATAGTACATCAAGAACAACAATCACAAAGATAAACCTGTTGTTTCCATAACCTAGAGTTCATTTTGTATAGTCTCATTTTATATGACCATATGCACATAGCTTTTGAGCTATTGTGATACTCAGCTAGGAGAGTTGTGGATGTGTACTAAATATTCCAAATGAGGGAAACCATGGAGCCTATGTTCCTTTGGGTCTGGTTTATTTCACTTAATACGATTTTTTCCAAGTCTTTCTATTTCCTTACGAATGGGGTGATGTCATTCTTCCTGGTGGAAGCATAGAACTCCATTGTGTATAAGTACCACATCTTCTTGATCTAATCATCTACTGAGGGGCATCTAGGTTGGCTCCATATCTTCGCTATGGTAAATAGTGCTGCAGTGAACATTGTTATGTTAGTAAGTTTAGTATGCCCTTGTTTCTGGACATAGGGGTAAATGCCAAGGCATTGGATTGCTGGGTCATAGGGAACAAGTTTATACTCCCTCCTGGCCACAATCCCACCAGCATCAGTTGCTATTAGATTTCTTGATTATGGCCATTCTAACTGGAATGAGGTGGAATCTCAAAGTTGTTTTAATTTGCATTTCTTTTATGACCAGAGATGTGGAACATTTCTTCATGTGTCTATAGGCCATTCTTATTTCCTGTTCAGAGACATCTCTTTTTTAAGTTTTTAGCCCACCTTTAAATTGATGGTTGTTTCTCTGAAGATTTGTTTTTGAGAGATCTGATTTTTTGAGTTGTAGGTATATTTTAGATATGAGGCCCTTGTCTGTTGTGTGGTTAGTAAAGATCTTCTCCCACTCTGTGGGCTTTCAACTAAATTTGCTAGCTATGTCCTTTGCCATACAGAAGCACTGCAGTTTTGAGTTAGGTGAAACTTTGGCAAAGTAGCAGGGTATACAATTAACGCTCAAAAATCAATGACTTTCCTGTATACCAACAATGAGAAGAGTGAGGCAGAAATCAGGAAAGCAACTCCTTTTGCAGTAGCCTCAAAGAAAATAAAATACTTAGGAATTAACTAAGGTTGTAAAGGACCTTTATGATGAAAACTTTAAAAACCTGAAAAAGGAAATTAAAGCAGAACTGAGGAAGTAGAAAAACTTCTGTGCTTTTAGATTGAAAGAATTAACATCGTGAAAATGGCAATCCTGCCAAGGGCTCTCTACAAATTCAATGCAATTCCCATTAATATCCCAATGTCATTCTTTAATGAAATAGAGGGAGCAATCCAAAAATTCATATGGAATAATAAAAGATGCTGTATAACAATAACAATCCTTAGCAGAAAAAAAACAGTGCTAGACGAATATCAATAGCAAACTTTAGACTATTACAGAGCCATAGTAATCAAAACAGCTTGGTACTGGCACAAGGACAGGTCTGAGGACTAATGGAATAAAACTGAAGACCCAGAAATCAACCCACAGGCCTGTAGCCACCTAATCTTTGATAAGGGAGCAAAAAAAAAAAAAATAGGATGGAAGAAAGCTTCTTCAACAAATGGTGCAGGCAGAATTGGTTAAACACCTGTAGAAAACTAAATTTGGATCCTTCTATGTCACCCTGCACCAGAATTAATTCCAAATGGATCAAAGACTTTGAGGTAAAAGCAGATACCCTGAAAACTTTACAAGAAGAAATAGGTGATACACTAGGATTCCTTGGCACAGGTCAAAACTTTCTTAATAAAGACCCCCCAGATACACAATGAATTAAAGAAAGTCTGAACTAATGTTATTTGTTATCAGTTATTTGTGGCTAACAAAGCTCTTAATTTTTCTGCTTCTCCACTCTGAAAAGATAGGTAGGCCCAGGCTTGCAGTGGATTAAGGAAATTCCCATGCAAGCAGAAAGTTGACTCCACTTATAGCAAAATCTGCCCTGGAGCCAAGAGAAGCCTCACAGTTCTTCATTCTATCCCCAGGATCCTGACCTGCTCACTTCCTCTGTGTGAGGAACAGCCGAAGATAGCATAGTTTTGGTTTTTCTGCAGTCTGTTTCAACTGAAATGGATCCCCGTGTTATAGTTAGTTGAGACTCATAAACTCTTTGTAGAAGGTCATTTTGAAATGACTCTGTATCCCATTAATTAACACTGTGTATGTGTGTGCGCATGTGTGTGCGCGTGCGTGCGTGCGCGTGCACGTGAGACTCTCCTGGAGGTTTTGTGTGTGTGTGTGTGTTGATCATGAGGCTTGAACTCTGGGCCTGGGCGCTGTCCCTGATCTCTTCAGCTCAAGGCTATTGCCCTACCCTTGAGCCACAGCCCCACTTCGAATTTTCTAGTGGTTAATTAGAAATAAGAATCTCAAGGACTTTAGTGCCTGGGCTGGCTTTGAACCGTGATCCTCAGATCTCAGCCTCATGGGTAGCTAGGATTACAGGCGTGAGCCACCGCACCTGGCAAAACACATTCTTTTAAAAAATATTTTTCTTGATATTGTAAGGTGATGTATAGAGAGGTAAAAGTTGCATAAGTCATGTAATAATGATATTTCTTTTGGAACAGTGTCACCTCTTCCCTTATTTTCTCCCAGTTTTTTCCTACTGAACCCCTGTCTCCAAGAAGCTGTACAGTACAGTTTCAACACAAGGCCTAATGAATATCAGTACTGCATTTGTTCGCCTTCTTCCCCACCATTTCTGTGCTCCCCCTTACCCTCCCCTAAACAGATAAACTTACATACAAGATAAAAGGTACAGAAATTTAAAAAAAAAAAGACAAAGGAGAAAACAAACAAAAAGTAAAATACCAAAACCCTTTTTCTAGTTCTTTGACTTCATTTTGATAAACATCATTGGATACAATCATATGCAAGTACCTATTGAGTCTTGGTGATCCAATCTTCCTGTGTCTCACTGTGCCAATGTGTAGATTCCTGTAAAATTTATCATGTCCAATTGTAATTTTTTTTTGCAGTCCTGGGGTTTGAACTCAGGGCCTGGGCACTGTCCTTGGACACTTTTGCTCAAGGCTAATGCTCTGCTACTTGAGCTACAGCACCTCTTCCAGCTTTTTCTGTATGTGTGGTACCAGGGAATGGAACTTAGGGCTTCATGCATGCTGGACAAGCATTCTACCACTAGGCCATGTTCCTGGCTCAATTGTAATTTTTTTTTATCTTTTACCATTCAGTGTGTTTACTTGTAGATGTATAGGCACAATCTAGTTACAACAGATGAGGGAAATCATGCAACCTATGTTTCTTTTGGTCTGGCTTATTTCACTTAATGTGATTTTTTTCCCAAGTCTTTCCATTTCCTTATGAATGGTGCAATGTCTTCTTTCTGATGGAAGCATATACTGTTGTGTATGTATACACCGCATTTTCATGATCCATTTGTTCACTGAGATGTGTCAGGGTTGATTCCATATCTTGTCTATGAAAACATTTTTTTTTTTGTCATGGGCCTGAGTGCTGTTCCTGAGCTCTTCAGTCAAGGCTACCTCCCTACCCCTTGAGCCACAGTGCCACTTCTGATTTCCTGGTGGTTTATTGGAGATAAGAGCCTCACGTCCTTTATTACTCAGCCTGGCTTTGAACAATGATCCTCAGATCTCAGCCTCCTGAGTAGCTAGGATTACGGGCATGAGCCACCACACTTGGCTGAAAACCTTTATTTTTTTTTTATAACTGTATTTTTTTTGTCTTTTCTTTTTTGGCACTGGGGATCGAACCCAGGAGTTGTACTTGCTAGGCAAGCGCTTTGCCATTGAGCTACATCCCAGCCCGTGAAAACCATTATTCTTAACATAGGGATTTTTTGAGAGAAATTTACTAGCAAAAATGTATCGGTGAGAATGGTGGTATTGTTTTACAGTTTTGCAAATCTAGTTAATGTGTGTATTTAGAGATTGCAGTTGTATTCTGGGAGATGCTTCTAAATGTAGTCTGTGGTGCCATGTTGTTTTGTTTGAAGGATGAGGCAAAGATCCAGCTTGGGTAATCGAAAAGGGAATCCAAAATGTATAATTGGAAAGGAAATGGCATTTTGATAGCCTTTCTGATTAAATGTGTTTATTCTTTGATTTAACATTGAAAGTCACTAAGTGATATTCTCTTAAAGGTTTGTTGTAAAGCTGGGCACTGGTGACTCACGCCTGTAATCCTAGCTACTCAGGAGGCTGAGATGTGAGGATTGAGGTTCAAAGCCAGCCCTGGCACAAAAGTCCATGAGACTCTTATCTCCAGTTAACCACCAGAAAACTAGAAGTGGTGCTGTGGCTCAAGTGGTAGAGTGCTAGCCTTGAGCTGACAGCTCAGGGACAACGTCCAGGCCCAGTTCAAGCCCCATGATCCACCAAAAAAAAAAAGGTTAATTGTAATGTGCAATCTGGAGTCATTCAGAGAACTTTGTACTCCATTATACCAAAATGTATTCTTTTAACTTGCACTTTGACTTACTGGAGATTAAACTCAGGCCCTCACACATGGTAGGCAAGTGCTCTATCATTTTAGCTATATCCTGGTCCTTGGCTTTTCTAGTATTCTCACTGATGCTTTTAACTATGATTCACTTTTCAGATATCATAATTGGTCATTTGGAAAATATCGCATCATTCAGTAATACAGATCTTCCCGAAGTTGACTCAATTCATCAAACTGTATTTAAAAAATCACGCTGTCTGATAGCACTGCCAGTGTCATCAAAAAAATGTTAAGTGCTTAGAAGCTGTCAGATGTCTATTCAGGGTGACAGATATTTTCCAAATTTTAAATTTTTGCTGGAAAGCTCTGACTTTTACCATTCGCAGCCAAGAGCAGTTTCCTGGAAGTGACAGGCTCCCTTCCTTCTTTTTAATGGCTTTGTTGCCAAATGTTCATGTAAGAATAACAACAGCTTGTCTCAAGCCTTTCTTTTAAGAAAAAAAAGAGGACATTCCCAGGGGTGAGGGGGGAAAGTGGCTAGTTTGGTTTTCAGTGCCAGCGGTCACAGAAGTGCCTTTCCCAGGGGACTACCACTGTGCCAGTGTTGGGAATGCAGGTGTCTTCCCATTTCATTGCTTAATATCAAACTAGAGACAATAGAGTAATGAACAATAGCAGGGACTTTCTGAGACACTGATGTCTTCCTGATGCACAGAAATGGCACTGAAGGACCAGAGTCTCAGCACAGTTGGTACTGCTGCTTTCAGGAACCCTCGCTTCTTCTACCTCCCTTACACTTCCTCAGTGTCCAGTGTTGAGATAATTCGAAGAAAGCAGACAGTGCCGAGTTATTATTCTGAAAATTGTTTTGACCTCACCAGCTCCCAGAAGGAGTCTCTGAAACCCCAGCTATCTGCAGATCCTCCATTTGAGAACCACCATGAGAGAGTAGAAAGCAGATACCATATTGCCAACACTGGAGTTCGTCTTTGTTGTTTGTGGCCGGTGGACTTGGTGACTAGCTGGCTCTAATAGGTGGTGGGGCCTTGGGGAGATGGATTATTTTCAATAAAATCCCAGTAGAGCTCTTGCTTCGTTCCTTTTTTTTTTTTTCCCTCTTTCCCTCCATGAGATGTTTGATTAAGGCTCGAGTTCAGAGTGACTTTACAAGAAGGTTTTTATAACCCTTACTTTCTTTCTATGTTGTTAAATTATAGATATAGCCATATAGTGCTGATGCTAGAGCTTGAACTCAGGGCCATAGTGCTGTCCCTTAGCTTTTAGCTCCACTTGACTTTCTGCCACTGGAGCCACACCTCCACTTCTAGCTTTTTGGTGATTAATTGGGGATAAGAGTCTCACAGACTTCCCTGCCTGGGCTCCCTTCCAACCATGATCCTTAGCTATCAATTTCCTGGGTAACTAAAATTACAGGTGTGAGCTACTGCACCCAGCTATTTTTATTTTGCTTATTTGTTTATCTAGGGCTTGAACTCAGGGCCTGGGTACTATCCCAGAGCTCTTTTTTTCAAGACTAGTACTCTTAACACTTTGAGCCACAACCCCACTTGCAATTTTCTGGTGGTTAACTAGAGGTAAAAGTCTCACAAATTTTTCTGTCTGGACTGGCTTTAGACTTTGATTCTCAGATCTCAGCCTCCTGAGTAGCTAGGGTTGCAGGTGTCAACCACTGACACTCAGCCTTCTACTTTGAATGTGTTAATGTCACAATCTTTTCCATATAGGGTCTTCGCCGTGTGGGTCTTCTCCGTGTCTCTGGAGGCTCATCAGTGGTCAGAGGCTGACGCAGGCAGCTCATGTGGCTTTGAATGACTCTAGTCAAATCTCAAAGAGATCGCTAACCTAATTTCCCTACAAAAACACCAGTCACTGAATGAAATGACTATTTCACATGGACAGTACTGATCTATGAAGTAGCATCTCCCCATCATTATCCGTTCCCTCGCTCATTTCTTCTGGTCTTTTTCTAGCTAGCCTCTTGGCACTTCTTCCCAGTACCTGTCACTTGGCCTGTGCTGACATGTCACTTCTTGGTTGTTGTTGAGTGGGCACCTCTGACCCTTGCTTTCTGGGAAGGATACGTTAGTGGGCCCCTGCCACACAGCTACCATGGGTCTTGTTTTCTTCATATTCCCAAACACAAAGTGTGGCCTGGGTCCCCTGGAGGACCATCCAGGCTGGAGCATTCTAAATTAGTGCGCTCCTTTGTGGGGACTGGGAATATTTATTTATACCACAACCCCATGGGTTTTTTCTTCCCACACCCTCTTCACTCTGCTTCTTGGGAACCCCGGGGGCTGTTGTGAGGGCTGCCAGGCTGTGTGCGTGGTGCCAGAGCAGCGTTTTGGGATCACTCTGGATTCGTGGGAGGAATGTAGTGACTACCGCCTGCTGACAAGAAGCGGGGGAGGATTCTGCAGTGGGAAGTTGTGACATGTCTGTGTTATACAATCTCAGCCTCTCTCCCAGCAAGCCCGGGTCGGGCTGCTAAGGAAGTGGAAGCCTCCCCCCTCCCTTACAGCTGGAAGAATGCCCCTCGAGAGATCAGCCTGGGGGGGGGGGGGTTAGACAGTTTATACAGATCACGCTCTGACTTCAAAGAGGTGGCCCTCCACTACTTCACAGGAAAGTTCAGAGCTGGGTGATGTGTAGCTTGAGTCAGTGGCTTCACAGTTTTCAAGAGCACTGGCTTGTGTCTCGCACAACACACACTAGTACCAAACACATAGAAAGCCATGCTCTCCTGTTTGTTTGTTTGTTTGTTTGTTTCTTTGTGGGGTGTGTGTGTGAGAGGGGACCTGAAGCAAGAAAATAATATAACAATCACTAAGCCAACATGACTAAACTATGCAAAGCTGGCTAGACACTCACTTGTACTCACAGAAGATATATATATATAATATATATGTACATATATATAATATGTACATATATATTATATATATATATCTACATACACCAGATCGAATAAGAAATATTGGATTCCAGAACATATCACAGCCTACTGGGTCACATTATTTTAATTTTTATTCGTATGTGTGTAGCAGTGCAGGGGGTGGTGTGTGTTACTGAGGGCTTGAGGGCTTGGGCTCTGCCCCTTAGCTTTTTTTTTTTTTTAAAGAATTTATTAATGTTAATTTTTACATCATATTTTAAATGACAAGTTTAACATACAAGTGTTCAAGGAGGGACTCTCTATTTACAATCACTGAGACTTAGTATTTAGAACTTAATCACAATTAAGCTAAGGGTTTGTATGTCATAGAAACATTAATTTATGAAATAAAACATTATGTCTATAGAGTCATAGGTTTTTATGTCTATATAGTTATGTTTTTATTTCCATTACCATGTCCATAGCTTTGGGTATGCAGTTATTGAGTCCTCGCTCTTGTACTCTTTGGATTTAATAGCCACATATTAAGGATACCATGCGCCTTTTGATCCTTAGGTCTTGACTTGTCTCACTCAACATGATTCGCTCTAGATTCATCCACTTCCCTACGAATGCCATTATTTTATCTTGGCTATGTAGAATTCCATTGTGTATATATACCACATTTTCTGTATCCATTCATCTGCAGTAGGGCATCTGGATTGTTTCCATAGCCTGGCTATTGTGAATAGTGCAGAGATGAACATAGCTGAGCAGGTGTCCTTATCATATCTTGGGTCATGATGTTCAGGATAGATGCCCAGAAGTGGTATGGCGGGATCGTAGGGAAGGTCTGCCCCTTAGCTTTTTTACTCAAGGCTGAGTGCTCTATCACTGGAGCCACAGCTCTGTTTCTGGATTTTTGCTGGTTAATTGGGTATAAGAACCTTGTAGACTATCTTGCCTGGGCTGACTGGGAACTTTAGTTCTTCAGATCTTATCCTCCTGAGTCACTAAGATTACAGGCAGGAGCCACTGGCACCCAGCTAGGGTTGAGTTGTTATTATTATTATTATTATTATTTTTGCCAGTGGTGGGGCTTGAACTCTGGGCCTGGGCACTGTCCCTGAGTTCTTCAGCTCAAGGCCCCTGCCCTACCTTTTGAGCCACAGCCCTACTTCCAGTTTTCTAGAGCTTAATTGGAGATAAGAGTCTCATGGACTTTAGTGGCCGCCAAGCTGGCTTTGAACTGCTATCTTCTGATCTCAGCCTCCTGAATAGCTAGGATTACAGGTGTGAGCCACTGCACCTGGCTGGGTTGCTTTATTTTTAAGTTGAGATTTCTGAACAACCTTTGAATGGTATGGCCCCCTGCATTTTCTTTCTCATATGGTGTTCTCACCTGGGCACGTATTCTTTCAGGTCCTCCTTCACGGGCTTAGACCAACAACATGGCATGTTAAGAGATGAGACAAGACGTAGAAAGAGATGAGATAAGATGTAGAAAGATGTGGCTTTTTCCAAACTAATGAATAGTGATACAGGTGACATTAGCAGCCATGGAGTCTCAAGGTCAGAGTCATGAGCCAGAGCCCATGTGCTTGCACTCTGGACAGTGCCCTTCATTCATGCTGGGGGTTCTTGGTAAGCATGGGGTGCATGTTTCTCTAACTAGCTCACCCTTCTTTAAGGGATTAATCTGGTTTAATTGTCCTTGGGGAAGATGCCATTTATGCAGAGAGTAAGGTATGGAGAATCTTGGCTCTGCACCTTGTCAGGCATCTTCTGTCACTGTATGATCTAATGTACTGTCTTGCATCTCTGTACCTCTCACCACTACCGTACCCTTTCTGTTTTTAAGGAAAGAAGGATTGTCGAAGTGTGGAAGATGCAAGCAGGCATTTTACTGCAATGCGGACTGTCAGGTAGGTCCTGGGCCAGCTGGTAGGGAGGGCCTGTCTGTCCTTCAAAATGGGAACCCTGGTGGCCTCTCATTCTTGTCAGTGAATGCCAGTGTTTCCCTGCAGGGCCCCCCCCCCCCCGCCGGGGGGACATACCCTGTGTGTGTACATGCTGCCCCAGGATGAACAGGTGACAGCCAGTGACAGGCATTCACAGTTTTGGCAACAGATGAGACCAGAAATGAAGTGCAGGGAAAGAGGGAAAGAATGTCACTAAGGTTGACTATCTCCCCTACAATGCCAGCAAGAGATGGACAGAACAGATAAGACAAACAGAAACCATGAAAACACTTTTAAGTTTTAAATGTTGCCATGGGTATGAAAGTATAGAAATCTCTAGAGTGGTAACTACCATTGGGCTGTTTTAGACCAGTGTAGTTAGAGCTACATCCAGGTGAGCTTCTGGCACAATGTTTTCAAGGTCAGCAGGTAGTGGCAGTGACCTTGAATGAACCAGAGTTTCACAAGCATGAGAGTTGAGGGTTGAGGGCTCAGGAAGCAGGCTGGGCATGATGGGTAAATCTCACCTGAACCCTCTATGTAAGAATGGGAGAAGGGGACAGATTAGAGGAACTGTAAGTCGGCTTTAGAGGGACAAAAAATGGTGTAATGGTGTTTCCCAGGCCAATTATAAAACCCTAGTCATACAACTTGATTATGTTTCACATAAAATGCACTACATTATCTGTTTAGTTCATAAACTTTTATAGTCTTTCATATTTATATGCACGTACATTTAAAATTTTTCTTTGGCCTCCATACTGCCCCTGGCTATTTTCTTTTTTAAAACATCTGTTACCAGCAGGGTACTGGTGTCTCATGCCTATAATCCTAGCTACTCAGGAGGCTGAGATCTGAAGATTATGGTTCGAGCCCAGCCTAGGCAGTGAAGTCTGTGAGATTTTTATCTCTAGTTAACCACCAGAAAATTGGAAGTGGCACTGTGGCTCGAAGTGGTAGAATGCTAACCTTGAGTGAAAAAAGCTCAAGGATAGCACTCAGGCCCCATGACCAACCAAAAGAAAGAAAGACCTCCAAAACACCTATTACTGCACTGTTGGAAATACAGGCAGCTCTGGGTCACAGGGAAGCTTTTCTCTGTGTCCTCTCTATATGATTGGCATACCAGTGTTGTGCATCCTGAAACTGTCCAGTCCCACTGCCCACTCTGCCTCTGATAACCCTGTCACCTTGCTGTGTTCCTGGCCTCTGAGAGCTCTACTTAGCACTGGGAGCAGTACTTAGCAGTGAGAGGATTGCTAAGCCCTGTGTCTCGCCTGACAGCAGAGCTCTAGTGACAGCAGAGTCCTTGCCAGATAGAGCAAGGCACACATGGAGGCATTGCCTTGGGGAGTTCAGTCTCCCTTGACTCGAGACCGTGTCTTGTCTGTGTCTTCCAGCGCAGGCTTTTGAGGTGCTCAGCTTGGCCACACAAATGGGGCTTGTGAGGAGTTCTGGGAGAGTATGCCTTCTTTGGAAGCAGAGAGGTCTTTGCCCTGGTGGGTTGTGGAGAGAGTGGTCTGGGCTCAGATGGCCAGGGTATTGTAAAGACCAGCAGGCCGGGGGAAGGACTCTGTATGACTTTTTAATTGTAAGTAAAAACACTTCTATAAATTAACTCTTTCCCTGATGGCTCTTTAGAGATGCAAGCACAGTAAACCAGATAGGTTCATATGGTAGAACCTCCAGTACCGAGAGGCCATAATCAAGGAGCAGGTCCCAGAGTGACTCCTTACCAAGTCTGTAACTTTGGCAGATCACAATTCAGTTTCTTCAAATAAAAACTGAGGATAGTAATGTCAGTCTTGATGAGTGATAGGGCAGAATTGAAAATTCTATACGAACTGAACAGATGTGAGGAGTTATAAATATCAGTGCCAGAGCCCAAAGTAAAGTGGAATTTTACAAATTCAGGCTGGGCAGAAGCTTAGCTTTCTACAAAGAATAAAAGCAATGGTATACTTTTGATTTTAAGGAGCTTGTTTTCTGGGCCTAAGAGAAAGGCTGGCTTCTAAGAACTCAAGGGCACTAACGGTATACGTTAAGTGAGTTAGGCTTCTTGTAAAATGAATCTGAACTCCTCTGAGAGCCTGTTCCTTAATGCAGAACCTTCTTGGGGGTAGAAGGGGGGAGGTCCATATAACCAATTCCTCACAAGCTGCATGTGCCAGACGCCTGTTGGTTACTTTACAGTGGGCATTTTTGACCGTTGGCATGGTCTGACCCTGAAGACACAGGGCACGAGTGCTCATGCTGTAATAAAACATTTGCTTGAGTGAGGATCCTTGTCCCGGAGACAGACTTGGGGAGATAGTAATGCTTAGAGCTGGAAGGCCAAGGTTGCCTCCTGACAGAGAGTTCTCACCCCTGATCTCACCTGGTTCCAGGGCTGTGGATCCTGCATTGGTTTTCCTCTGCTCTGAGCATCTAGCAACCCATTCCCCTCTAGGTGGCAATTGATGACACAGCTCTTGTTTCTAGAGGTGGTAGGTTTCAGTTTTCTTTCATCTCCTCTTGCTGAGGGAGGAAGAGGCTAAGATCTGTTTAGGTTTTTCAGTCTTTTATACTAAAGAACTAAACCAGTGTAGGGTCGTGTATTGTAATGAAGTAGTAGTCTGGGCATAGGGATTACTACAAAGTATCCAGAAATGGAGGGCAGTTCAAGGGCTTTAGGCAGTAAGTGGAATTTTACAAATTCAGGCTGGACGGAAGCTTAGCTTTTTACGAAGAATAAAGGAAACAGTGTATTTTTTATTTTAAGAAGCTTATTTTCTGGGCATACAAAAAAAACTGATTCCTAAGAACCCAGGGTTAATAATAATATACATTGGGTGAGCTGGGCTTACTGTAAAAGGAGTCTAAACTTCTCTGAGTAACTGAAAACCAGTTTATTACTATAGAGACTTCCTTATTCAAGGTGCTGCATGGAGAATAGATGCTTTCATGAGCTTAGGGCGGAGGCTTTGCTGAAGGATAAAGTGTGGCCCAAACAAGAGCAGTGCTGAGGAAGGTTACAGAGAGATTTCCCACCGAAGAAAGCCTGGTACTACTGCTCACTGCCTGGGTCTCATTGCCTGGGCCTCAAAGGAAGGTCCGCCCCCCCCCCCCCGGTCCCCCACGTGTATTCTGCAGGTGGTGGGATTCGCACTCAGACCGTCTGGTCAATCCTATCAGTAGATACGAATATAGTGTAAGAAGTGGTTTGGTGTCTTACCTAAGATGAACAAAGGCAGAATTGGGGTGATCCTTGACACACTGTGGGAGAAGCCCTGTCCCACTGGACAGCAGTGTGCTTGTGAGTCCTGGAGGTCCCCTGGGAAAGGAGTCACCGGGGAGATGTGTCAGAGAACGAAAAAGGGCTTTTAGGAGTGTGAACAGGAAGGGCCATATCCACACTATTGTCTTGGTCCAAAACTTCCCTGGAAGTATGTCCCCACCTCCCCTATCTTTAGTGTGTTAGGATTGTACTTTATTTGGTATAGTTGGTCTGTCTTGTTCTATTTTCTTCCCTCTTAGTTCACTTGGCTCAGTGGGATGATGCCAGAGGAAAGATTTTAATTGATGATGCATGAAAAGGTGATAGGAGGAAATATAAAAGGCAAAGAAACTCCTTTATAGTTGGGCTTGTTATTTCACAAGCTGTGTGTTTTAATGAACTATATTTATTTTTATAAATATGCCCAGAAAACCAAATCTTCTATTCACTCAGACTTCTTTAAATCATACCCTGACATAGTCAAGGAGAACAGTTTTAGAAGTAAGTTTGTCTGCAGAATAATCATCATTGTGTGGTCAAACTGTCAGGTAGATAGTTAGTTCTTGGCCTGAAATCCAGAGGAAAAAACTACATTGTAGAAGTGACAGGTTTTAGGTACACTTTTGAAAGTAGAGAGTCATGATAGAGTTGTTGTTTTGTGTGTGTGTCTGTGTGTGTTTTTAAAGCATATATGGAGAGCATGTAGTGAAAGATGTGTCAAAGTTTTAGACATTTGTTACGTGTTTTATAGAACTGAAGTGTCAGAAATGTTGAATCAATGCTTGCAGTATCTTGTTGTGTTCTGAGTAACTAGTGAATGGGAATGAACCAAAGTCCTTGGTTCTTTTCTGGTTGAGCTCACTGTGGCATCTTCATCCAATCAGGTGAAGCATACTAAACCTGGGCTGCTTATTTGTCTGATTGCTCAACATCACCTAGGAAGAAGTAAGTGTGAATGACAGGGTATATCCATTACTTCTTTGTTATGAATAGAAAGCAAAGCTCTTTGTGCCACGGTTCTGTGGTTCAACACAGGGCCCTCCTCCTGCAGGATTGTCAGTGTCTACCTCACTCTTTTTCCCATTTCTCCTGTTAGAGGTGACAGATGTGCAAAGCAAAAGTCCTGTGGCATTCTCTTGCAATTGCACATTTTAAGAAATTGCATATTCATGTTTGCCAGTGGTAGGCTATGAACTTTGGAAGCTCCATCAGGACAGGAGAAACACCAGTGCTAGAATTAGAAAAGGTCATTTCATAATGAGTCTTACCACCTCATCCAAGAAGACAATAGCCTCTACTCAACAGAAAAAAAATGGGGAGCCATAAAATTTCTTTCTTTCCACAGTTAGAAGTGCTAGTGCATCAGGGAAACAATTTCATAGCTATTTATGCATCTTGAATATTTTTTTCTATCATTCATAGGACATGAACTGGAACAGCCTGAACACTGTCTCTGAGCTCTTCAGCTCAAGGCTACCACCCTACATAAGCCACAGCCCCACTTCCCATTTTCTAGTGATTAATTGAAGATAAGAGTCTCACATTCTTTAGTGCCCTGGCTGGCTTTGAACCTGATCCTCAGATTTCAGCCTCCTGAGTAGTTAGGATTATAGGTGTGAGCCACCATGCCCAACATCTTGAAATATTTTTATTCACACACAAAAATCAGAGTCATGCACAGCACTATGGTGGCTAAAAGTGAGTCAGATGTTTAAAAAGAGAGCCATCAGTTCAAAAAAAAAAACCTATGTGTTAATTTAAACAGATTGTTTATGTTTATCACACCAATAATCTGTGCTCATTATAGTAAAGTCAGAAAGAACAGTGTAAAGGAAAAGCATAATGGTATGTGTCTGTCTGAGTCTTCCTGTACATGTATATGTATGTTATTTTTCTAAAACAGAGATCCTATTATGCATATCATTTTATAAGAATTGCTTGAATTTCGAAGAAAAGCACCAGCTTTAGAAAAATTTAAAAGTCATAAAGAAAACAAAGGAGGTAGGGAACAAACATAAAATCCAATGCATAATATCCTATAAAATTTAGAAAGTTGAGGAAGAATTAGGAGGGGAGGGATAGGGAGAATGTTGAAAAGAGGTGACATTGATCAAAATGCATTATATTCATCAACTGCTTTGTTGAGTGGCAACTTCTTTGTATAACTACTTAAAGATAATAAAAATATGTTTTAAAAGATGATGTGTTTGGGCTGGGAGTTTGGCCTAGTGGTAGAGTGCTTGCCTGGCATGCACGAAGACCCAGGTTTGATTCCTTGGTATCACATACTTAGAAAAAGCCAGAAGTGGTGCTGAGGCTCAAGTGATAGAGTTCTAACCTTGAGAAAAATCCAAGGACAGCCCTCAAGCCCTGAGCTTAAGCCCAGGACTGGCCAAAAAAAAAAAAAAAAAGATGATGTGTTTAAATAAACAATCATTTAAGCCAGGGACCGCTAGCTCAGGCCTGTAATCCTAGCTACTCCAGGAGGCTGAGTTCTGAGGATCACAGTTCAAAGCCAGCTCAGGAAAGGAAAGTCTGTGAGACTTCAAATAACCATCAGAAAACTGGAAGTGGCACTGTGGCTCAAGTAGATAGAATACTAGCCTTGAGCTGAAGAGCTCAGGGACAGAATCCAGGCCCAGACTTCAAGTCCCCCAAAACAAGCAAACAAGGCATAATTTATACATTACTCAGTTAAAAAAGAGTCGCAAAGTCTCTGTATAGTGAAAGTACCCCCCCCCAAAAAAAATCCAAACTGTTAATTAGCAAGATGGGTTCTTATTCATCTGCTGTGCCTGTGTTTTGTTTTCATTTTATTAAAATTGCCTACTATGGGTGTTCATAATTTCTTCTAAGCAAATTTGGGCACATTGAATTATCTTCTCTGGGACCCGTGGACTGTCACTGTGATAGAAGAGACAGTATCAAAATATGCTCACACAGGAACTTGGGGACAAGTGGCTCAGTGGTAGAACATTTGGTTAGCATAAGCCATTGGTGTTTGGTGTTTAGTTTTCTTTTTTAAACTTGCCTCATATTTCTACCAAATGTTCCCCTCTTTATTTTCTAATAATAGAGCTAAGTGCATGGTGATATATCCCTTTCCTTCTTCTCATCATCCATGTATTATTTTCATCACAGATGAAAATGAGATATTACTATTAAATCTCCCTTGGTGTAACTTACACAATTCTATATCACCTGGAATTTTTCCAGCACTCTGGTTTAATTGCTGTGTGGGGGCTGTATCTAATTATAGCTGCTCTTACTTTTAACCTTGTGTTCTTCACATGGCCATAATCTCTTTAATGTGAGACTTTAGCCTTCATTCAGCTTTCATTCCTGCCTTTTGGCTCAGTGGTGGCACTTGTTGAATGACTGTGTGAACCAGTAAATGAAAAATTACCAAAGCTTATTGATCCCGCTCTACATACCTGGCAGTGTTTTAAGTGCTTTTTGAGGTTCACATGACCCTTTGTGTTAGCATGATTGCCTGGTTCTCCTAATTTGCAAGTCCTGCAGTTGTTGGTAGTCTTCAGGCTTTGTGCGTGAGCATCATGGTCAGAAGGTGTGAAATCATAGACTCAGAACTCTGGACCTGTTAAGTAACTTAGGGATCATGTTATTTACAGCTAAGGAAGACAGGTGCAGAGGGATTAAGAGGCTGGAGGGGGGGGCGTGTCGTAGTGTGTCCTGGCTGGATAAGAATGCCCGTTTCCCCATCTGTTGATCTTCTGGTCTTCAGAGCATTCGCTGAAGTGGGAGTTCCTTCCCTTCCATGACATTTGCACAGTAAATGTCAGTGTTACATATTATGTTCACGTTGACTTATGGTGCATTTATGGATTAGTAGATAATATTAGTAGATGTTATTATTTAACTTCCAGCGCCCAGGCACTTTGAGAGTTCATAGTTGTTGGAAAATATCAAAGCACCACCAGTAGCTTAAAGAAAACCTGTAGCTTAAAGACCATTGGAGGACAGAGATGTGCCTTCAGCTGGACTTCACGTAGGGTTGCTGGGGTTGGTTGTAGTGGGAACTTGCTTGCCATTGTTCTTAGCCCCTCTGTCTGGCCCCATAGGGCCTGGCCCTTTCAGTGCCCCAAGCCTCTTTGTGTTGCAACTGGGAAGGAAGCCACTTACCTTTGGGAGCTGGACCAGCCTGTTCCCGCCTTGATACTTCCTCTCGTTTTCAGCTTTGGCTAAAAACAGATCCTCTGCTCCCTTGGGCATAGCTTGTCATTTCTTTCTCTCCCTGCTCTCAGTTATATTTGGCGTGTTGTTATTTAATTCTGTGATACATCTTGGCATAGAACTTGAGCCACAGGGGGTTGTGCCAAGCACGGCACTAAATCATTAGTGATACTGTGTGCCGTCCCTTCTTGTGATGGGAGTGGAGGAAGCAGAGCAGGGAGACGACGTCATTCTCTCAACAACTCTGCTAATGGCCCAGTAAATGTCAGGCCATGGTATAAGTGCCCTGGAGTTACAGCCATGAACACACAGATTGAGTTTTGCCCCTTTTGTTGGCGTGTGAGTGTGTGGGGGGTAGGGAGGCAGGCATAGATACTAAACCAGAAATCTGATGCATGCATCACCTATCATGGAGAGACGTACTAAGAAGCAGCAGAGAGCAAGAAAGGGGGACATGTTGTGGAAGAGTGTTTGGGGCAGGGTAGTCATGGCTGGTGGCTTGAGGATGACACTAGAGAGCAGGAAGAGGGAAAGGGCCACAGGGAAGGAAGATTCCAACAGATCGGAAGTCGTTTAAGGACAAAAGGTCTTGCAGCAAGTGAAGGTCATGTGTTCTGGGAACAGCAAAGGCACTGCCATGGCCAGAGAGCAGGGGAGAGCTCAGAGCTCAGAGGAAGATCCAGGACTGGGGGAGTTGGGGGGAGCTCCTGTTACCTGTGGCTTCACACATGGCCTTTAGGATGTGACCTTTTTTTTTTCTCCCCCGAGTTCTAGGACTGGACCACTCTCGTGAGCCATGTGTGGGGAGTCCTGCAGTGGCCGTTATCTTGGCCATAATCAGGGTAGCTGTGGGCAGGATCAGCAGAGAGCTGGACTTGGTGTGTCCAGGGTGACTCTTGAGTGTCTAGCCTGAGCATCTGTAAGAAGGGCCTTGCATTTTTGAGCAGGTCAAAGCTGAGAGCAAGACCATCTCCAGGTACACTGTGCATAGGAGAGTGTCTGGAGGGTCTATATCGTTCCCTCAATCCTTCATCTCTGTAAATGTCCACTGGCTTCTCTGTCCCTCCAGCCTTCCATTTATCTCTTGAATCCATTCAGCAGCTCTCACCTCATCTGATATTGTAAAAATCAAAGTTTGCAATGACTTCTGTGACCCCCGATCAGTTTTCAGTCAGATTACAGGATGCCTTGGAATCGTCCTTTGCTTCCTCATGCTCAGAGCGCTCTCTTCTTTTGTCTTAACATACCCTGTGTCCCTCCTCCGCCTCCACATCCCAGCAATGACAGCACACTCTACCTATCCAGGGGAGGAAAGCTCCAAGACACATGGCAGAAAGAAATAGGGCTGAGGAGGCGGGGGGGGGGGGTTGTAATCAAATGAATCTGAGCAGTCCATATTTCTATATTCTCCATAGTTGCCTTTATCAGGCACTTTGAGAGCCCTTGACAAAGCCCTCATTGTGTTTGCTCTTTTCTTTTCCTTTTTTTTTTTTTAATCACTTGGAAAAGGGGACAAGCCACCTATCAGTTATTTGCCCTGATGTGAGAGCAGAGCCAAAGTGGGACTGTATGGAGAGCAGAGCTCGATCCCGTGCCACCTTCTGACAGCTTGCACACATACTGGGAAGGTATGCGTGTTGTGTGGAATAATGAGCGTCTGCAGAAAGACATGTGGTGCGTGCTGTAAAAACACAAAGCACATTTTCTCATCTCAACCACCATGTCCAGGCCCGAGTGAAGGTTACACAATCCTGTCTCTCTTTAAAGATGTTTTTCTGAGTGTCTGAGCGTTTTCCAAAAGAAAACATACTTTCCTTGACTTTGAATGAGGGGCCTTACTAGATCTTCGCTTCCTGTACTTCTACTGTGTGTTTGTATTTGATAATTTTTTTTTAAAATCTTCCCAGAAAGAAGATTGGCCCATGCACAAGCTGGAGTGCTCATCAATGGTAGTTTTTGGGGAAAACTGGAACCCCTCGGAGACTGTAAGACTAACAGCAAGGATTCTGGCCAAACAGGTGAGGAAGTGGAAGTGTTCAGTTGGCAAGGTCAAAGTCAAGGCCATTTTATTTTCTTTAAATGTCAGAACAATGAATAACTGAATTTGAATGTTCACTTCATGGTAAATGTTCTTGAATTCCATTTCCTGTCACAACCCTGTGGAAGGGGTGGGATAGCACTGCATACAGAAACTGGTTTTGTTTTGTCTTCCCTAGTATATGGCTTACCTCAAATAGACATAGGCATGGCTATTGTTAAATGTAATGCTTTTTAAGAAATTAGTTTACATAAAAAAGATGACTGTAACTTCACAGCATGAAAAACTTGATCCAAAAACATTTTTTTTAAGAGCTTCCTAGAGGGCTAGGTTGGTCTGAGAAGCTTTGAGATTTTTATCTTCTTTCTTCCCAACATCCACTTTGTCACCATTTCCGTGTGGTGTATCTCCTCTCTGTCTCCTCACTTCTTTGCTGTGCAGGGACAGGCAAAGCAGAGTCAACCAGGGTGATAGCAAATGCTAAGAGAAGAGAGTGAGAAGTAGAAACAGAGGCAGGGGGCTGGGGAAGAGACTAGGGGAGAGAAGATAGAAAATAAAGGTAGCCCAGGTGGACAGGTTATCTGTTATCAGTGCTCTTCTGTAAAAACAAAACAAAGCAAAATAGCTGTTTTTATTTCCATGTGCTTGGTTCGTTCTTCATAGTTGGTTGCATGAGAAGGGGAGTCTCGATCTCTGAGAATATGAAAACACTCAGGAGCCATCGAAGTGGGCTGTGTGATGCTCTGAAAGCATCTGTCCACAGAGGTTTCGTGTGGTAGACATTGGTGGCAAGCCTCTGCTTTAAATACCTTCCTGTCATCCATTTCTGTCTTCCCCACACCTCCCAGCACCTACCTGCTCAAATTGGTCTGTTTTCTCAAACCTGAGGGTGATATAGTGATTTACCATGTGCCTGCCCCCAGACCAAATTAGGATGTTGGGTATGTAAACAGGAGTAGAACATTCTCGAATTCTGAGGTCGTCCTCCGTCTGTGTTCAGCCTGGGTCAGGTGCTGCTATAAAAAAAAAAATTATATACACATACATACATACATACATACGCACACACACACACACACACACACACACACACACACACACGAATCCAAGTCCAATCTTCAACTCAGTGTAATCAGAGCCTTTTAAGAGTTATGGTAGAGTGACACTAAAAGATCAAAATCATTTTCCCCTGCAGGGGTTAACTTTTGGATCCTTAATAAAAAGTTATTTTTGAGGTCACGCAGAGCAGTTAGTGGGGAGGGAAAAGGAATGGTATGATTGGATGAGGTATCAGGGTAAGTAGCCATTGAAGGTATTAAATTGTACACCTTTGAAAACTTCTAGCTCTTCATTTTCCCCAACTTACTGGTGTTATTGGTAGAATTCTTAACAGGAATTCAGAAGAAGCTGGTGAGCTTTCTGAATGAAATGCTTCCCTGGGCAAGAAAACTTATTAATCTTCTGTCCCATGAATGGAAGATTTCTGCCTTACAAAAGAGTGATTGAAAGATTTTTGACCCCAGGAGGGGTAGTCTGAATGCTATGATGAGTTTACACTCGTTTCATTCAACTTTTATTATAATTACTATACTACTAAATAGTCTATTAAATGAAAAGTTACCTAGCCATCTTTTCATCTCTATAGGACTTGGTGATTAAAAAAACCAGACCATTTGTATTCCAGTAGCTTGCAAAGGATTAGGAGAGACCGGCTACCAAACTACCAAGGGGAAGCTTAACATGTTAACTAGGGAGGTGAGAACACCCTGCGAGACCACCTGTATCCCCAAATTGAATAGCCAGATTACAAAGAAGAGGCCTTGGGCCAGCTCCGAGCTCTGTGTTTGAACTCTTGTCAACACCAAGTTTATTCATGTTCTCAAAGCCTAGCAGGTTTACTATTGTTAGCTCCTCTTGGGGTGTCTAGAACAAAGCCAGCAACACGTTTAAAGTGAATCTGGGCTCACAGACACAACCAAAAGTGTTCTTTTTGAAACACGGAATTTGAGATCATTTTAGCCTATGCTTAAAGGAAGTGTAAAATGGATGGGGGGTTGGATTTTGTTCCTTTTTTAGAAGGAGAAATAATAAATAGGATGGTTTGTCTGTAGATTTGATCCTTTTAAGTGAGGACCCTAAAAAAAAAAAAAGTTGTTTTCTGGCCTGTTCTTTCCCATAATAAGCATTTCTGAGCCTACTGTGTGCCTAGTATTCTCAGGGTATCAGAAATGCGGTGGACACTTTGAAAAACCTTTTCAAAGAGCTCTGTGCTTGGAATGTTGGGCAATCTCAGAGCCCAGGGTGGTAGACTCCTTAGGTAGCTTTCTT
Source organism: Megascapheus bottae (assembly GCF_031878675.1). NCBI lineage: Eukaryota > Metazoa > Chordata > Mammalia > Rodentia > Geomyidae > Megascapheus > Megascapheus bottae. The sequence continues at coordinate 49,088,144 of NC_143518.1, read as the reverse complement.
CCTTGAAAACTATTGCCTTCTTCATGTGGACGTGAAAGCAAAAGCACTTCCTTTTAGACCAGTTGTTAACATCTCTGTCTTTGTGATTTCTTCCCCAATTACTAGAAAATCCACCCAGAAAGAACACCTTCGGAGAAACTGTTAGCTGTGAAGGAGTTTGAATCACGTAAGTCTCTGTTACCAGCAGGGCAGTTATTTTAGTCACAAATTTAAGGTAGATTAGGCAAGGTGAAGGAAAGGAAAGGATCTTTTATTCTTAGAGTAGGAATGGTGTTATTTTGACTTGTATGCTATTTTGAAAAATACTTTTTTTGGGAGGGCCAATCTGTTTCATGAAAAATACTCCCCCCTCCCCCTTGAGTTGACAGGTTTATTAGGAACTGATTAAGAGCTGGTAGGCCCTCACAAGATGAATTACTGCATCCTGAGTCCTCTCTGCTGGCTCCCTTGCATGTTGAATATTTTTGGATCTTTGCTGAATTGCAGTCTTGGAAACAGCTGATGTCCCTACTGAAAGACATTAAATCAGGCGTGTCAAGCCACTTGATCATGACACACATCCCAAGACCAAGCAGAGGTGTGCATGGGTGGGGGGAGGTTTGACTAGACTGTGACTGGATAGCAATCACTACCTCTTATTCCTGACCTCACAGCTAGTGACCATGTGACATTGCATACTCATGGTGCCTTCCAGTTGTTGGAGGGAGGGAGGGAAGGAGGGAGGAGGGAAAGAGTATGCTATTCTTTCTCCAATTTCTGTTAGGTCAACCAGGTGAGAGGGAAAACGTGTTCTGTGGAACACCACATGTTGGATTTCCCCACCCGCTTCTCCATGCCATTGAAAATGGATGTAGATGGCAATCGAGTGTTTTCTACAGGGTGAATAATAGATCTTTTATCTATAGATTTGGATAAGCTGGACAATGAGAAGAAAGATTTGATTCAGAGTGACATTGCTGCCCTTCATCAATTCTACTCCAAGCACCTGGAATTCCCTAGCCACAGCAGCCTTATAGTGCTCTTTGCGCAGGTAAGAATGCCAGTTGGTGTCAGATAATGCCTTAGCCTTTCTCTCTCCAAGCCCCTCCCCTCAGCATGTCCTCAGTAAAAGACATAGGATGACATCTACATGATAACAAACCTTGCTAGGTGACCTGGGCAGGTAAGGGTCCTCTCTGAGCTGGCCCTCACAGAGGGTTGGTGGGGAGGGCATTCGTTTGCCTCACAGTTTTCATGGAAACAAAGGCACTGCCAGTGCCCCGGTTCTCAGACACCCATGTGCTTAGCTCTTTGCAAAGAAATAATCGGATGAAATTCTCAGGTTGAATTTCACTTTTCCTCTCTGAAATCTTGCCGCACTGATAGAAACTTCCCTCCTCTGATTTTCTTCTCTTAAATAAGTCTGCGCTGATACAGCAGGGAATTTGCAGGTACCCTGAGAGAGACTCTCTGTCTCATGCCTGAAAAGCACAGAGAAGGCTCCCTGATGGGCCTAGGCCCTGAAGTTTTTCCTAATAGCTGTTCAGGAATCTTAAAGAGCCAAGTTTTTTGAAAACAAAAACAAAAACCAAAACACACTCGGAAGTGATGAGTAACGGGCCATATAACGGGCCAAGGAAAGGTTAAGCGTGGGCACAGTTAGCACAAGCATGCTGTGGTCAGGACTCAGTGGGAAGCATAGTCTGTTAACCTCCAGGGGCTCCCTTCTGCGGCCCCACTTGATACCTCAGATCTCTTTTCATCAAGCAGTCAAGCATTTTCCTCTCCAGACTCGGCATCTCAGAGAGAGAAGGACTGGCGTGCTGATGCATGGGTACAGATAGCTGTGTTTTCTCTAGCTCTCTAGAACATAGAGTCCCCAGAGGTATTAAAAAACCAAGGGCTGCTTACATTTTCTGTTGTAAAATCGAAGACAACCTGTATCACCAATGTATCCTCGAACCCTGTCCTTCCATTTCTTGTAGTCAATCCCAAGGAAATAATCAGGTTTTTATGTAAATTATCTATTATAAGGTTCTTTTAAACATCCAAAGGAAGGGAAGGAAGGTGTAAGAAGGAATTTGCCTAGATTAATTTTGTCATTGCTATATGGTGAAATACAAAGCCTTTATATAATTTAATTTCAGTGGCTGCTTGTGGTGGGGGTGGGGAGGAATGTTAGCAGGAAAAAAAAGTGTGTAATAGGAAAAGTGTACATTCATATTACAGGTTCCTTAGAAGTTCACAGGTGGTTGTTTTCCCGATTGTGGAAAAATTTTGCTTTTCCACTGGGTAATTTCATGGATTTTCCACAAAGGAATATATCTAACTTAAAAAAAATTACTGCTGGGTACCATTAACTCACATCTATAACTCGTGTTACTGGGGAAGCAGAGATGTGACAGATCTCAGTCCAAAGCCAGCTGAGCAGAAAAATCTACTAGGCTTTGTTTAAAAAAATAACCAACAGGCAGACTTAGTGGTAGAGTGCTTGCCTAGCATGCATGAAGCCTTGGCTTCGATTCCTCGGTATCACATAGACAGAGCTGGAAGTGGTGCTGTGGCTTGAGTGGTAGAGTAAACCAAAAACCGAAGCTCAGAGACAGCACCTAGGCCCTGACTTCAAGTCCCAGGACTAGTAACAATAATAATAACAACAACAACCAGCAAAAAGCTTAGCTTGAAGCATAGTTCACATGGAAAAATACCAACCAAGCTAGAAAACTGAGCCAAGTGTAAGGCTGAGCTCAAATCCCAGTGCAGTCACACACACACACACACACCCACCTACATACGCACAAAACACTAAAACCAAATGAAGAAGAAGAAAAAGGTAAAGAAGCTTTTCCTTTCTTCTTTCTTCTGCTCACTTCAATCCCTAAGGGAACCACTGTTAACAGTTCAGTTCATGAATTCTTTCATAGACTTTATGTTGATATATTTCCAACTATGTGACTGTCCTGATTAGAAAATAATTGGTATTCTTTGTAAAAGGAATAATGGTTTGAATTTTTTTTTTTTTTTTTGTGGGTCATGGGGCTTGAACTCTAGGCCTGGGTGCCATCCCTGAACTCTTTAGCTTAAGGCTACCGCCCTATCTCTTGAGCCCCAGTGCCACTTCCTGTTTTCCAGTGGTTAACTGGAGATAAGAGTCTCACATTCTTTAGTGCCTGGCTGGCTTTGAACCTCAGTCCTCAGAGCCCAGCCTCCTGAGTAGCTTTCTAGCTTCAGGCATGAGCCACCATGCCCGCCTTAGTTTGAAATTCTGAAAGTAGAAGTGGTGGAAGCCTTCATTGTCCTGGATTTCCACTATGTTTTCTTGAGCATGCCTGAGTGGGTAGTTTGAATGGTAGTAGAGGAAATCTGAAGAATTGACTTCTTTTAAAGTATTTTAAAAGATGTGGACACACACACACACACACACACACACACACACACACACACACACACACACACACACACACACACACACACACACACCCCCCCTCTGAAGTTAAAAGGTGGCATTCCATAGCTCCAAAGAAGACTCAAGCCCAAAGGACCAGTCAGCCTTCCCCATGCCACCCAGCTTTGCATCTCCTTCTGAGCTTCTCCTCCGTCCGGTGCAGAGGAAGCTGTCGTGAGCTCACCTGCAGCCCCGCAGCAGCTGGCAGCCATGCTGACTGCTCTGTTCAACAGCATCGAGGTGTGTTTTAATCATCAGAACATATGCAGAGTTGGGAAATGTATTTTTGGTGTGCAGCCTACATCTAGTCTAAATGCTAATTATGAGGATAGCTTTAGCAAGGCACGCACGCCTGATTTGACTTGAAAAAAGAGGACAGTAGCCCATGCATCTTCCTTAACGTGCAAGTTCCCTTTTCTTCCCTGGGGATAGCTTTGAAGGGAGGGAAAGCTGGCAGGAAAATTGCTATGTAATTTGGCTTAAACACCATCGCTGCCTCCCCGGAAGGAGCAGTAATGATACTTAGGAAGAAACACACTCCCGCTTCTGCAATAAGGGAACATGGCAAAGGTACAGAGGGACCAGTGGTCAGAGAACTGCTAGGCCAGAAGGTCCTGGGGTCACTGTCTGCTCCAGTCAGGTGTTCTGCAGTGGAGGGGAAGTGTGTGCCTAGATCTGTCCTAATTCTTGCTAAATGCTTTCATTTGTTATTTTTGCCCACGGTTATTGTCTTTTATGGGTACAAGACACTGCCAAGCATGTCAGCAACTGGGGGCAGATGATGCCTTGGCCAGTTAAGTGTTGACTTAGTTCACACGTGAATAGATTTGTTGAATAAAAAAAACTTCTAATTTACTCCTGTCTTACAGGGGTTAGTGATTATTGATATGTATCAGTGACAGAATTGGTCAGGACACTTAACACAAGAAAATAAGGTGCTAAGTCTTAGGATTGCACTAGCTTTTGGGGTAATTGTATTGATCTATCATACCTTCCCATCTCCAATCTCTTTCTCACTGTTTCCCTCTCTTTCTCTCCCCTTTCCCTCTCTTTTTTTCTCTCCCTCTTTCCCCTCCATATTTTTATCCTCCTCCTCCTGCATGTAAAACATACCACAGCCTTACTTCAATCTATACCCAGGATTCCCAAGACTTGGCCAGTGGCTCTTTAATTTTATGTAGAATTACATTAGAGACATATAGCAGATCTAAGCACTCTTAGAAGAAGCCTGGTAAAATGTGAAGTCAGGCTTTGTTGTTAGAATGTCTAATCTGAATTCTGAGCCTTCTCTGCCTTCATTTCTCCATCTGTAAAATGGGTTGTTATCATAATGCTAGACAGAAACTGTGTGTAGATGAAACCTCTCCCAGTACCATTCCTGGCTATAATAATGCTCAGTGGTTCTCATTTTGCAGACATCTGTTGGCTGAGGTGTCTGTCGCAGTGCTGTATCTCTTGGTGTGGGAGGGAAGAAGGTAGTCACTCAGCCTTGTGGCGTGAGCCAGAGTCTTCATCTGTGAGACTAAGATTTGAGTCTGAGACTAAGCTAAGATTTCTTTCCTGTCTTCTAGAACATGAAGAATCTGAGTCATGAACGAACAAAGAACACCTAGAGGAAACCATCTCAGAGGGCATAGATTTTGGCATAGTGGTTTTTTTATGCTCTAATTTTAGCCTCTCAATAAATGTAAAAAAAGAAGGAGTTTCTAAAACGCAGGAACTAATGTGTTTGGTCCTCCTTTTCAGCACACCATTCCCAAAAGTTAGACCCCCAGGGCAGTGAGAGTTGCTATATTTTTTGAGGGGGGAGGGAATGGTAGTTCTGGGGTTTGAACTCAAGACTTGTTATTTACTATCAGTCAGCTACTTGAGCTAGACGTCCAGCTGCCCTTCGTATTTTTAATTTCTTTCAAAGGTGAGAGTAGCCAATCATTCATTAGGCTGAGCCATAAAAAGCAAAGCCTCAGTCCCTTGGCTTCAGGCCCTCAGACCCTCTGTTTCTTAAGGGGAGAGGCAGCCATTAAATAGGTGAATGAGGGCTGTTGTATTTGCCCAGGGTAGGAACGTTGGATTAAGGGTTGTTGTTGTTGTTGTTGTTGTTGTTGTTGTTGTTGTTGTTCTTCTTCTTCTTCTTCTTCTTCTTCTTCTTCTTCTTCTTCTTCCTCTTCTTCTTCCTCTTCCTCTTCTTCTTCCTCTTCCTCTTCTTCTTCCTCTTCATCTTTTTTTTAAAGGCAGGGAAATCTGGGGCAATGGGCCCAGATCAGACACAGAAAAGGCCATAGCATTATTGGAGTTAGACTCCCAGAGTCCATATCCCAAGTAGCCTGACACCCATGCAGGTGCAGAGATGTCAGGCGGGGGACACGTGGGGCCCTCCCCGCCTGTGGTGAATTCACCCTTGGGTAGGAGGGCCACAGGAAGAGGGACTTCCGCCCTTAGAGTTGCATGTTTTATTTACACCTAGGAATCCAAAATCAGTTGTGCCGGAACAAAAGATACTAGGGCCACACACAGGGTTTTGAAACTGGGGAAGGGAAGTGGAGCACGTTCCTCGTTCAGTCAGTGTGGAGTCACAGTGCACGCTCTTCCTCTGGAGGGAAGTTCTCACTGACCTCTTCTGCCCTCTGCCTTTTTCATTACAGGTTAACTGCAATGGCTTCACCATTGAAGACGAAGAACTTTCTCATTTAGGATCAGCGATATTTCCTGAGTAGGTTGAGTTTGACTTCCATTTCTTTCCTTTGTACTTTTAATAGCAATTCGATCTCTTTTCTAATTTTTTCATAACCCACCCATGTGGCAGACATGAAGCTCCAAGTAAATTAAGATAGCTTTTTAATCTGCTCGATTTCAAAAGATTTCCCCTCCACTTAAGGATCCAAAGGCAGTAGTTAAGAGAACAGTTGCTGTTGAGTCCTGCTAAGCAGAGAGCTGTTATTAAGGGATATTTGATGGTGTGCAGAGGCACAGCCACTGCCCTGCTGAGAGATGTGCTTTCTGCCTGTCGCTGCTTCTGGAAATCTTTGGGTTTCTTCTGCTCAAACCGAGACCTTAATTGCTAACCAAGAATTACCCATGGGCCTGGTAGAGAGTAGCTAGGCATCTTGTCAACTCTCCCTTTTGAATACTGCTGGTTCAAAAAAAACATTTCAGTAAAAAACTTAATTGTTCTTTGAAAATTTTCCTCAAATAATTCACTACTTTAGCTTGGTCTCCTTTGAAATTTTTGTTTTTCTTTTTTTCTTTTTTTTGGCTTGAACTCTGGACCTGAGTGCTGTCCCTGAGCTCTTCAGCTCAAGGCTACCACCCTACCCTTTGTGCCACTTCCGGTTTTCTAGAGGTTAATTGGGGATGAGTCTCATGGACATTAGTGCCGGGTTGGCCCTGAACCTCCATCTTCAGATCTCAGCCTCCTGAGTAGTTAGAATTGCAGGTGTGAGCCTCCACACCTGGCTGAAACTGTGATTAGCTCCTGGACAAATAGAGATCTTGGTCACTATTTTGTAGGTCGCCAGGTGAGGCCTTGCCCTTGTCTTCCTGCTGGAATAAGGGGAGAGTTTATAGAATGATTCCTACACCCCAAGGAAGTCCACACAGTAGATGAGTTCCATGAGCAGGAAGGGTGCTGGGTACACACTACAGTATGTACTGTACTGTAGGGGACACAGATGTCACACAAGCACAACTCTTACACACACACAAGCATTCACACACATTCACTGCAGCGATATCCCTCCTCCTCTCTTATGTGTTCTGAGCTGCCAGCTCCGTGTACCCAGCTCATTGGTGTCTCTTGAGCAGCTGCCACAGGCTGAGTTGGGCCAGAGTAACCAGAAGCCATAGTCTTTTCCCTGAGGCCAAAGTGTTGTCACCTTGCCATTTGAGTTCCTCTAACAAGGACAGAGGTGCATCTTGGGAAAGTCTTTTAGACTTTTGCCATGAGGGTTCTGGTGACAAGAGCGCAGCTCTATAATTTTGGTAGTAAAACTGAGCTCTCAGTGTTGGAACACTTCTCTCCTGAGAGAGGCAGTGTTGGAGGTGTCATGCTGTCCTGCAGGGTCAAGGGAGTGGCAAGTTGTTTTAGGATCTGCCTTAGTGCATGCCCCCACTTTTTTTTTTTTTTTCTTTTTCCAGTCAGAGCTTGAACTCAGGGCCTGAGCACTGTCATTTGGTATTTCTCAAGGCTAGAGCTCTACCACTTGAGCCTCAGCACCGCTTCTGGCTTTTTTTCTATATATGTGGTACCACGAAATTGAACCCAGGGCTTCATTCATGTTAGGCAAGCACTCTACCACTAGGCCAACCTCCCAGCCAGCCCCCACTTTCTTACAGAGAGTCCCCAGGAGTTTATGGAGAAGTTGATTCTAGAACTCTACATGGACTGTAACGCGCACCTTTCCCTTGTCTTTGGTTTTAGCTCTTGTCCTGGGGCCTGGGCCTCACTGCACTGCCAGTACTGCTGGGGTATGTGTGCAAGGAGGGTTGTCTCTCTCCAAGGATGAGACTGGAAACTGGCTCCCTGTTAACCCCAGGCACAAGCAAGGCCCACCACGTGCTTCACTCTGACCTCTAGCAAGCAGGAGGAGAGGAAGCCACTGGCTGGGACTTACCACTCCCAGGGAAAACTTCTTCATTCTCACTCCCATTCCCCCCCCCCCCCGCATCCTTAGGGCAAGCACACAAAGCATTCTGGTCTCTAAAGGGTCCAGGCAGGTGGCAGTGCCCATCCAAACAGCACTACTTACGTCTACATGGTACCCACAGGAGAGAATGAGCCCCAGTTTCTGGGCAGTTTTAATTGGGGAAAAAATCCCCTTGGGCTGAAATCATATCGGCATTGTGATTTCAAAGGCAGTATTTTCAGAGATCAAGCACTCTTTTCCCTGTAGTTTAGAAATTTCTGTTCTCAGAACTTTGACCTTGATATAATCAGAAAGCTCAAAGCACGTCGCATAGGCGAATCTCTCTCTCTCCTCTCTCTCTCTCTCTCCTTCTCGTTGTCCCTGAAAAGCAGACAGTGAGCAGCAGGAGCAATAATGTCCCAATTTTCCAGATGAGGAAATTGAGGTGCAGAGACTCAAACAGGCTTCTCCAGGGCCCTCTGGGGATCACAAGCGCTCCGTCACTCAGCAGCTGGCATTTCTCCACATCTGAAGAAAGCACATGAGGGAGGGACAAGCCGCTTAGAGAACCCACTTGCGAGCCGCAAGCCATTTGTCTTGTCACCTGTGCAGTGGAGTGGCAGTTAGCCATGGGGGGTGGGATTTGAGTCCTGCATGTACTAGGAAGAAATATTTGTGGAGTGTGTTGTTTTTGTTATCATGTGGTTTTGCTTTTAGCCTAGGTGTTGTTTTGAACTATGGATTTCGCTTTTTATTCTGATTAAAGGCGTTAGGTATTATAAATGCATTGCATTGCAGAACAATTTGTCAGCACAGTCTAAGCTTTCTATTATAAGTACGTATTTTTTAAAGTCTTAAAAAGCCAGGCGCTGGTAGCTCATACCTGTAATCCTAGCTACACAGGAGATGAAAGTCCTTGAGACACTGTATCTTCAGTAAATTACTCAGAAAATGCCAGAAGTGGGGCTATGGCTCAAGCTGTAGAGTGTTAACCTTGAGCAAAAGAAACTCCAGGACAGTATCCAGGCCCCAGATTTCAAGCCCCAGGACCACCACATAAAAGATTTTAAAAAGTCTTAGGAAAATTCAATTCCTCCAGCTCAACTAGAAATGAAGAACTTCCATCCCACAGACTAGATAAAAACCACAACAGGGTCTGAGTTTATGGTTTAGTAGTAGAGTGCTTGCCTAGCATGCATGAAGCCCTGGGTTCAATTCCTCAGTACCACATATGAAAGAAAAGCCAGAAAAGGTACTGTGGCTCAAGTAGTAAAGTGCTAGCCTTGAGCAAAAAACCAGAAGCTCCAGGACCATGCCAGGCCGTGAGTTCAAGCCCCAAGACTAGCAAAACAACAACAACAACAACAAAAAAAAAAACCCCAAAAGCAAAGCCAGACAGTGTCTTTTGGTACATGGCTGAACAAACATGAATGTTTCTTCTATGCTTATTGTTGGCCCCCTTCAGCCCTTCTACCTATGGGTAATTTTATGTAGCCCACAAATAATATTATAAATATCCACATGGTCCTTGCGAAAGAAAAAGCTTTCCATTCCTGATAGGTCTTGTCTTCTGGTTGATAGTGTGGCACTGATGAATCATAGCTGTTGCCCCAATGTCATTGTGACCTACAAGGGGACCCTGGCAGAAGTAAGAGCTGTGCAGGAGATCCACCCAGGAGAAGAGGTGAGTGTGCTGTGCACGGCTATCATCAAAGGTCGTACAATGCCTAGGACTCTGAGTTCAAGCCCCATGACCACCACTAACAACACAAAAAAGTCTGCAGGGAGACCATTGCAGCACAAGTGAGTGTGTTTATGTGGCCATCCTCAGGCCTTCTGGGGATGAGTGCTCAGAACTGGGAAGCCCAGGCTGGGGCTTCTGTTGGGTGCTAGCCTTTTCCTTATTTAGTCAAGAAGGAACAAGCAAGGGGGGCATTCAAGTTACATCATCATTAGCCCAAGATTTAAAGAGACACCACAAGAAAGGAGGCAGCGAAAATGACCAGACTGAACATTTTCAGTCTCTTTAGATTCTGCAAATCCTTGTTTTCAAACAACTGACTTTCAAATCCTTGCCTGTCTGGCCCACTGCCTCAGAGAAAGGTCCAGAGTATTGTCTGAAAAAGAATAAGCAATCCACAGTAGCTGAAGAGTCACTCTCACAGTGGTGTCTGAATTTCACATCCTATGACTTCCGCCTCTGTGCTTGCAGTTTCCTTTTGAGGAATGTGATGCGAGTGGTCAGAGGTATGTATGTCTCAATAGGGAAACAGAGGCAGCCACTGGGCAAAAGGCCCCACCAGCCTCTTCCCTTCACTTAGGCATATGGAGACAGGCAGGCATTCCGTTGCCGCAGGGACACTCTGTTCTTAAGCAAATCCCTCGCAGGGCCTGGGCATACTTAGGGACAGTAGTCATGTACTTTGGGTTCAATTTCATGTTACTTGCAATGCTATTTTAAGGTACATGTCTAGTTATTTTGCATTTTACAAGTATCTGTGGGTGTGGCAAGGGATGAATGCTGGACGGTATTAACTAGCCCACTGCTAAAGCAAGACAGCTTTCCTGACCTTTCTTAAATGTCTCCTGATGAAGGTGTCCTATTTGGAAGCAGTCTATCTAGGTTCCACTGAGCCAGATTACCCTGCTGCCTGCTTAGGAAAACAATTAGGGGAATATACATACGTCTCAGGATCCCGACTCCTAACAGGCTTAGTTTGAGCCCTGAGTCTGGAGTGGCCTTTGTCGCCATCTTCTGGAACTGCCTGCTTGTTGCACAGTGTCCATCAGTAATTTCAGAGAAATCCCAGCTAACGCTTGCCACATGGGAGACAATGGCAGCTGCTGTTACTGCCTGCTCTCACAGGCCTCCAATGTGGTGACCTTGTTTTGGGGAAGTCAGGATTTTGGAGGTGACTTGGCCTGCAAAAAGGAAGGCACTATCCCTCTGGGCTGTCAGAATGAGCTATGGCATACCCCGTCTTGCCCTGTGGGTTGAGGAGACTTTGACCTTCATTGCAGCCCCAAGCGCTGGACTTTGGTTCCTGCCTGATGGGGCCAGAGGTCACGGGCACACTGGATGGCTTCGTGAAATGCGTCTGTTCAGGCAGATGCGTGTCTGATTCTGCAGGCTGAGCAGCCACTGCTGTCCCCATGAGGAGATGACGGATGTCTGCATGCTGACCTCCTAGTGTGGCTGGACCCCGTGACCAAAGGCCAGGAAGACATGGCATAGGCCCTGGCCACACAGTGGTCATCAGTGTTTCCTTCAGCAGACTGAGGCTTTGCCTTCTTGGACCCTAGGTGTTTACCAGCTATATTGACCTCCTGTACCCTACAGAAGACAGAAATGACCGGTTAAGAGACTCCTACTTCTTTACCTGCGAGTGCCAGGAGTGCACCACCAAAGACAAGGTCAGTTCACGGAGGGGCCCCTGGCGTGGGCTGCAGTCTGCTCCAGGATGCTGCTGTACGTGAGTGCTCCTGGCTCACAGAGTCCGTGTCCTCCTCCAGTCCTCCATGCAAAGCCAGCCAAAGAGAATCCTGGTAGATCCATCTCTGCTCAGATCTGCATATCCCCCCACCCCACTATATAAATAAGAGAAGATTCTGCCAACTTCCTGTTTCTTAAAGAAATGCATGACTGCCCAAGTGGGGCATAGTGATGCAGGCCTGTAATTCCAGCTGCTCGGGAGGCGCAGACATGAGGGTCACAAGTTTGCACAACCTTATCTCAAAAATAAAATTTCTGGGGGTGAAGTGAGAAGGAAGGGAGAGAGGGAGGAAGGAAGGAAGGAGGTGAGGGAGCGAACTATTAAAGGGAGAATTTTCTCCACCATCTGGCTGGCGAGGGCACTTCACATCTGTGCACTCTTCCTTCAGGACAAGGCCAAGGTGGAAGTGCGGAAACTCAATGATCCCCCAAAGGCAGAAACCATCCGAGACATGGTCAGATACGCACGCAACGTCATTGAGGAATTCCGGAGGGCCAAGCACTACAAGTATATCCTTTCCACCTTTATAGTCTAGAGATTTTCCCACCTGATGAGGCAGCAGGAAGATGGGAAGGGGGAGCAGGAGGCAGGTGGGGGTGAAGAGTCTGCATAGCAAAGGAGAAATGTCTCCTGGGAAATGTGTGCAGATGAGTTGAGCACCCACTTGTGGTTGGTGCCTTTTGTTCTGAATTCTCCGTGGCTGACTGCTTGGTTTGGGAGCTTTGTGTGGTGGAAGACAGAGAAAGAGTTCCTTGGAAGCCCTCATTTAGTGAATATTTTACTTTCAGCCAGACCCTGCTTGTGGTAACTGGCTCCAGTTCTTCCGCTCTGTGCAGCAGGGGAGGGCTAATTTGTTTCTGTAAGAAAAGGGCCATTCCATTTCCTCTTCTGTAATGTACTTTGCTGGGAAAATAGGCGGAGCTGTGACTGTGTACCTGGCACCCCTCTTGGGACCTGCCAGTCACTTCCTTGACACCACAGCACCCCCTAGCGAGCTGCTGGAGATCTGCGAGCTCAGCCAGGAGAAGATGAGCTCTGTGTTTGAGGACAGCAACGTGTACATGCTGCACATGATGTACCAGGCCATGGGTGTGTGCTTGTACATGCAGGACTGGGAAGGGGCCCTGAGATATGGACAGAAAATCATCAAGCCCTACAGGTGATTGTTCTGGGTGTTCTGCACCTCCTGGAGCCTAGGGTAGAGCCCAGGGTAGGGATGGGGGTTGGAATGTGCACCAGTGGCTTTCCTGCCCTCCTGTCCTATGTTGGCACTTGCCAACAAGAGCTGCAGCGCCTCGGGGACCCCATGCGCAAGTGTAAGAGTAGGAGCCGCCCTGCTGGCCCAGGCCAGTTTCCTCCTGGCCAGCCCAGGATGGAGACTGAGGTTACTGAGGCAAGGCCCATCGAAGGCCTGTACCTACTTATTTCCCACCAGTATTGAAAGGCTGCTGGTTTGCTTCCTTTCCTATCCACTGCTTTCAGGTTAAATGGCACTTTAGAAGCAGTAAGTGGGGGGTGAGCAGTGATGGAAACTCAGGGTTTTGAGCATCCCTCCCCCCCCCACTTACTGATTCAGATCTGTGGGCTGGTGTGGTATTTAAATCCTCTCCTGGGGTTTGAGTAAATCAAGATAGATTTTAATTTGTAGTAATAATGCCTTGGCCAAAGGGAAATGCCTTGCCGTGGATGTTATTAAGTCTTAATGTGGGTGATAAAGAAGAGTGACTGCTGTCTTCCGTGGTCTCCACCCTGGGATGCGGTAATTCTCATCCCTGGAGCTCTCCTAAAGGCCTGGGCTTTATGAATGCATGGTGTCTGCCTCACAAAGTGAATTAAAACTCGGGGAACTAGACTAAGCAATTGCTATGTAACATCAACATCCCATAAGTTTCTGATGGGTCTGAGAAGCTCACACTTTACGCCTAAGGACAGTGAAGTTTGTAGTAGGTCTGAATTTCTGCTTCGAGCTCTTCCATGTTACCCCACTGTATCCTGAGGAGCCAGCAGGGGGAGCCCAAGGGGAAGCCAGCTCTTGGGAACAGAATTTGGGTAAATTGGAAACAAGCTCAGCCTTCTCTCAGAGGTCTAGGAATGGGCCATGCTCTGGTCTCACACATTCCTCTCACTGTGAGATATAGAGGAAAACACAGTCAGGCAGTGACTCAGCGGCTGTTTGTTCAGCAGGGCTGGCTGTGTCGAACTCTTCCGTAGTGAGCCAGGTGTGGCCTTCTGGAGGCCGCTGGTGCCTGGGCTTCCTCCAGGAAGTCAGCTAGAACAGATCTCCTGGACTGATTTTCAGGACAGGCAGAGTGGAGCAGACTAGCTGTAACCAACATCTCTCCCCCCCGTGTGTGTGTATACACACACACACACACACACACACACACTTGTGAACTGGATCCTGCTTCAAGAGAAATGGCTCTTGGTTAAGAAGACTCCATGAATCATGGCAGAGAAAGAAATCCTCCAAGATTCCCAGCCCCTCTAGAAGACATAGGCTTCAGAGAGCTTACATTTTTACTGAATCCAATTTGTATCATAGGTGTTACAGAAAGTGCTCTTTGTGCGTCTGCGAGCACTGACTTTCTGATGGGAGGAGATGAGCCTCCTTGCTGCCCTCGGAGAAGGGGCATTTCTTTTAAAAGATGTTTTCCTAGAAAAATCTGAACTGGCAGTATATATAAAATATTACTATATTTTTTATAAAATAGAATTTCTCTAGCAGTTTTGATGTGGTTTCCTCCAGAAGATAGAAACGACAAATACAAACTACACACATAGACTAGAAACATGGGTGAGCTCTCCGCAGGTGAGGCGCACTGACCCGGCCTCACTCTGCCTGCGACCTGCGAGGGTCGCTTTGAAGAGCGTGGTCAGGAGCCCTCACCTGCAGAGCAGGGGGCGGGAGGCTGGGGAAGCCTGTGACAGGGCCGCCTCCTCTCTCTCCTTTTTCCAGTAAGCACTATCCCGTGTACTCCCTCAACGTGGCCTCCATGTGGCTGAAGCTGGGCAGGCTGTACATGGGCCTAGAGAAAAAGGCTGCCGGAGAGAAAGCCCTAAAGAAGGTACTGCTGGGATTGCAGGCTGGGAGGCGGCAGGAGTTTCAAGGCTCCTCACCAAGTGCGCTCCTGTCTAGGCTGGCCGGGGACTGAAGAAGCAGAGGGTGGCTAGCCCTGGCATACAGGAGGACATTCGGCAGGGAGGGGTGGGATTAGGTGGGGAGCCTGCATCTGGGCTGGCCCATCCCTTGGCGGGGGAGGGAGAAGGGGTGCCGACCTTCCACCGCTGACTCCCTTCCTCTGTGATTGCCATGGAAATGGAAGGAGGCGAGGCAGCTGGCTGGGCCAGGAGACCATGATGGTAGCTTTTCCATTTACACCTTAGATTTAGAATTATCCTGCCCAATCATAGTGGAATCAGAGAGTTGGGAATGTGGATTGTGGTTCAGTGTTAGGACTGGTGTGTTGGCAGTTTCTAGAGTGAATTTAACACAGTAATGAGATAGACTTCCATGGTGAAGAAAGTGGGTAGAGGAAGGAGAGAGACCTTTCTGGGTTGCATGCTCCCATCACCCTCCCAACCCTTCATTCATGCTGAGACCCAGAACCCAGGCAGCATTTATCCTTGATATTGGACAGCTGCCCTGTGGGCCAGGGGATGAGGCCCAAACCCTGGCACTACACAACTTAGAACTATCCTCCAGTACTGGTTCTTGTTTTTACCTAGAAGTTAATGACCCTAATTTAAGGGTCAGTCTATTGATTTACTCCCACGAGAGACTGATGACAGATTTTAGGGCTACAGGATGGGCTAAAGCCCAATCCGCCACATTCCCCAATGTCATACTGAGCTATGCATGAGAATGGGATACGGCTCTACCAATGTCCCAACTTGAAGGGTCAGGGTGTAGTCAGGACAGAAATGGATTTGTCACCTACAATAACGCGTTCATTGTCTTAGTGAGATGGAGAGAAATGTAGGCAGCTAAGTCACAGTTGGAAAGCTTGAGTTTGTCTAGAAACATCTAGAAGAGTGGGGAAACCAGGTACAGGTGGCTCACGCCTGTAATCCTAGCTACTCGGAGGCTGAGATCTGAGGATCATGTTTCAAAGTCATCCGGGGCATCAAAGTCTGTGAGACTTTTTTTTTTGGTCAGTCATGGGACTTGAATTCTGGGCCTGGGCGCTGTCCCTGAGCTCTTCAGCTCAAGGCTACAGCCCCACCTCTGGAGCCACAGTGCCACTTCTCGTTTTCTGGTGATTAATTGGAGACAAGAGTCTCAAGGACTTTTTAGTGCCTGGTCTGGCTTTGAACTACAATCCTCAGATCTCAGCCTCCTGAGTAGCTAGGATTACAGGTGGGAGCCAAGGTCCCTGGCCCATGAAATCCTTGTCTCCAATTAACCAAACCAGAAGTGGTGCTGTGGCTCAACATGGTAGGGTGGTAGCCTTGAGCTGAAGAGGTCAGGGAAAGTGCCCACGCCCAGAGTTCAAGCCCCATGACTGACCCCTCCCCCCCCCCAAAAAAAAGTGGGGAAAAGATAGTTACAAAGTCATTTTCTTTATATTGGGTCCACTACCCGGATATGATATGTTTGCAGAAAGTGGTGGTCTGCAGTAGAGCCTGGATGATAGCTGGTTACCAGATGGATTATGTTTCCTTGTTTGTCAAAAGCCAGACTAGGGATGAACAAGGCTGTTGAAGGGTGTACTGTGTCCTGTGTGGTGAAGGGGGCGGGGTCAGGCTGGAGAGGGCGGAGTCAGGATGGAGATGACAGGGAGGCTCACTTCCATTGTCTCTCCACCTCAGGCTATTGCAATCATGGAAGTAGCTCACGGCAAAGATCATCCATACATTTCTGAGATCAAGCAGGAAATCGAAAGCCACTGAAACTATGCAATATGCCTGCTTTCACAGGACTGGAGGGCTTCAAGTTCTATGCACACTCCAGCATTTCTACAGACTCACTGGAATGAAATACTTCTTGCACCTCAGCCTTGCACACTTTGAGGTTGATCTTAATCTTCAACCTTAACATTAAGTTATTTTAAATGCTTTATGTTATTTTTTTAAGAGGTAATGGCATGGTCTTATATGATTTGGGCAGATCAAGTTTTAAAATGCAATTATTTTCCCCTCATGCCTATTGTCATTACAAAACTATCTGAACAAACTTGAATGATGTAAGAAAATAAAAGACATACAGTTACTTAAGGTCTGTGTTTTCTTCTGTCTGGGGTGTGAATTCTTGTCTTTTCTGTGGCGACCATCTCACTGTAGAGCTCCGGCTGGCCTCCCTCCCAACTTGTCTTTTCCCATGCTGGGATTACAATCATGTGCTACCATACCTGGCTTTGGGAGGAAGATTTCTATGTGGTGGTGGGATCCAGCTGTGGGTAGAAGTTACACCTGGCCTCCATCATGCAGTGAGCCCCAGGCCTCTCAAGAGGAGAGCGTCAGGAGGAAGAAAGTGGTGGAGAGCAGCCAGCCGACCTGGCAAGAGGACATGTCCATTTGCGGTCTCCCTCTGGCTTTCCATGCCTCTCCCCCAACTGCTGGCAAGACGACTTTCCATCTCTCATTCCACTGATTGTTCTGTGCAGTGCTCTCCTTTTTTGGAAAGACTCCAGAGTAAGCTTGAGGAGGGGGAAAAAAAAAACCTCCTTACCAACCCAGTGTTATGAGCAAACACTGATTTCCATCCACAGAGCCAGTGGAACTCCAGCTCCTTGCAACCCCAGATCCCAGACGGCAGCAAGCTGGGGAAGTGCTTTGGCCACCACAGTGCTGTGTGGAGGACCCAGCGCTGCTGAGTTCAGGGCTGTTTCCTTAGGAAAGAAAGAGCCTTGTACGCCAAGGAGAAGTGCTGCCCAGTTAGGTAGTAAGCAGAGCCTGGTGTCATAATCTGATACTCTTCCCTCTTGTTCCCCTCCCTATTTCCTACACACCGTGAAATTTAGCAGGTAGAATGCAGTCTCTGGTCTAGTCCAGGCCAATATACCATTTATTGAGCACTTTATGGAAAACACTGTATACTTCTCCAGTGCACAGAAAAGACTAATACTCAGCCAGGAAGCTGAATGTTTTAACAATGCATATTGAGACCAAGACATGAGAAAGGGTATCAATGTATGTGAAGTAATGTACCTTCTATCTGGTGAATATAATGTAACCCTTCTATTAATTACAATAAAAAATGTATGGAAAGAGTGCATATTGACAGTTCTGTGGCCACGCCTCAGGTGAGCTTACAGTAATTACCCATCTTTAGAGGTTTTACAAAATTTATAAAGCAGTGACTTCATTACAATGTATACTGAAATGAAAGACGGCACTCTTCCTCACCAGCTGGTGATGAAACCACTGTAAACAGTTGGATGAGATTCTAGTTTTTTCCATGCCTGTTCTACAAAAGCACCATGGAGGTGGCCTTCCTGCTGTGATATAGCAACGTGGACATGTTTTCATGTCCACAGTTATTTTCCTTATTCCTTTTAGAGGCAGAATACTGCATTCAATTCATAGGTCACAGTTTACTCACATGTTTGTATCCAGGTTGGTGATAAAATACCACAATGTATCTTTAAACACAATGCTGATGGGTGCTGTTGTCATGGAGGGGTGGGGGTGGGGTTGTAAGATTCCTAAAAAAATTAATTTCAGAATCAAACTGAATTTTAACCATTTTTGAATAGCTATATTTCCTTTAAAGAAGTTGATGTTTATTTTTCTTCTTCATGGCATTTTAGCCTCACTGGATCTCTTTTCATCCATCTCTATATGTAAAATAACCAGTTCCCTGTGTACAAGGCTGAGCACTTTTACTTAGAAATGACTGTTTCTATGAATTCACGGCTCAGGTGTTGTTGGGGTGGGGCTGGGTCTTACCAGCCACTTCCCCCACTCCTTGGGTATCATGTGTCCCACCTCTGACCCAGTCTTCACACTACTCAGAGTTGGTGTCCAGCCATGGGTCTGAGGTCTTGCCCCATGAGCCCTCCCTCGTTGCTTCAGCTAGTCGCCATGGCAGACCCCCCATTTCTGTTTGACCATTGTTTCCATCTCTATCATTGATCATTTTTCATAAGGTGAGAAAATAGAGAAGCCACATTTTTTTTTTCTTTTTTCCCCCCAGTCCTGGGGCTTGAACTCAGGGCCTGGGCACTGTCCTTGAGCTTATTCAAAGCTAATGCTCTACCACTTGAGCCATAGCACCACTTCCAGCTTTTTCTGTGTACATGGTAACCAAGGACTCAAACTCAGGGCTTCATGCATGCTAGGCAAGCACTCTACCACTAGGCCAAACTCCTAGCCCCAGAAGACACATTTTGAAGGATCAAAGGAGTCTTTATCAAAAGGCCGGCAGACACCTGTCTCAAAAACCAGCAGCCAGCAGACACTTAACACTGTTAGCAAACAGCCACGAAAGCCAGAGGGGGGTGGGGGGAAGACTTAAAAACAATACCAGCAAAAGCAATTCAATTCAGAGCTGGATTGAGAGGGATGCCATGGTGACCAGAGAAGACCGGAGACAGACACGCAAACATGGAGAGCATGGTACCTGAGCTGGTCTGGGGCACTAGACTGACAGGTTTAGTAACCTATTAGCCAAGGGTGCCCCTCCTCCTCCCCTACCTCCCAGGATTCAGACACGCCCAGCACCCTCCCCCACCATGAAGACAAAATGCAGGACCCAATGGCTCTGTTTCACATTTAGTGGCTCTCAGAACTCCAGGAAGGAATTGGATTTGACACTAGCAGTTTAGAGGAAGAGGGGAGGTCTGGAAGTGCCTTGAGCACAGGAGCTCCGGGCTGCATTAGAGCTGTGTGTACCACCTTCCCATCACACCTGTCAAGCCCGGGTCAGATGTTCTTCCAACCCCACTGTTTGGGAATGTGAGAGGTTAATTACATAAACATGATGGATTCCTCACTGGCACTTGGCAGTTAAAAATCCAGCTCCAGCTCCAGAAGTTGGGGTGTGGCGGGTAAAAGTGCCTAATGCAGGTTTGGTTTTTTGGTGAGGAGCTTCCATCCTAAAGGTCTTAGGGGCCTGCCAGGAGTGGCTTCGTTAAAACAAAAGAAGCAGGGCAGCTCAGTGGTGAGGTGCTTACTTATAACGAAGGAAATTCCAAAGGATCTAAGAGCTGTGTGCCAGGGGGCCAAAGATGAAATATCTCTTCTAGGATACCACAGTGACCATTGCCTTGTCCTGTTTTCCCCAATTTATTAGTTCAGAATGTAGGGAGGAATATGTGTGGTCTTTATTGAAAATGTTTGGGTTTTTTTGTTTTGTTTTGTTTTGCCAGTCCTGGGCTTGAGCTTAGAGCCTGAGCACTGTCCTTGGACTTTCTCAAGGCTAGAGTTCTACCACTTGAGCCTCAGCACTACTTCCGGCTTTTTTCTATGTATGTGGTACAGAGGAATCGAACCTGGGTCTTCGTGTATGCTAGGCAAGCACTCTACCACTAGGCTAAGCGCCCAGCCTGAAAATGATTTTTTTTTAATCCTGATTATTCTTATCATAAGCCTTGTGCAAAGGCAGATGTTTTTTTCATCTTTTGATGAACTAAACCTTTAAAAATCAGACTTTGAAATAGCTGCAATTGTTTAATAATAAAGTGTCAAATTGCTCTCTTTGAACATCTTATAATCACTGCTCCCTTGTAGTCAAATCATTTATTGAATAATTCCTTTTTCCCTGCTGACTCTGAATGGCAACACTGACTTTCCCCAGGGTTTTGCCCTCCTTTCTTCCATCCAGCTATATTCAGGTGAAAATGCTCTTATAATTGTATGGAAAAACATTTAGTATCTGCTTAGGGCTTAGCCTTCTGTGTTCTGGTTTTTCTAACTAGTCCTTGTTGCTGAATTTTTTTTTGTTTATTGTTTTTATTTTGGGACTTGAACTCAGGACCTGGATGCTGTCCTTGAGCTTCCCTCTGCCCCTCCCCCGAGGTTAGCACTCTACCACTTTGAGCTACAGTGTCACTTCTGGTTTTATGGTGCTTAGTTGGAGATTATGAAATAAGGAGACTAAATCTAACTGGTGCCATCTTGTCTTCTTGATAGAGGAAGGGAAGTTCCACCCCCAGGCGCTGGGCATGCCTGAATTCCTAGAGGCAGGCTGGGACTTGGATGATAGGTTACTAGATCTGTCAGTCACCTTGAACTCATGAGACTCTCCAGTTTCCTGTGACCCTACCCTGATTCTGACCCTATTTAGATCCAGACCAGCTCAGATGCCATTATGCCATGCCTCCTGTCTTGTGTCTCCTGGTTTTCCTCTGCTCACCATGGCATCCTTCTTCAGGTCTCCATTGGAGTTGATCAGGCTTGTTGGTATTGTTTTTCTGCTTTCTTTCCTTTCCCACTCTCATGGCTCAATTTTCTAACAGCGTTTATTGTGTTCAGGACTGCAGGTCACCGTGACAAGAGTCTACCAGCAGTCACCAGTTTTCTAATAAAGACTCTCAATTTCACCTCAAAATGTGGCTGCTCTGAGTTCTGGCACAACACACACTCTTGCTCTAGTATGTGGCAGAAAGCATATTTTCCTATACACCTTTGGCTATGAGTAAGGGATCTTTCAGTGGTCTAGTCAGCGAATACCTATTCCATTCACAAAGGTGGAAGAGTTAGAAGATTAATTTTTCTCTGAAAAAAAAAACAAAAGGTTTTATTGCATATGGAAAATAATAGATATCTTTTACAAAAGTAAGGTTAGAATAAAGATCTCACATTCGAAAAGGCACATAGGAAACATTTTACAGTATCGGGGCAGTGAGAACATGAACAGGGAACAATATCTAAGTAAGACTTTATAAAAACAGACAGGAAACAGTGCAAAAAATACTGTCAAAGTCAGTTTTACACACCTTGTAACGATGTATACAACTGCCAAGCATAAGCTTATTTACTGATATAAAAATAGCACATAGAAAACAGCATGCATAGTTTTATTTAAGGCTTTTGACACTATTCAAATGATAGGGAGCCTGTACCAAAGGCCAGCTCACATGACTTGACAGCATCACTCCCCCACTGAGGGAATGTCTTAGGAACTTCAGTCCCTCCTCACTTACACATGGAATTTGTGGTGGCCTAAGGTTCCATCTTGCAAAGCACTAAGTGGCCACTCCAGGAAAATGAGTTCTTGGGATTCCACCTCCCAATAAGGAATGCATTTCTTTTTTAGAACAACAACTGAATAGGTACGCTGGTTGCATTTCCAGGTCAGCCCTCAAAATCCAACCAGATCTGACACAGTCCTGTATTTCAGTAGGGCTGGAGGCCTGCGTCTTCTGTGGGCTGACCCCAAGACCCCTTAGAAACTAGTTTCTTTCTAAGTTGGGAACTAGGCTGTACAGCATTTCAAAACAAAATCTGTTAGGTATCTAATATTTATAAGCATACCAAAATCCACAACATTTGACACAACACAGACCAAAGAGCATCAAAATACTGAATTAAGTAGCGATAACAGTCTAGTGAAACAAACTAGGTTAGGCGAGTATCTGAAGTAACCCAAGTTACAGAAGATTATACACTAGTCACCTGCATATGTGAAACCTTCTTTATTCCACACTTTAAGTATCCCCAAGCAGGACCCACAGTTCAACTATTCAAAGAATGAAGGACATACACAGTACACTTCATCTCTGGGGAGAAGAGTAACTTTGTATCTGGAAGGATAAAGATAAAGAGATCTTAGGATTGCCAACAGTGGCAAGAAAAAGTTCAAAGCCGATTGCAATAAAATTTTACAATGTTCAAGTTGAAAAACAAAAAAGGCTCTGAATGACAGTTTTCACTTTCATGTGAAAGGTTATTTATGAGCTCACATGGCAGTTGAGGGAGATTGGAGGCCCCTGAGAAATGTGGAGAATGCCAGGCACCCCTCCCCTGATCACCTGGCGAACCTCAAAGCAGCAAAGGTTCCACCCCAAGGCACAGAAAATTCCCAATCCAAGTCCCCTAAGCCTTTGGTTAGAAGAGAGAGCATTTGTGTTTCCCTGAAGGAGGAACTCAGGGGAAGAAAGGTTAACTCAAAGTTGGGATGAAGAGGTGACGTCTCCCTCCCAGAACCTAAGACTGCTGACAACACCAACAGGTGCCCCTGGCTCAGCAGGAGGCCAGTCTACTCAGGTGCAGTGATGAAGAGCAGCAGAGTTCAGCAGGAAGAAGCTAGAAACGAGCTAATGAAGCCATCACGCAACATCACCACATCAAAATGGTCTCCTTAAACAGCAGTACAGAGATCATTATTGCAACAGGAATGGTATCAGCCTCCTTTTCTTTCATTTCTTCCAATACTGGGTAAGAGTTCCTACCAACCAGAAAGCAAAAGAGTGGGCAAGAACAACTTACTTTGGTTGTTTCATTTGACGTCCCCCAAGGTATCTACCGCTTAAGCTATGCCTTCAGCCCAGCATTTTGTTTACAATGGACTTTTCTGCCCAGCTAGCTTCAAACAACCATTCTCAGGATCTCAGCCTCTTGAATAGCTAGGGTTACAACAGCTCACTTGCCAAATTTAATTCCTTGAAACCATAGGGTTTTCTAAAGGTGAAAATTAAAATGAAATGTACTAACTGTACACGTTTATATTTTCTGTTACTGGATTTAACTCTTTTCGTAGCAGTTACACAGACAAGGTAAGTAAGAAAAAGAAGAGGTATATTGCTGAAAGCTGATCCATAAAAGCAACATTGAAAAGCACAGAGCAGCAGAGTCCTAAGTCAACCAAGTCCCCTAGGAAAGAGGGTGATAACATCAAAAAATGGTACCCCCTATTTTTGCCTGCCAATAAGCCAGGAAATATTGAAGCCACTGTACTTCCATTCCCCCAGAGTTGTGTCCTGCACATCACATCTTTCTTGCTTGGAGGTGGAAAATACTCTTGGGTCCCCAGGGTCACCGAGCAGAGGGAATAGGACTGCTGGTTCTGGAGGCTGCATGGCTAAGTGGAACCCTCTGCTCACAATGCTGCAATGAGGAAGCTGTCAGTGGTGAGAGGGAGGGTGACCCTGAGCTGCACATCCAGGCACCTGGGAGACTCAGCAGGAGTGACAGAGCCCTGACCATCATCCAGCTGCACAGCTCTGGACACAGGGAAAGGCACCAAGCCAGGGTAAAATGGACCATGGCAGTCTCCCTACGATGCACTTCATGGTTTCCAAAACTGACATCATAAAAGCTGAAGAGGAGGAGGAGGAGGAGGGGGGGGGGACACATCCCAGGGCTCAGGGGGGAAAAGTGAATCCTAAAAAATTTTGGTAGAAACTTCAGGGCTGATCTAAAAACTCTTCCTGATTCTTCTTTGCATAAGCTTAGGGTACCTTTTGGAAAGAATGCTAACTGGCAGCTTAGCATAGCAGATAAGGAACTTTCTACCTTCACTTGTTATATATACACACTGCCCTGGTCTCCCTCCCTCCTGCCTTAGTTAAGTGTCTTTCTTTTTTAAAATGGAAAAGGCAAACAAACTCTCAGATGTGTATCTGAACCCATACACAGGGGTCTATGGAATATACTGGTGTCATTTCCTCAAACACCTCCCCCATGACCCATAGAGCTTTCTAGTTTCATCTTGAGAAAGAAGCACTATATTATTGAACTGGAAAAGATTTGATGGGCAGTATACTAGATAAAAATGTTTGAGGTAAGCAAAGCCGGGAGTAGAGAAAATGGTGGAGTACTGACCAGGTAAGCTGGTGGGTGAGTTTCACAGAAGCCCATAAGTAACACTTGACTTCCAGAAAACACATTTGGGTTTGGCAGAATTTGGTCAATCACACTCACATTTCTTCTAGGCATGTTGCTATAATTTTCTACAAATTTGGTTAAGTATGGTGTTCTGCCCCTGAATGGTTTAGAAGCTAAGAAAAGCGAAACCTTCTACTTATTTGCACAGAAATCTACCCTACGGACCAGCTGTGAACGATGTCCATCTATTGTCATCTAATTTGTTGCTTACAAGGTTGCAGGCCATTGGAAGACGTGTAGTTTTCAAAGATCCCATTTCTCTATCTGAAGCTAGCTGAGTTGTTACTCTGCTAGTAAAATTGCTAAATAAGAACATGTTAGATATCTAATTTTTAAAAAGTCACTGATAATAAACAGCAGCGGAAGCATCTTCAGTCAAATGAGGAAGCCGAATCCTCACAAAGGGCCCCCTTCAGAGCTCACTGGTGACTGTTTGGCACTTCCCAATAGGAAAGAGGAATGAATGGACACTAGCATGGATCAGAGCCAATCACAATCCTTGAATTTACGCTCCTGGCACCCATTCTGGAATGCTTCTAAAGTGGTTGATAGCCTCCTCAAATGAAAATCAGTACCTATACTGGCTTTTCCCATCACTTGTATCACTGGAAACGGGACAGATGAGAAAGTTTTTTGCTTGAGCGCACCTTTGGGTGATGATGTCTGGTCATGATGCACTTGAATCAGCTAAGATTTTATAATAATGGCGTTTATATATCATGGAAGGACCTCTGCTTGAAATCCCGTAGATGGCTAACTCAGCTCATCAGGATGGGCATCTGAGGGGAAACACATCGGTCTACGAAAGCTTCCAGTGTCATCGCCTCAGCCCTTTTCCAGTTTCATCATGACAAAGATGTGCTATATTAAACTGGAAAAAAAATTGATTGGCAATACACTAGATAAAAGTGCTTATTTACCTGAGAAAAAAGGTGGGAGCAGAGCGAAGAACGATTTAGTATGTTACTACCTCTGCGAAGAATGACTTACGAGACTCAGAAAATGGGCCGCTCTTTGGGCAGAGCAATTGTCACAGCAAGAACAAGGTTTATGGAGACCTTGGCTGCCTACTGCACATGTTTTTTTGTGCCCATTAGCCTTTACAGTAGAGAAAAGTATGTACTGCCTCAGGCAAAGACACAAATCTCACCTACTAAGTGAATCCCTTTAAAGTTTCTGTATTCACAAGAGAATAGGCTCAATTACTGAGAACCCAATATGGGTAAACCAAGCTAAGACAGAGAAGATGATAAAAAGTAGCTAGAAGGATAAACAGACTGACCCGATGTGCCCATGGGGGCTTGTTTAGAACTAAAAGCAAAAGCTGGTTAAGGCAGGAAGAGGGTTAAATGAATATGGCAGGTAGTCCAATCCCACAGGCCCACCCCGAGCACAGACTACAAAAACCTCAATCTGGGTTAATGGAGAAGAGAGCCAGAGACAGCCATGTGATTCAGGTTAGACAAAGACAGTGTAATTATAATTAGAAAACAGTCCACCCCCAAAAAGAAATCTACACAAGTTACTAGTCCTTTTTGCCTTCCCTGACCTTAGGGCTTATCTTTGTGTGTGAACAAAGGCACTAATTAACCTTCACTCATATACATGAATGAAAGAATGAATGACATCCTCTCTAAACACAGCAAGGAGGCCCTCCTTCACACTATGCAGAGTAAAAGCTGTGTAGGATAGGAGGGCTACCAGTAAATACTACCTAATACCCTTAAACATGGGATCTCCTTAGAACCCTATAAAACCACATTCAGCTCAGCAGGACACCACATTTCAGCACCCACAACCTAGGATCCAGGAGAGTAAGGATAAATCCTTTGAATTAATAGACCCAGATGAGTGCAAATGAAAGAAAGAAAAGATACCCATTGGTGGCTCAGTGGCTGGAAGGTGGCTGAGGGCTTTGTTGTGAGATAAGACCTTCTATTTCCTCTATGTTTAATTTTCTCCCTTCAAATCCAAACTACAGCAATAGACCCTGACAGCTCTAGCTTCAGACTTGATACAGCATCAGGAAGTCATTCCAAATGCTCTAACTAGATAACTAATTTAATATACTTTGCTTCAAGGTTTATTCCTTGGCTTGCTTCCCAGATAGAAAGCATCTCTGGGCAATTATTACGCAGATGTCACTTAAAGGACTTTAAATGGCTGCTGATAATTTAACTGGAGATCCGTTGGCATTGGTTAGAGATGTGAAAAAGAATACAAATGTGCTAAAGATTCAAACGCATTTTGAAAAAAAAGAAGTATGTGGAATATTTTAAATGTTTTCTTTTGGATTGAATGTTGCCTAGGAAATTTGGTATGAAACCTAGGAAACTGGGTATTAAACTTACTTCTTCTCTGTACCTTCTGTCTCATTTATGCATCATTACAAATGCACAAGGTGCATCATTAATTCCTGTAATAAATTCTAGTAGCGTAAGGTTGGAACCGTGGATGATCTTAAAGCCCCATGAGCTGCAGGTTCAAAAGGCATCAGATCTACATGCTATTCACATGAGATATTTTTAACGGTGCCCACCTAGGGCTTAGAGATAAAAGATAAATATTGACATCCTTCATTATACCAGACACTAAGAAACAGAGTCCAACAGTTAGAATATTCCAAGAATAAAAAAAAAAATCTCTAAGGAAAAGAAACAAATGAGCTTCTCTGTTCACTGAAAGTATACAAGATACCACTGGTTTTGTTTCTCAGAACGTGTGCTAAAATTTAGAATTTACAAAGCTCAGCTGAAATGAATATTACTCCTTGACTGATATAAAAGACAAGGGAGGAAAAGAGAAAGAAAACTCTCCATCTCCAGATACCCTGAGTCTACATGTGCCCAGAAGGGGAAATGGGTTCATTTTCCAAAGGGAAATCTGCTTGCATTGCAATCTATTGCTATTTAGGGAGAGTGATTCACAGGGCATGCTCTTGCTCATAGATACAATGTCATTCTCTACCTGCCCTCACTGTCTTTTCAGCACAGGAAGAAAAAGGAAAGCAGATGCAATGGAGAAAGATATAACTACCATAGCCTATTCTAAAAAAAAACCCAAAACCAAAACCATAGTTAAGATTATGGCGAGGTAGGCCGGGAGTTTGGCCTAGTGGTTGAGTGCTTGCCTAGCATGCACGAAGACCTGGGTTCAATTCCTCGGTACCACATACATAGAAAAAAGCCAGAAGTGGTGCTGAGGCTCAAGTGGTAGAGCTCTAGCCTTGAGAAAGTCCAAGGACAGTGCTCAGGCCCTGAGCTCAAGCCCAGGTTATGGCGAGGTACTGGTGGCTCATCCCTATAATCCTAGCTACTGAGCAGGCTGAGATCTGAGGACCATGGTTCAAAGCCAGCCTGAACAGAAAAAGTTTGTGAGATTTTGATCACCAATAAACTACCCCCACCCTCCCCCCAAAAAGCTGGTGAAGTGGGACTGTGGCTCAAGTGGTAGAATACTAGCATTGAGGGGGAAAAAAAAACCCTCAGGATAGTGCCCAGGCCCTCAGTTCAAGTCCCAGGACCCAGCCTTCCACACAGTCTTCAACCCCTAAAAACGTTATATTTGGGAAACACTAGCTATAGAAAGGAAAATCCTTCAAGATTCCAAAAGACAGAAAGTGCATGCAACATGATTTATTGTGTACTATGCTAAGAAATTCAGAAAAAATGCTGGCCATTGAAATCATGAGAAACAAAATAAGCACTGGGCTTCAAACTGAGGGTGGAACTGGCCAGAATTGACCAGAGTGATCATTTTTTATGGAGAAAATGGTAACAGTAAAGTACGGCAATTTGTAAAGGAAAAATTCACAGAGAGAGGGAAGACCTGGATTCCAGGGTCTTGGGTGGGATCACTTTATTTTTCTTAGGCAAAGTCTGAAGATGACATCAGCACAGTGGCCTGGGAACCTGGTATCTAAGTGCTAAACAGCTTTCAGAAGCTAGTTTCCAGCCAGATGTGCTGGTGGCTCATGCCTGTAATCTTAGCTACTCAGGAGGCTGAAATCGGGGGAGAGCAGTTCAAAGCCAGTATGGGCAGCAAAGTCTATGAGACTTTTTTTTTTTTAATCTCTAATTAACCAGCCAAGAACTGGAAGTAGAACTCTGGCTCAAAGTGGTAGAGCACTAGTCTGGAGGAAAAAGAGCTCAGGGACAGCACCTAGGTCTTGACTTCAAGAACCGTAACTGATCTCCCCAACCCCCTCAAAAAGAAGCCATTTCCTCAGCTGCTTTCTTTCTAATCTTTCTAATGAGTTAAGACTTGTAAGATTTGATAGATGAATGAAGCATACTCCAAATCTCAACCTGTAGGCACCTATCCATTATGCACACAAGACTCAATTTAAATAAGACAGTATCAGAGCCCTGCCCAGCTCTGGTCTCTTCTTATTCTGGTTGTTTAGCCTTGCTCAGTTAGTCAAGAGACCATGATGCACAGCTGTCCCAGCCCAGGGACTTAATGCCACCAGACTGGGACACACAAGCAGCTTAGCCAGGGTGCAGTCACGAGCAGGGAGGGCAGCAGACTTCAGTGCTGAATACAAGAAAGACACAATATAGAGTTCCTTACGCCACCTGAAAGATGCCATCACTGCCCTGTGAAGGAGGGTGCTGTCTAGCAGATCCTACCTGGAACTCAGGGGAGCACAGTAACAGTGTACAAAGAGAGGAGAGCAAATTCCATCAAGGCTCATGACACCCCAAATAAAAGACAAATGTGCTTCCAGGAAAGGCTCCTGGCCCTTTTTTCTTTACATGTCAGGATGAATTCTTTTCTCCTTGCCACATTTAATTTAGGCATGCACAACTAAGCCAATGAATTTCAGGGTGGATTATGAGTCTGGCTACCACTGAACTGGAGATGTGTCCCCTCCTTTTTGCCCCTGCCCCCAAAATGCCCCCTGAAGCAACCTTCCATACTGATGTATTACAATGCAGATCAGTCAAAATGTGGTTCAAATGAAAAGCACTATATTATGGTGAAAATTGTATTACAATAATTCACAAAAGTTATTCCAAAAGGGGAAAAATAAATTATCTCGTATAAAATAATACATGATATTTGTGGCAGCCTGCCTGCTGCCTGCTATCTGCCCTTCGCCCAGGGGGGCAGATGTTGTCTGGAGGTGACCGTCCACCTGTAGGGGAGAGCGGCGTCTGTCCTCTAGGAGCTGGGTGTGGGAGATTAAATGAGTCTGGAGTTCTGGAGGAACTGGATGAGCACTTGGTAGACAAACTTGTACTGAGCGATGGTCTGGATCATGAACATCCTTTGTTCCCTGAGGAGTCTCAGCATCATGGGCACGTCCACCTTCTGCCAAAAAATAAGAAAAGGGCTCAAATCCTCCATCCAGGAAGCATTTCCCCAGTGCCCATGCCCGAGGACAAGAGGAGGGAAAGGACTCTGCCCCTCTGGATCTCATGAATTTATGAGTCTTTATCAGCAATGGGAAAACTGACAGCTGGATGTCCTAGGTGTGGTATTTTAAATAGATAAAGCTTAAGAGGCCAGGTCAATGTGACTGCAAGCAACTCAAACCATTCCGCATTGTCAATAAGGCAGCAGTGGCTCATGCCAGTCATCCTAGTTAATCAGGAGGCTGAGATCTGAGAACTGAGGTTTGAAGCAAATTTGGGCAAGGAAGTCTATGACTCGTATCTCCAATTAACTATCAAAAGCTGGAAGTGGGTATGTAGCTCAAGTGCTAGAGTGCCAGCCTTGAACTCAGGTCCTGAGTTCAAGTCTCAATATCAATGGGATTTAAGACATGCTGGGTCTTAAGTTTCCTCATCTGTAGAATAAGGATCACAAGCCTTCCCTCTAGTAGTACAGCCTCTACCAACTCATTCTCTCAGCAATAAATAATAAGCAGAATCTACCTAACAATCAAATGATGAGACACACGTAGGACATTTGGTGTCATGTTCAGCACACAATGAGTCCTTAATAAAAACAACTTGTTACTAAAACCAAAATCTATTCTTCTCCTTTGAAATTGGGGCTTCAATCGGACTAGCCAGGCTTGAAACAACATCAGAACAGACAGCCGGGAGTTTGGCCTAGTGGTTAAAGTGCTTGCCTAGCATGCATGAAGACCCGGGTTCGATTCCTCGGTACCACATACACAGAAAAAAGCCAGAAGTGGTGCTGAGGCTCAAGCGGTAGAGCTCTATCCTTGAGAAAGTCCAAGGACAGTGCTCAGGCCCTGAGCTCAAGCCCAGGACTGGCAAAACAAACAAACAAAAAACAAAAACAAAAAAACAACAACATCAGAACAGAGTAGAGGATTTTTTTTCCTCCTCGAACCATCTACCAATAGCAATTATGGGAAATGGGGCAGATAAGGCTGGCTATATTTATGCTGCAGGAAAGGAAGTAAAAAATATGAGTCATCTCGCTATCTTGGAATATCAATGGCAACAGTTCTTCTGGGACTATGTACCAACAAAAGAATGTTCTGGCATGCAGTTGGGCATTGAGGAAGAGTGCTATGTTTGGACGCACCATAGGGAATTTAGCCTAGGCCTTCACCAAGTCCACAGAATGCTCTGCTGGCTTCATCCCTCATGCCGCGCCATGCCGGCTTTGATATATGTCATTTGTGTCCCATCGGACCAAAACCATCTGGTAAGCAATGAGCTCTCATGTCAGTCCATGATGGATCTCCACACTGCTCAGACCAGAACCATCTCTCATGTCAGACAAAATGGACAAACCTGCTTCTTGAGGTTGAAAGGAGAGAGAAAAGGCCAGTCCACAGGGACAGCGAAGAAAGGTTTCTGGAGTGAGAAGATGACAAGGGTCTCCTCACCCCAGGAGCCTCATGAGTTCAGATCCTTGGGGATTAGGCACACAAATTCTAAACCATCTTATTGCATCTCTTAGCACTGAGTGGAATGATACTTAAGTCGTGAGGTGTTCAGTGTACAATATACTTGTAGATACTTCTAATAGTAACAGGTTATAGGAGAGCAATCCAATCCTATGTGAAACAAAGCAGTAAAAATAGAGAAGATGCTCAAATTTTTGCCAGGTGACTGACTGCAACAGATTCCAGGCCCTGAGTTCAAGCCCCAATAACAACTCTAAAGCAAATAGCCAGTCACTGTGGCGCATGCCTGTAATCCTAGCTCTTCAGGAGGCTGACATCTGTGGATCAAGGTTCAAAGCCAGCCTGGGCACTAAAGTCCACAAGACTTATCTCCAATTAACCATTAGGAAACTGGAAGTGGCATTGTGGCTCAAGGGGTAGGGTGATAACCTTGAGCTGAAGAGCTCAGGGATAGCACCCAGGCCCAGAGTTCAAGTCCCACAGTTAACAAAAAAAAAAAGGCAAATAAAAAAAACAACAAAAACCATATTGTCTAGAGTTGTGGGTGCTATATCATTGTGTAGTGCTAGGCGCATGCAGAGGTAGATCCCTAACCCTTTACAACCTCAAAGTGCCAATAGCTCCTGTCTATCATCCTAGTTACTCAGGAGGCTGAGATCTGAGGTTGGTGGTTTGAAGACAGCCTAGGCAGGAAAGTCTATGAGCTCCTATCTCCATTTAAGGACCATAAATTAATTAATTAATACATATATACATATAGCCAGCCAGAAGTAAAGCTGTGGCTCCTGAGAGAGAACTAGTCTGGAGTGAAAAAGCTCAGGGATAGGGGCCAGGAGTTTGGCCTAGTGGTAGAGTGCTTGCCTATATGCACAAAGGCCTGAGTTCAATTCCTTGACACCACATACATAGTAAAAGCCAGAAGTGGCTCAAGTGGTAGAGCTCAAGTCTTGAGAAAGCCCAAGGACAGTGCCCAGAACTGGCAAGAAAAAAAAAAGCTCAGGGATAGTGATCAGGCCCTGAGTTCAAACCCCAGAACTGGCATAACCAAAAGTAGAACTGACGACTGTTTAGGTATGGCAGCACAACTTCCAAATCTGACATCAGGAGGGAATGCTATACCCTAGGGACACGAGGTTACCGGCTGCTCTGCAGGGAAAAGGACTGGAGGACCCAGTACACACAAACACCAATGATGTCGACTTAGGCCAGAACAGAGCCAAGCCAGGCAAGACATGACAAAATAACTCACCATGGATAACTACCCACTGTAAGACCAGACTATGTGTTTCGAGAAATAAGTACCAACTATAGGAATGCATTCTGCATGCTTCCTTATTTCATTTCTTCTACATTACTATCTAGAGTTGCAGAAAGAGAAAGAGAGAGAGGCCCAAGATGGAGTGTTCAGCGAGAGAAAGCCACAGTGACTCACTTCATTATGCTCCAGGCAGTAGATCATCAGTTCAGAGAGAATGACCACACCGGTCCTCCCCACCCCAGCACTGCAGTGGACAACGATGGGAGGGTGTCGGGGTTTGCTTCCTTCCAACATGCTGTTGGTGTGTCTGCGGACTGACTGGATTTCTTCCAAGTAGGCTGCAGGATAAAATGCAAATCTTGTCACGTCACCAAAGCACTCCATGGCTCTGTATACAACTCGGGGGTGAGGGGAGAATAATAGATAGTGAATCCCTTTTTGTGCTTCAAAGTGATAAACGAATTCACAGTTCTTACAAGACACTCATTATTTGCCTGAGTATCTGGCTGTACTGCCCTGGATCCAGAAAAGACCAGCTGGGAGTCAATTAACTCCGTGGGGGAATTTGTTCTTTAAAATTAAATAGTTCTCTTAAAAAAAATTAAAATTCTGTTTTACCCTCTGCAAATCCCAAAGTCCCCCAAGCAGATGATTCTAGACATTACTTACAGCAATTCCTACTCCTAACAGGCTTGAGATGAGAACAACAGCTAAGTACCCTTGAAACGCCTGCCTGCCAGAGCCAATGCTTGGTGAGGAGAGAGCATCCATCTCGCCTCCCTCCTTCCCTCACTCACTGATGGAGTCAATGTTAATGCAGACTTGACTGCATTTCAGATTCTAAAATAGATCTTGTGGATTCTGTTTTACAGCACGGGTTCCATGGGGTTATGTGAGCAGACAAGCCAACTTCTAGAGGCAACATGCACGTGAGGTAGATGTTTCCAGTCTCCTTGCCATCACCAGCAAGTTGCCCAGCCCAGCAGGGCTGCACAAGGCTCTACCCACAAATCCAAGCGGGCACAAAAGAAAAATTATAGCAAGACAAACTTTAAGGTTTCTTTTTTCAGAATCACAGAAAATGGGAAAGAATGGAATCTTTACCTAGTCTAAAACGAAGACAATTAGCACTTTAGATTTTGGAATGCTTTAAGGGAGAAATAGGCTTAAAGATTTCCTTCCTTCCTCCCTCCCTTCTTCCCTCACTCCCTTTTTTGCCCTGTGCTTGTTATCTTGAGCCATGGCTCCAAACACTAAAGGTTCTTGGTAGTCAGAAAATCTCATCCTAACAATAAAAAGGACCATAGAGGGGAATCCTCCAGTGGTTGAAAAGAAAATAATTATACAGAACCATTCTCATAAATTAAAAGCATCTATTTTCATCTAAGTACTGGGGCTTTCCAACCATACCAAGTTACCAAATCATCTAAAGTACTTTTCCCAATAGACAAACTAGTACTACCACTTTTGTGTGATGAATAGTCTTCATTAGTAGTTGACTTTAGTTGTAGTCATTATAGCATGAGTACTAGTAACAGAAAATAAACCAGAACCAAACAAAAGAGAGACATCCTAGACTATACAGAGAGTAATTTCTACAAAGTACCAACATGAGCTGAACAGTAAGTATGGGATTGTCTTTGCAACTTTTCTGCAAGGGGGAAAAGACAACTAGCGACTGACTATTCTATCTGAGGAAACGTTCACAAAAAGGAGACACAGCTTTTCTTGAGCTACACTGAAGAAGAAAAATAAAGGAATGCTGGGTAACACACCATAAAACTTACAGTTTATCCATTGTTAGAAGGACCATGCACTGTGATCAAATACATTTGCAATACTACACAGCCACTATCATTATCCATTTCCAGGACTTCTTTATGGTCTTGACAGAAACTTTATGCCCATTAAATAGTAATTTTACATTTTCCCTTTCCCAGCCACTGGGAATATTTCTCCTAATTTTTGTCTATGGATTTGCTTATTCTCAGCATTTGTGCTTTTGTGTCTGGCTTATTTCACTTAGCATGATGTCTTCAAAGGTTCCCACTCCCCCCTCTCACTCCCTCCAGTTCTAGAGCTTAAAGGGCCTGCTCAAGGCTAGCGCTCTACCACCTAAGCCACAGCTCTACTTCTGGCTTTTTCTGAGTAGTTTATTGGTGATAAGAATTTCAGGAATTTTCCTGCCCAGGCTAGCTTTGAACCATGATCCTTCGGTCTCAGCTTCTTGAGTAGCTAAGATTACAGGCCTGAGTCATTGGCACCCAGTCTTACATTTTTTTTTTTTAATAAAAGGTGTGTGTGTGTGTGTGTGTATCTGTGTGGTAAAGCATAGACTGAACAACAAACACTTACACAAGAATCCCGGGACATCTTCTGGGCAGCCGTGATCTGGCCAGTCGGTATACTGCAAATGCCACACAGTCCTCTCTTGCCCGGACAAAAGATGCTTGACCTTCAAGCCTGTGGTTGCATAGCAGCCAGAATCTGTTCGGAACTTGGTGGTGACCTTGAATTTGCCATAAGTGGCTGAGCTGTGTTTTGACCCCAGTTTGGGCCAATATCTATGGCTTTTGGTCCGTCCGCCTTCCTGCAGCATACACAAAAGCAAAATTGGAAATGAGTCAGAGGAAACTTTGACCTTCTTTTTGTTTCCTCTTTTCTTTTCTTTTTTCCAGTCCTGGGGCTTGAACTCTAGGTCTGGGTACTGTCCCTGAGCTTCCTTTTGCTCAAGGCAAGTACTCTACCATTTGAGTCACAGCACCAATTCCAGCTTTAAAGTAGTTTATTGGAGGTAAGAGTCTTGAGGAGGGGCTGGGAGTTTGCCCTAGTGGTAGTGTGTTTGCCTACCATGCATGAAGCCCTAGGTTCGATTCCTTGGTTACCATATACACAGAAAAAGCCAGAAGTGGTGCTATGGCTCAAGTGATATAGCACTAGCATTGAGAAAGCTCAAGGACTGTGCTCAGGCCCCGAGTCTTCAAGCTCCAAGACTTGCAAAAAAAAAAAAAAATGGTGGGGGAGGGCATGGCTGGCTTCGAACCATGATCCTCAGATATCAACTTCCTGAGAAGCTAGAAGTACAGGCTACTGGTGTCCCATTGACCTTTTTAATCTTAAGTTATGAGCAAACCTCATTAAGAAATAATAAAACCTGATTTGTCTCTATGAGGACTGTCACAAGGAAGCATCTCTGCATTTTGGCAAAGACGAATAACAATATGATTTACAATGACAAGTATCACCAATAGAAACGTTAATGCAGAAAGAGAAATGTCTGCAGGATGTCTGAACTGTAACAAATAAGGTGAAGGTGATAGAGAAGAAGTGATAGAGAGGAAGGGATGGAGAGGGAGTGATAAAGGGGAAGCAATAGGAAAAGGGGCGACAGAGGAGAGAGGGTGATGGAGAGGAGGCAATGGGGAGGTGGTTGAGAGGAGGTGACAGAGAATGGACAATAATGGAGAGGGGGCACAGAGAGATGATATAGAGGGGGTGACAGAGAGGGGGTGGAAAGGTCTCATTTTCAAGGGTAGGCTGCTTCAATTTCACTAGATGGACAGCAGGAAGCTATGAGATTTGGGGGGGGTTTTGTATGACAGTTTTAGAGCCTAGGAGCAGTCTCTGAGCTTTGTTACTCAAGACTAACACTCTACCACTTGAGCCACAGTTCTACTTCCAGCTTTTTCTGGGGGGGGGCTCATTAAATGGACATAAGACATAATAAATGAATTAATAAATGGACATAAGAAGGCTTAAGCTGTCTTCGAACCATGATCCTTAGATCTCAGCCTCCTGATTATAGGCGTGAGCCACTGGTGCCTAGGTCACCCAAAGGTTTTAAGTAAGGGAGAAACAGACTACTGATCATTTTGGCCCTACTTTTTATTCTCTCAGCCTAGAGCCCTTCTGGTTACACCACAGTCACTAGTGGTACTGTCTCTATCAACTCCTGTCAGTCTCCTATTTCTTTCAACCTGACTGGTTTGTTTTAGTTCGAACTACGACAAAGCAGACAGCTGCTGAGAGAATCATCCTCTTTCCCTATTTATCATCTCTTCTAAGCCTATGTATTGTGATTGCGAACCGTTGAGTTCATCTAGCGTAGCTTATTTGTATGAAAGGTGAGCAAAACACAAGCAACATGTCATCTGTGAGCTCTGCACACAGTTTTGAAATCACTGGAATGGGGTGGGAAGGACGGAGGAGCTGATAGCAAAGGAAGAAATCCGACACAGGGACTGGGTGCAGAGAAGAAGGCACACAGGCTCCGGTAGCCCCAGTGGCACCCCAGAGGACTCCTACAGTAGGCAACAGAAGCTTGCCATGGGGCAGAAGGTTACTGATCACCTACCTCGTCTGGGTGCATCAGGTTTAACTGTAAAAGTAGATTCCCATGAGATCATTTCTGCTGAGATGGCTCATCACCTCTGGGTTTTCACAGATAAGCCCCGTATGTTTTGCAGATTTGTTGTGACATTCAGGTCTCAGCAGAAATGCTTCCCTGACAAAGGCCGTCACTGCCTCATCACTGACTTTCCTGGGACCTTGCTGTGTGTGCAGTGTGGTACTTGCTACGATCGATGTCTATTTTACCTGCTTACTTTGTACTGTCTCTTAGGATGCCAGTTCACATGGACAAAAATGGTACCTGTCTCATTCACCACATGCCCCTGATAGCATAGGTAACAAATGAGAGTCATTTAAACAAACCCCTTGCCCGATATGATCCAACAATGTGATGAATCTCGTTCAGAAAATTTAAGGGGAATTCATTCTTAGTTGGGAAAATCTGACACAAGGCTAGTCCAGAATGTACAAGTGGCTTTAAACATCCTGAGATTCCCTTCATCACTGTCTTCTCATAGACTGTTCCAGAAACAGTCCATAACAGTCAGCTGAGGAAATATACCTTTTGGAGGCCTAATTCCCTCCATTCCTGGCCTCTGAACAACATTTGACAAAGGGTTTTGCAATATCATGGATTTGATAAAAATGACCTAAAAAACATAAGCTACAACTTTATAAAGAGTCAAAAGAAGTGGCTAAAGCTCCAGTGGTTCATGCCTGTAATCCTAGCTACTCAGGAGGCTGAGATCTGATGATCAAGGTTCAAAGACAGCCCCAGCACAAAAGAGCCTGAGACTCTTATCTTCCAATTAACCTCTAGAAAATGGGAAGTGGGGCTTGGCTCGAGGGTAGGGAGGTAGCTTTGAGCTGAAGAGCTCAGGGACAGCACCCAGGCTCAGGGGTAGGGCAGTACCCTTGCATTAAAGAGTTCAGGATCAGTGCCCTGGCCGAGTTCAAGCTCCATGACCCACAAAAACAAAAATTGAGCCAGAGACAAAAGAGGAAGCACATGATTCTTCCCCAAAGAAGCAAGCTCCAAGCCCATGAGACCAGGGGCCAATGCATGCCAGTTTGTATAACATCATACACAACTCTCCGGCTACAATAGGAAAACTGTGTTTGGCTTGGCAAAGGAAAAAGAAAAGATACATTTTTTTTTCTTTCTCTCTAAAGAACAGAGCCCTTTCCAGGAACAACAGCTTTTGGTCTCTTTCCAGCTGATAAGCAGGATGGCATGCAGAGCTGGTTGTGCCCCAGGTTGAGAATGTGTGTCCTCATACTCACAGCAGCCTGAGCTCAGATTCTACTAGAAAGATGGTTGCTTTGTTTGGCTGGTTGAACTCAAGTTTGGTGATTTTTAGTTTTATGTGGCTTTGTTTCATTGTTGTGTAGGGTAATGTAAAGAGGGAAGAGCCAAATGCAAATGAGAAGAGAAAGTACCACAACAATAAATTATCTCTGGAGGAAAATAAAAATATCTATGAGGAAGGAAGAAAAGAGGTGTTTGCCAAAAGGAAAAGATTTGCAAGGAAACAGAGCTTCAGGAAGCAGGAAAGGTCAGCAAAGTCACTGGCACCAGGCCTATCCTCTAGCCACTCCTTCCCAGGGCAAAGGAGCAGGAGTGGGAGCAGTGGGGAGGGGGGAGGGGGGAGTTCCTCTTACCTCTTCTGCAGTGACCATAGCAATCACATTCACTCCTTGCTCCCACACCATCTGCCAGAAGTCGTGGCATGTATGTGGCAAGGGCCCCTGAGTTGCAATGTAGTGCCATTCTGCCCCACCAACCACCACCTGCAGGCCAAGCACAGCATTAACAAATGAATCACAAGACCACAACAGCCACCTAGCCATCTATTTGTTGTATCAGTTCATATTTTTAGGGTCAAATGAGTAATTCCAGTGATCAAAAACCATAAATCATTAGTGACCTGAAAATAACCTCTATAGCCATGCAAAGCTACCAACATAGATTTAGCTGATCTTTTTTATTAGCTAGAACTCATGTGCAGATTTAAAAAATATAAATATGTATATACAGGTGCATGTTTAAATTTACACACAACAAGATATGTTTCTATAATTTCATCAGATTCATCACACTATTAGTTGTGACTCTCCATGTGCAGTGTACTCTGATATTTGGCATTCTTTACTCCAGTGAACATCATTAAAACATAAATACAGCTGGGTGCTGGTGGTTCATGCCAATAGTCCTAGCCACTCAGGAGACTGAGATCTGAGGATTATGGTTACAGGAACAGCCCAGGCAGGAAAATCTGTGCGACTCATATCTACAGAAGTGGAGCTGTGGCTCAAGTAGCAGAGCACTAGCCTTGAGCAAAAAAACCCAAAAAAACAAAAAACCACAACCCAGTACAGTACCCAGGCCCTGAGTTCAAGCCCCAAGTCTGGCACATACATACAACACAAAAGTAATATATAACCTACAAAAGCGATTATGACTTTTCAATTAGTTTCCTACTACCTCTGCACTGTGAGCCATAGTTCGAAAAGCAGTTCTCTGTGGCATCCAATTTTTCTTAAAAGAGACCAAAACTGTCTCCTATAGAAAGACATCTTTCTTGGCGTGATTATTCTCCTGCCAACATTTTGTGGTGTAGGAAGCCATGGCTGCTCTGTGGCGCCATAGCAACAGCCTATCATATTTTATGTTAGCCTCACCTTGTGTCTCCAACTGAACTACAGTCATGAGATGATCTGAGGCGGTGCAGCTGCTTGTGAAAGAATAACACTAGATCTATAAATACATGCTACATAGAGTCTGGAATAAGAAGCTATTGGCTGGTGGTATAGTTCAGGTGCCTACAAAGTGCCAAGGCTCCGAGTTCAAGCTCTGGTATCATCAAAAAACAAAAGCAAAAGCTGTGCCTAAAGTAGCAAAGGTGGTTATATGGTGCAATAGTGGCTTTGGAGGAATTCTTTCTGTTCCTCTTTCCTTCCAGCCTTGATTTTGAAAAGATAACCTACTTACATATCCACACAGTGCACACCTCTAACGAGTTCCAGACGCATTGACGTGATCACTGTTTCAAGCTTTTCCCCCTCATTTGTTTCATGAAATGATATACTAACTTGATAAATAACTTGAAACAAAAACAAGGTCAGTTATTGTCTCGTCACAAGACATGTTTAGGTCAAAGCTGGCAGACAAAACCCATTTTCCAAGTCCTGGTGGGAGATAACATTCCTATGTTCATAGGCTAGGAGTTTAGTTTGTCTGTGGAGTTGTGATTTTAAACATTCGTGTCTCTGGCACCCAACATATAGGAGCCATAAATACTTCCAGAGAATGTTGCTGCCTGGAGCTATTCAGCGTTCTCCAAGTATTGACAGGAGAGTATTAAAAACTGCATTAGAAACACAACAACCAGTGCTGCCGGGGTGAATTTCACAGATGTGATTCCACTTCTGGAGCAAATAAATCTCTGTATTGTGTTAACGGCTGCTTGGAACCCAAGGGAGAAAACATTGACAAAATACACAACTCTATTCCAAAATCATGAGGACAAGTTCTTGCAAGCTCCATGGGTCTATTAAATGTACTCATGTCTAGCTCAGTCCACGAGATAAAATGTGGGTCTTGGAGAATGTTGAAAGAGGGAGGGCAGCTCGGGTAACAATACCCAATGGGCAGCACGTATGGAGAGTGACAGCTGCTCCCTGAGCCGTTGGAAAGTGGCGGAGATTTGGCCCGGGGACAGGGACAAAAGAATATTGCTCTGTAAGATTTTCACAGACGCTCTATCAAGAAGCAGCTGTGTCATTTGCATCTCTGAGGATATTATTCTGTTCATTATTTTATACCCTAAACTACCACCGTCATCCGTCTGCTCAAGTGTTTCCTGAGGTTTATATTTTATTGTTGGAGTTCTTATTTCTGAAAATAAGAATAAAAATAGCAATATAGTACACGTCCATTCCTCTCCTTATACTTCATTTTTGCAATAGTCGAGACTCATACCCATAATCCTCTTGGCTTTCTGAGATGCACATATATATGTGTGTGTGTGTATATATATATATATATCACTTTTCAAATTCTGTACCCAATCTGGTTGAAACTGATATTTGGAAACTGTATTTTAGAGACTCAAAGAAACATCCTACTAATTCTGCTACTGTTGAAAATCCAGTGAGGAAAGGAGACAAGGCTAGACAATGCTGGAACCATGTTTCTAAGCCTACTGATTGCAACAGACTACTAAGATGAACTTTGTATGGCTTAAAAATGTCCTAAAAGCCCAGTGGCTCTCACCTCTGATCAGGAGGCTGAGACCTGAGGAATACAGTTCAAAGCAAGCCTGGGCAGTAAAGTCTATGAGACTCTTATCTCCAAGTGACCATTCAAACCCAAGAAGCAGAGCTGTGGCTCAAGTGGTAGAACACTAGCGTTGAGAGAAAAAGCTCAGGGACAGAGTCCAGACCCTGAGTTCAAGCCCCATAACAACCAAACAAAAACAAAAAACATCCTAAAACAACAGATTCAACATGAATATATGAACTGGTTCTCCAGCTTCCAGGTTCAGAACAAATACTCAGTTATCAGGGCCATTGGGAAAAGCAAGCTATTTAGGAAATAGTCTCTGTTACTACTGAACAAGTTTAAAAATACCTAGGACAATAATGTCCATGACTTCCAAAGTCTCTATCAGCTGCTGAGGACAATTCTCAGTTTCCCGGGAGTTTAGAGCTTACAGTGGGAACAAGCCAGTAATAAGCAACGGATGCAAGGTTTTTCCCTGAGGCTGCCAGACTTCCTTTATTTAGAAGTGTCAAATGACCCTTCCCAGCTGATTAAGAAAAGCACAGGCCTCTAATGGGCCTGGGGACAAGGCCTAGCTAAAAAGCCTATGTGCTTCTTCTCTGTGTGTTTTTAATCTTGAGCAGAGATAGTGACTGGGCCATTCCACACAACCCACTTCTCACCTTAATATGGGAGGCGTTGATGTAGCCTGTGTTGTTTTCTTTGGTTGGTATCAGCTCCACTCGATTCTCCTCATATGGGACAACTTCCCGGATTCGGCTACGCTCAGCATTTTCTGGCAGAGCGGCAGTGCTGAAAATCCCATTTGCCTTTTTCTTTGGAATCTGCTCATATTCTGTGAACACCATTCCCTCTTCTAGTTTCTTCTTCAAGGTTCTGAACTACAATAGAAAACAATCTTCAGCATCTCTGAGTTACCTTGTGTGTAAGAACGTTAAGGAAACAACCAACTTTTAGTACTTAACTAAATGTTGAGCAATTTCAAGATGCACAATGAAGATGCTACTTGATAATTTGGTCTCTCATTATTAAGCATTCTGCTGCCTTCTCTAACTTCTCTGAGCTGATAACCAGGTTGTTTTGTACCCACACTATAAACAGAACTAGAAATTAGTGAGAGTTGAAAAGTTAGGTATTGGTCACTTTAGGTATCAGAACATTTCTCCACATACACAGCTCTTTCTATGAGCTAAATTTTAAGGATATTGTTCATCTAAAACAAGACTTTAAAAGTTGTCTAGCTTTGATGATTAAATTCTTCTCCCTTCTTGTCCCACCCCACCCACCAGACTACTCATTACAATAACATGGCATTACTTAGATGAACTGATCTCTGTAAAAGTCACCTTTGGTCCTACCCACTGAATGCCTGCTCACAGAAATCTAACATCCTAATGTTACTCACACACTATTAAACTTAGATAACCTATTTAATAATGTTCTGAAAGCAATTTCAAGAACCACAAGGCGCCATTCACCTCCTCTGAAACACAGGAAGTTTTTGCTGTTCAAAATTAAAAGTCCTCATCAAGCATCAGCCTTAAAAACTACAGGTTACCTGTATTATATACCCATACTAATATATATGCAAAACCCCATTACTACTGGAGAAAACAATCCCTTCCTAGGAAATAGTAGTTACTCACTCAAGACAGAAATAGATCTCTGGAAATTGCTTAGCTTTTTCATCCTACAGAAAAAGGGAATAGGCCAAAAGAAAGGAAGTGATCTGACCAAGGTCATAAAGCTTTTTCATTAACATCAGTGCATTAACATGGCAAAGGTAGAAGAGGAGAATGAAGAAGCATCCGATACAGTGGAAGAACTGATTTATGGCATCACAATTAGACCAGATCCTCCTAACTTCACATTGAAGAATTCATGCAACCAGGAGTGTGCTGGCATGTTTGGGCAAGGATGGAGCTGTTGACATCTGGAGACCACAGAGAATGAATCACAGGACTGACAAGCCCAGTACTTACTCTCTCGTCCATGGGAACTCGGATGGCAGCGTGAGCACTGTCTTCTCGCCTGGAGACCCGAGCCACCGAGAGCCCATTCAATGCTGCCAGCATCAGGGGCCGCTTCTGTGCCTCCAGGCCTGCCATCTTCTGCTTCTCTAGATTCTTGAGGCAAGAGAAGGCATGTTCTCATTGTTTGTAATAGCATTGGAAGGTTGGAATGTGTTTTTAATCTCCCAAAGCTGTAAGTCTACAGCCAAGGAATGCAGACAACCACCACTGGTAGGGCAAATTTAAACACAATCCTCCCATTATTTCCACCATGCCTGAGGAAGCTGGTGCCTACAAGGCCTCAAAGTTTTATTGCTAATTAATTCGTCCATCAGATAGGTAAACAAGAGACATCTTAGCAAATACATCTTTGTCCCAAGGTTCACAAAGTTGGAAGGATGGGGTTAAGAACAGTACCCTTCAGAATGATAAAGTCTAAAGGGAAATAAAGTTTCATAGATAATCTGATTCAATCACAACAACAGGCCTTTTGTTTGCACAGGCTGACTGGGTTAAAATATGTGATATGTTACTGACGTTTAAGAGATCCAGACCCAAATTAGAGGAAAAAAATCTTCCATTCTGAGGAGTTCAGATTAAAGATGTGAATTTCTCTGGTCAACCCTCCCCACCCCCCTCACCCATACCAAACAAGAGCCGACATAGTTTAGCAAAGCCACCAACACTGAAGGCTGGCTAAGGTCATGTAAGATGATTGCTCTTCTTGCTCTATCTAGGGGAATGGATGCCATAGCTTCTGGCACCTATGGTGGGACCTCACTGGATGTGACTAAATGACAACCGTGCTTGGGGCAGATGGCATAAGGAAAGGTCCTCAGATGTGGCTTTACCATGGCCAAACTGTCCTCATGCACACCTGTAGTCTAACCTGAAGTCATCTGAGCCCTTGCTATTTGGGCTGCACCTGAGCTTCCTGCTTATGTCCTAGGAATAGATGGAAGCTCGATAAACCTCTTAACTCATTTCTGGCAGCCCATTAAAAAGCACGTCCTAAAGATCATTCATCTTAGACAACAAGGAAAGAACAGAGGAACTTCATTTACCAGTATAAACAAGTGTGTTAGGCGTGCTGGGCCTTGAAGTCAGAGCCTGTGCACCCTCACAGTTGGAACTCTACCACCTGAGCCACGCTGCTAGCCTGATGTTTAGTTGGTTCATTGGAGATGGAGTTTCACAGATTTTTTTTCTGTCTGGGCTGGCTTCGAACCTTGATCTCCAGGAACTCTATTCAGCCTCCTGAGTAGCTAAGATTACAGGCATGAGCTCTTGGCACAGGCGTAGAAACAAGTTTGGCAGAGTTGAAGATTTGATGGAAACTTTGGTGATAACCCCATTTGCATATTCATCTGGTTACCACAGATGAAAAAGTCACTTAATTCAGGATTTCAAGTCATTGGAGACTTGGTTTCTCAGTCTATCATTTGTAACTTGATTCCTAGGAGGTGTCTGGATGGTTGATCCCATAGGGTAGGGACCTGCAGATGATGAAGACTAAGCAGTACACAGTTACAAGTGTCTCA
The DNA here is from genome assembly GCF_031878675.1 of Megascapheus bottae. Lineage (NCBI taxonomy): Eukaryota > Metazoa > Chordata > Mammalia > Rodentia > Geomyidae > Megascapheus > Megascapheus bottae. The sequence continues at coordinate 49,043,555 of NC_143518.1, read as the reverse complement.
CAGTCTCCACAACTTCTACTACACTCAGCAAGAAGCCTTCCTGAGCCATATTGCCAATAGGACACCTGCTCCAGTGACAGGGTGAACCACTAAGGGCAGAGAAGAATGAACGGTGACAAGAGAAAAAGGAGCCAGATTTCATCTGAGAGAAACTACAGCTTTGGTTTCTCAATTCCAGGCATCCCCTCGAGCAAGACTTTCGGGCTTCATGCTTTGGTTGTTTGTCTGTCTGGTTGGTGGTGTCAAGTTTTGAGAAGGCAACAGCTTTGGGAAAATGGTCTACATACCCTGCTTTCTACCCCTTCATACAAAGTGCTTGCCACTGACCCTGAGGCAGAAAGGAAGGAACGGATATATCTTCCTTAAGAAAGGACCATTACCTTGCCCAGGGAAAACTGACACCCCAAGTGATGATCAGACTGTCGCAGCCCCTTCTCATTTATTTTGTTAGCTTTCTACCAGAGACAGAAGTTCCTAGACTTTTTCCCTCACTGTAGCTGACTTCTGGTTACTGTTGAAAGTTGAAAGCTGAAAGTGAAGCATCTCCAAGTCAGCAGGCCTGAGTCATCCATCAAAGAGGCAAGAAATGCCACAAAGCCAGTGAGGGCTGCACACAGGGCAAATTCTCACCATATTTGTGTTCCACCTTGGGTATTTCCACCTGCCTAAAGTGTCATTCTTCTCCTAGGATGACCAAGGCAGGCTTCCATCTTATATCTTCCTAGCAACACTACTCATGGTGAAAAAGATAGGGGTGAGATTGTAAATTTAAAAAGATGTTGGGCCCTGGTGGCTCACGCCTGTAATCCTAGCTACTCAAGAGGCTGAAATCTGAGAACAGAGGTTCAAAGCCAGCCCAGGCACCAAAGTCCATGAGACTCTTTTCTCCAATTAACCACCAGAAAAATGGAAGTGGTGCTATGGCTCAAAATGCTAGAGCACTAGCCTTGAGCTGAAGAGCTCAGGGACAGTACCCAGGGCCACAGTTCAAGCCCTACGACTGACCAGGAAAAAAAAAAAAAAAACAGAGGAAGAATCATCATGGGAGGGAGGTCAGTGGTATAAGTCCCACTCTGCCTGGTCTCCGGGTCCATGAATGGTTCCTAATCCTCTTTTTTATGTGTGCCAGTATCGGGGTTTGAAATCAGGACTTGGGCCATGTCCCTTATCTTTCTGGCTCAAAGCTAACACTCTACCACTTGAGATACAGCTCTATTTCTAGTTTTTATAGTGTAACTGAGATGGGAATCTTAGGGACTTTCCTGCCTGAGCTGGCTTCAAACTGTGATCCTCAGATCACAGCCTCCTGAGTTAGGCATGAGTCACAAGTATCCAGCTTCTAACCCTCCTCTGAAGTCAGAGAACACTGGCAGAGCATAGCAATGACTATTTGGATGAGAGGGAGAGTTATCAATGTGGGAAATTAAATACCTGTGGGCTATTTATGTTAGTGCTCTAGGAGCCAAAGAGTGAAATTTGCTAGCTGTTGTTTCCTACATGGATGGACTGGGCTATAATATGGGGAAAAATAGCAGAAAAATCTCTTGCTTTTTACTGACAACATGCCGAGGTTCTATTGGGGACCCATGCGACGATGCTGACTAAAGCTTATTTATTTCATATGGGCAGTATGAAGATGGACATGGCCAAGATGAGGTTACAGGACCATGTGGACACCATTAAGTATCAACCTGGCAGTAAAATGGCTTAGCTGAATGTTCAGATTGATGATTCTTGAGGCTAAATATTTCTCTTAAAAAGTCCAGGGCCAAGAAGGGTTGGAAAAGCTTTTATACCAATGAATTATTTCTTTTTAAGCTAGGAAAGCTCTCTCCCATAGCAACTACCCCTACACATCACTCCATGCCTAGCCAAAGACTCTCTTTGCCAGAGGCACAGGTACAAACTTCATAATTTTCTCCTTCGCTTGCAAAGAGTGGAAAAAGTTGTCAGTACCAACTCTTAGCAATGCAGTACTGATAGCCAAGAGTGTGAGGCCAAGTATCTTTGGGTTTTTCTAACGTAACAGAGTTGCCATGGATCTGATTTCTGAACCCAGAAAATTGGCTTGCTTAAAACTTGGACACCTGGTTATTCTCATCAAGTTGGCTTCTAAGGATAAGTTGGAAAGATTTAGAAACTGTCCAATGGACTCCAGCAAAGCAACTTTGTCCCCTTTTAAAAAATTATTTTAAAATTGTATTTTATTGTTGGGGGGATGTATAGAAGGGTTACAGTTACATTCATCGGGTAGTGAGTACATTACTTCTTGAACACTGATATACACCCAGCAAAGCAAATTTTAAATGACAACCTTTATGGAGTTCCTAAAAGACCTGGTTATTTGCTAATGCAAATGGATGAATGCAAAGAAGTTTGGGGGATTAATGAGTTACATAATGAAAAGATCTTCTTTTAAGTAAGTGAAATTTTCCAGGAAAAAGAGACATAAAAAATTTAATTATCATTCAACTATCATCATATTGGTAAGAGATCTAGTCCATAAGTGCACCTATTATTGCTGCATCTTGCTTTGACAAATAATCCCATCCTTCTAGATTGTCTAACTTAGGAGGAAAGGTTCTTCATGTTTAATGCAGCTTCAAATGTAAGTACATACTGTGTGTTTGCACACAACATGTATACTTACATACTCAGTAAACACAAGCAATAATATATACATAGAATAAATTCAATGGATTAAATCTCAGCAGTCAACTTTCAAGAAAGAGATCCAGTTACTATAATTCTCATGAATTTGTGTTAAACATGTATGATAGGAAACTTGAAAAGAATGCCAAGTTGCCTCACAGTGCACACAGCAGGGCAAGCTATTTTGTCATACAGAACTACACAGAAATCTGTGCTCTGCAGAGCTGTTCTCCTTTTACTATTAATTGAGGAACAAACGGCTTATTCCACTTAAAGAAAGAAAAAAATGCTAAGAGAGGTACAGAGACAGTCACACAAATTGCAAGTCTAAGCCATGCTCAATAGCTAAACAATACGAAACTCTATACCAAGTGTATTGCTAGAAGTTATGTGTTTGTCAAAGGACAGATTTCACCAGACGTTAATTTTGGGTGTAAAATCAAATTTCCCTTGTTCAAATGCCCAGTGACCCTTGAAACCCTGCACATATCCCTGCCACCCCCCACCGGCTTCCTCTTCCCTTGGCAGCAGGTGTGAGCCCTGGCGTGGAAGGCACTTACCCGAATCATCATCTCCCTTTCTATGATGCTATCCTCCAGGGAGAACATCTCCGACACGGGTCTCTCCTTCACTGGCTCTTTCTTGACCCGCTCCTTCACGCTGGTCAGGTCAGGTTCGGAGATGGAGGGACCGAGAGAAGACCCGTTGACGGCCAACTGGTCAGCTCGGGCGACAGTGAGGGCGTTGGCCGGCCCGTGACGCAGCACCCTGGCTCTGGCGATGGCGGCAGGGAGGTTCCCTGGGTCGTGTCTCAGGGCCCCGTTGCTGACACTCTTCCTGGGTCCAGGGTACTCGGGAGGAGGCTTGTTTGGAATCCGGGCGAGGGCGGCCTGCAGCTGGGCACTGTACTCTATCTTCTCCCGCAGCACAGGGATCTGTGGCACGGCCTCTGGAGCCTCTTCCTCCTCCTCGCTCTCGCTGCTGTGGATCAGCATGGTGGCGTCAGAGAAGGTCTTCGTGTGGTGATACTGTGGGAGCTGGTGGACGTCGTGGCCCCCGCTGGGACCCTCCTCTGGGGGACCCTGCTCCCTGAGTGTGTTACGGCGTGCCACGGGGACGTGCAGCGACTTGAGTGTCATGGCTTCCATACCCCGAACCATACTGCTCATCACCTCCAGGCTGTGGCGCTTGTTGGCAGCGCCATGGTGCTTGGTGGTGAGGGGCTCACTCACCTCCTGCAGGGACTGGTGCACCACAGGGGAGCTGTCTTCCTGGAAGGTCTTCACCGACAGCTGTACCTTCCGGGTCACCAGGTCTGGGCTGCTGCCACTGACATATTTATGGCGGTGGCTGGCAAGGTCAGGGGTGCTGGTGGCTGGCCGGGGGCGTGGGTAGGGGGGTGGTGGCCGGAAGAGATAGTTTTTGAGCATATGGGCTGCGTTGTAGTTAGGGGTGCTCTGGAGCTGCATGTTGGCCAACTCTGGGGTACTCACTGTGTGTGAGATGGCACTGGCCCCGGCCTTGCTTGGCACCATGTTATGCTTTGGGACCACATGGTCACACGGACTGACAAGTTTGTGACTGTATCCTCCCCGTGGTCCATAGGGGACGGTGTAGGGGTGTCTCTCCCGCATCTCCGGCTGGCTGTACACCAGGTCCTCTGGCTGGTTGTAGGCATGGGTGTTGATGATGTTGAGGTTCCGCAGAGATTGGCTCTGGCTGTCGGGGTGCATGATGCCCCTCTTCATCTGCCGCATGACTGTGTCATAATCGGGCGTCGGCCTGTAAGATGGCACAATGATGGCGCTGTGCCGGTGGCTGGGGATGTAGTCAGCCCGCATGATTTCACTGCCGGGGATGCTGAGGTTGGAGGACATGGGGGAGGCCTGTATGAAACTCTGGGAGCAGCTGAGGGAATTGACGCTGTGAATGCTGCACACACTGCCATTCGTGACAGTACCATTCATATAATTTAAGTCCAGGCTGTTGTGAGAATTACAATACAAGGCTTCTTCATTCCCGTGGAAGATGCTGTCTATAAAAGTGAAAACAGGCATGTGAACCCTCATTGTATCCCGATTCAATAAAGTTCATCCTACGTTTGTGAGAAGAGTACGTCTTTACAGAAGAAGAAAAAAGTGACCTCTCATCGTCTTCATCACATAGTCTACAGAACGGATACCTTCAATGAGATGCTATTAAATAGAAGGGACTCTTTAGAGCATATGGAAAAGGTGAACCTAAGTACACAAGTACATGCACATAGTATTGGTAAGCGCTCTACTTTACTGTCAGCCCTGAAATCAATGTCGAGCAAGACTCTCCTGCTGAGCAAGCATGATGTGTGCAGGGCGCAGCATTATAGTTAATTGCAGTCAATTAGTTAGAGTCTGAGTACATACCTGGAGAGATACAAAGTTGGATTTATAAAAGTCAGGTCCATTCTGGAGGGACCCAACATTTCTTATACACACACACACAAACACACGCACGCACGCACGCACGCACCTAAAAAGGCAACTTCGTGTCCAAACACTTTTCTGTGTCCCAATACAACCATTCTTACATTATGAATTTAAGCATGATTAGGAGAGAAATTAAGAGGTGAAAAACCAGGTGACTGGAAACACTTAATTGTATGAAAAGAAGTGTTAACACAGAGCCAATCAGACGAGACAAGCAAGAAGAAAGCGGATAACATAGAGGACAAAAAGTACCCATTTATATACCTTTAGCTGGATTTAGTGCCTTTCCACAGTAGTGGGATAACACAGCTTGCTTATAAAAAGTCTTGCTGTTTTAAACTTGTAATTCTTCTAGTTTTCATTCGCAAGCTTTCAAATTGCAGAGGTTTCAAAATAGCCCAAGCTGGTAACACACACAGAAACTCATAGTCCATTTACTGCAATGCCAACATCTGAGGTTTTCTCCATCTCCATTTTTTCTCAGATGCAATTAGTGTAATGATTTAAACGTATCAATTGTCATATCCAAATTCCACCATTACTCTTTCTTTTTTAAATAGCAGTACTGGGGTTTGAACTCAGGGCGTTATGTTTATTAGGCAAGTGCTCTACCACTTCAGCCAACTCTGTAGCCCTTCCATGGATCACTGAACCTCAGTTTCCCTATCTATAAAGTGGAAGTGACAGCACCTTGGGCTTAGTTTGAGGATTAAGTGATACAATATATAGCAAGTACTTACGACACTGCCTGGTATCCCATAATGCTCTATAAATGTTAACGGTTATCATTGTAATTGTTATTACTAATGGAATGGGTTCATTCATGCATAGTGCATGGGAAATGTTTAGGAAGCAAAGAGGAATAAAGCAGATTTTGTTTACTCTGAGAGGCAATAAAAAAGCGTCCTAAGAAAAGTGCTGGAGGGAAAGATGAGAAAAAAAGAAAAAGCTAATAGGGTGAGGTGAGCGTGTCTGCCACTGATCCTGGAAGCCTGCATTCACCGACACTTGAGAAAGTCACAAAGCAGTAAAGGCTTCTACATCAGTGACAAAGGTAAGATGCACTGGGGACACTAGGCAATCTCTCCTTTCTCATGTCACTTAGGAGGGAAGGAGAAAGGAATGTGCCCACTGTCTTGGCCCTTCCAAACTATTTTTTTTTGAGAGTAGCCAATATTCTTAGACTTTTACAAATTAAAGCTGTTGTCCACTCACGCAATGGCAAAATTAAAATAAAAGCATCATTGTCCCATTAAAATTTAACATTCCTTGCCTTACTGGTACTGAGTCTTTTGTCTTAAGAAAGCAATAGAGCCAGCCAGTTACCTTGTGAGGTGTGCGTTTCCGAGTACTGCTCACCACACTGGACATGCATGGGAGGCAAGATGTATGGCTGCTGCCTTGGCTGAAACAGAACAGAGCAGAGCTGGGAAGGCCTGCACAGACAGGGCCTGAGACCCAGAAGAGAACCAGTCCCAGCATGCACCAAAGCCCGTTCCCCGCCCCCCTCCCCACAGGAAACACATGGCAGCTCTTTCCCCAGCCACCCTTACAATCCACCCTCTCCCACTCATCTAGACCTTATATCCCATTATAAAGTTTGAGACTGGAGAAACAAAGAAGACACAGGGAGCTATGCATTATCTACATTCTCATACACTTGTGAAGTTTTCTATGGCTTCTATCATGGTACAAGAACAAGTTCATTGATGATGACCCAAGTAAGAAATAAAAAGATAGATGGCCTCTGTCCTATTCAAAACTACCTCTCTCCTGAAGCCACAAGCTCCTACATGCCAGCAGAGCTTATGACTCTGGTTCACAGCTTCACAGTACCTTAAATAGGGTCACAGAGTTAGTGAGTTGGCTCACTGAAAAATTCACATACAAATTTACAATGTGTTTCATGCCAATTTGTGTGCAGCTCTCAAACCCATTTGCAGAACCAAATGGGAAAGGGTTGGGTTGGGCAAGAAATTAACTCTCATCGTATCTCCTACCCAAAGCAGCATCTTCCTGCCTGGGCTGGCTAAGAACAGAGATCTTCAGATATTGGCCTCCTGAATAAGATTTACAGGCATGAACTACTGAGGTCCAGTTTTCCGCATGGATTCTTAAAAACATCCATTTAGCCTCAGCCTGAATCACTTCCTACTGAACAGGAAAGTGAAACTTTCAGAAGAAAAAAAATACAACTCTAAAACTCAAAGATGTGGTGAGCAAACCAAAGGAAGTACAATTATTCCCCATCATTTTCAGCCTTTTAGCCAAGGTCAAGTATAATAACAGTATCCTTACTATGATCTAAAGTTATTTGGCCTGGGTAGATAAAGTTTCCCATCAAGCAAAGTCAGCTCCTCCTTCTCTTGACCTAACACTAACCATTTTACAGCTGCATTGAGCTTCCAGTGCGAGTTCATTCAATGAAAGATTTTAAGGATGGCGGGGGGGGGGGGGGGGGGAGAAGAGATCTTTCTAAACAGAATGGTCTCTTATATTTAAGGATTGGGAGGGAATCTCTCTAAACAAAATGATCTCTTAAATTTCAACTTGCTGATGCTTCTTTCAAGAAACTCAGAGCCAGCAGGGGTCACACTTTCCCATCCAGTTTCAAAAAAGGTATATGTCGAGGAAGGGAACTAGGGAAAGAGCTCACCTGTCATTTTCTCTGCTACAAATGGTGCTTACTATCATGAAGACAAATAAAGAAGAAAATGGAGCTAAGGCATCCAACAACACAAAAAATTCAAGAGAAAAGTCCCAGGAATGAGATGACAAGATCCTATGTCAGTACCCATAAATAGTCCCACCTGTCTCTGTGGGTGATTTCTTAAGTTGTAATGCAAAATCTGTTTTTCAAAAATAGAAATACAGTTCAAATAAAATTTTCTAGAGTTGACTTTGTGGCATGTGCTTTTCAACAGGAAAGAGGGATTTGTTCAAGGGAGCAGATATTCATGGAAGGTAAATATGGCATCTTGCTCCTACATTTAAGATATTACTATAATTATCTGACCATATGAACTGCCAGAAGTGTACAGGCAAAGGATAGCCATAGCTAATCCTTCAAAAACAAATTCAGGATTGTATTATTTATTTCAATCCTTTCTCTTCTCCTTGCTCCTTTTCTGCCAAGGCCTCCTGCATGCCAGCCAAACACTCAAAGGCTGAGTTACATCCCTGAACCTTATCTTATTCTTTCTCTGATCCAATACATGATTCCATTTCTTTCCTGGCTTGCAAATAAAGAAATATACGAAATGCCATAACATGGGCAGCAGGAAAGAAGAAGAAAATCAGCAACTGGTTGTCATAAAGGAGGCCAAAAGACAGTGAATGTGTCCTCATTGTGTAAAGAACTCTTAGTGGATGGTTTAAATCAAACGGGAAAGAAAAATTGGGAAGCTCTCAATTCCACTTCATAAGATGAATCATCTTCATGCAAGGAAAAAAAGAAAGAAAAGGTAATAATCCAGATTATGGACAATAAGAATGAGAATAGAATAGACCACAAAATAGTTTTAGGCTTAAAACACTTTTAGGTATTTTGTGGACTGAACTGAGAAAAGTACTTAATCCAGATACTTGAACTATGAAAAAAAAAGGTGTGGGAGAAAGTAACATTAACAAAGAAGACAAGAATTAAAAAAACAAAACAAACAAACAAAAACAACTTCCAGTTCCTTCAACAAATCTACTGGTGCCTCTGGCCTCTCCAGAGCTCTATGGCAAAGGGTCACAGGAGAGATAAGGTGTAGAAAAGTGAGAATAATAGTAGTCACATATGCGCTCAAGAATTCTCAAGTGATGATATAATGACTCAACTCTAGAATTCGAAGAGTCCACTTCTCATTTTACAGGAAACAAAAATTGTCCTCATGACTTTCTTTCTGTGCCAAAGGTAAACACTACATATGAAGAAAAATGCTATTTGAAGGCTGTTGTATCAATGTAGAACAAGTGCTCTATCTAGAAAAAATACTCTTTATTGACTATATCCTTTGTTGGCTATGTACAAAATGTCATAATCTAAAGCCAAAGAACTATGACAAAATGCAGCAGGAAAGGTGAAAGGAATCTACCTCTTCACACTGGTCCTATTACCCTCAAGTAATCATCAAAATAGAACACAGCCTAACACAGAATGTATACATTATTCACATGATGAAGGGCAGAGTAGAAGCTCAAGAAGGCCAAGTCTAGGAGGAAAATGTGGATTCGTTGGAATTTTGTGGGCAACAGGATGAAAATCAGGAAATAGGCAATCATTCTCTCCACCCAATGCTGTACCTGAGGAACCATTTAACTAGACTCATCCCACTTTTGCTAATTTCTGATGAGTTTGTTAAGCTGCCCCATCTGTGGTGGTGAATACAAAAGAGAGCTTATAGCTGAAAAGATGTCTCCTTGCGGTGAACAGAGCAGATGAGCAGGGGGAGAAAGCATGGGGGTTGAAGGTACATATGAAGTTCACTGAGAGGGGAGGGGATGAACAGCAGGGAACACAATGGATGTTCTCCACTGGCTGAGACTCTTCTGTATTCTCACACCACGTCTCCTCTTTAGGAGGCACTAGTCAATTCTTCTCCCAAAGTGTTCACTTTCTGAAGACTTCACACTTACTAGAGAGGACCGGCTCCAGGTGGGTTTCCGTCTGATGGGAGGTGGAGAGTTTGATTGTCTACATGGAAAATTGAAAATGCAAGGATGGACATGATTATTTATCACGCATAAAAAGACCAGGCAGACAAGCGAGAAGAAAACAGACAAGATCTTGAGAATTATATCCAAATTGAATAAACATTGCTCATTTCTAAGATTGTGAAGAACAATATTGACTGTTCTTTTTTATTCTCTTTATTTTCACAATGTTTGCCACATATAATATAAAACATTGTGACAATGTTTACCAACTAATACAAGAAGAATGAGGCTGGGCTACTCCATGGGTTTAAAAACTGCCCTATGTACCTTGGAGAACATGCAAACTCACTCATAATAGAAAGTATGAGTCAATAAGAGAAATATTTGCAAATGTTTCTAGCCAAATGAAATTCCAAAATAGATAAAATATTTTTCAGTACAAGTATATGACAATAAGACATATTATAAATATTTATCTGCCTAGATTTCTTTGGGGGAGTTGCGCACTTAGGGTTAAATCCAGAGCCTCATGAATGCTACACAAATACTACAGTACTAGGCATTCAACCACTGATCTACATCTAAAGCCCTTTCTGCTTTAGTTATTTTTTTTTTGCCAGTCCTGGGCCTTGAACTCAGGGTCTGAGCACTGTCCTTGGGCTTTCTCAAGGCTAGAGCTCTATCACTTGAGCCTCAGCACCATTTCTGATTTTTTCTATGTATATGTGGTACCGAGGAATCGAACTCAGGTCTTTGTGCATGCTAGGCAAGCACTCTACCACTAAGCCAAACTCTCGGCCCCTGCTTTAGTTATTTTTATCTATGCCTTAGGCCCAGCCTAGCCCTCCATCTTCCTATTTCAGTTTCTGTTTTCTTTTCTTTTTTGGTCAGTCGTGGAGCCTGCACTTAGAGCCTGGGCACTGTCACTGAGTTCCTTCACTCAAGGCTAGCAATCTACTACTTTGAGCCATAGCACCGTTTCTGGTTTTCTGATGGTTGTTTGAAGATAAGAGTCTCAAGGCCTGGCTGCCTCAGATCTCAGCCTTCTGAGCAGCGATGATTACAAGCATGAGCTATCAATGCCTGGCTCCTATTTTACAGTTTTATGTATATGAGATGACAAGACATGTGCCACCACTCAGCTACTGGTTGAAATGAGGTCTACATTTTTTCTGGGCTGGCCTTAGAGCTTGATCTTCCCAACCTCAGCCTTCTAAGAGTAGCTGGGAATATAAATGTGATCCACCACACCCACATTGAAAGGTGCCTTTGAGGTGGAAGTCCCAAATACCACACAGTGTTTTTCTTTGTCCTCAGTAGTATCATTTAAGACATATATTCTTCCATCTGCGGGACTCTCTTTATTCTGACACTTTACCCTTCCTCAGGCTTTTGGTTATAAAATATTTTTAACTAAATAATGGAGACAACATAGGAATATTGGATTAGCCAAATACAGTATTAACAGACCTATGTTAGGCACATTCCCCCCTTTTTCTCTCCCCAGGTGAGAAGTTAAGAAAGAAAGCACTCTTGGAGCTATCTACAGGTCACAAGGAAGGACTCTGCAGGAACAGAAAAGCCAATGACAGTCTTCTGGAGGTTCAAGAATGGTTAGTTCCGGGAAGGAAGGTGGGCATAGCTTCTCCTGGAGAGGCTGGAGGAGACTCCTGAGAAAATACTCATTTCTAAATTGTACAGGGATGCTCTGGGCCTTTATACAACCAGTACTGAGGTTGTGGTACTTATTAGAATTTAATGTGTTTGTGCGGAAGACAGTCCTGGTTTTTAAGAAGTTAAGAAAATTCTGTAATATGCTATGAAGATAAAAGGTTATTATTACAGAAGTTCTTCCTGGTTTTCAGTCTAGTATGTGATGCCCATTAGGATTTTTTTTTAGAAGATCACAAGGCAGGCACTGGTAGGTCACACCTTTGAGCCTTGCTGCTCAGAGGCTGAGATCTGAGGCTCACAGTCCGATGCCAACACAAGCAGGAAATCTATGAGACACTTATCTACAATAAACTACTCAGAAAACTGGAAAGGGCGCTGTGGCTCAAAACTGGTAGAGTGTTAGCCTTGAACCAAAGAGCTCAGGGACACAGTCAAGACCCTCAAGCCCCACCACAGACCAAAAAAAAAAAAAAAAAGACAACAAAAGAAAAATACTCAGCAAATGCTACAGTTAAACCACTTGCTGAGAAACAGGTAAACTGAAGACAGCAGCAAATTATACTTTTCTGAACAGAAATCAACTACTGAATTCCTGTTACTGTCAAGAGCAACCCTCCAAGGTCAAGGGTCAGAACACTGTGGAATGGCACCAAAAAGCCAAAGCCAAAGCAATGTGCTCCAGAGAAAGATGCATGGGATACAAGTGAGAATGTGTGTGGAAGAAGATCCAGCTGCTTAATTTGCCACATCCCAGCTCTCCTGGTTTAGCCTTTGCAAACTTTTCTGGTAGGCTAAGCCTTTTCAGATATACTTTTAGACCCCAGCAGTGACCAACTGCAGTACCTGGTTTGAAAAGGCCTCCATCATATGGAGAATAAAAGTCTGCATTGACCTGGAGATCCATTTCTAAAGCAGCCACATTCTCCAGCAGTGACAACTGTGGGACAATATTCTGCCATGCTTGGATGTGTCCACTGTGGGAGTGGAAAGGCAGCTCATCTCTTGCATTTACATCCCTGATCCTCTTTGAACCAAAATTAAACCCCTTGGGTACCCAAATGGCAAACTTGGCTGAGGAACTTTTTTTTTTTTGAAGGCAAACAAGGTAAAGACAATGACAGAGTGAGCCCCAGCACGCCATCTCTGGGGTCAAGCCACATGGAAGTGCCCTTATCAGACTCCCCTTTCTCATCTCTATCTCCAAACTAAATTAAAAAGACACACAGATTCGTGACATCTCTGAGTGCCTTCCAAATCTTCCTCTAATTACCCTGGCCTCTCATTTGCAGTCAGATGACATGACCCAGGAGCGCACGCAGGGTTAGCCAACTGTGTGAGCGGAACGGGACTGAGGATGACAGGAGCATCTTCCCTTTCAAGTTGGCTCATCGCTCTGCTACCCACTTCTGAGAACACTCCGCATCTGACACGGAGGGGCAAATTGGGAACTGCTCGGTTCTTCCGAACTCAGAGCCCAGGGTCGAAAAGGCACTTATGTGGCCCACCCATCCAGGCAGTTAAGAATTCACAGTCAATTTGTGAATTACTTGCTCTCTCTGCATATGGACTACACATAGATAGGGTTCATCATTAAAGTTCTTTCACTCCTGCCTGGCGTTAGCCTACTTCACTGGCTTCCACAAGGATCAAGGGGAAAAGAGCAGATAGGAAAAAAAAAAGTGGTTTACAACTCCCCTAAAATACATGAGTGAATGTGACAAGGCCAGGTAGTGAGAGAGTAAAGAAATATTGACTTACTCAGTGCAGATTTTGTTTTGCTTGTAAAACTTGTGACGTGTTGTAAATAAACGAGAAATATACTTGGCATTTTCAATATCATCCTTGGAAGGGACAAAAGAAAAAAAAAATTTGGTTTGATTAGATATGCATTTCACAAGGGTTCTTCTACCCAAAGACACATCTCTTTTCCCTGCATTTCTGGTCCAGGAAGCAAATCAGCCTGCTAGATTTCAGTGTTCCTCAGCCATACCTGCAAAGCTCACTCACCACAGAATGGTGGGAAATGGTATCTGCTAACCAATTCTCCATGTCCAAGACAGTGGGGCTGCACTGATGAACTGGCAGCTCCTCACCTGTTTCGGAACCAAATCCCTTTAAAATAAGGAATGGAATCAAGGCGCGGCAGAGAGTCCACAGCTATCACCAAGAATTGGAGGCAGTGAGACACAGCAGCAACACTGGTTACTGAGCAGGGACTCAAGAAGGTCAGTCACCCAGCTGACTTGAGATAAAGCATGGGCTATGATGGGACCAAAAAATTCAGGTCAGCCAAAAAAAGAAAATGCAATAGTGTTACCCAATTGGGGCTTGCCTGATGACGGCTGTGACCAGAGTGTCTTGGGAGTACAGCCTGCCAGACAAGGAGACACAGATAACGTGGCTGGCCAGAGGAATCCAGATCCTAGAGCCAAGAGTCAGCACTCAAACCTGGCACTGCAAGCATGGAAGTTCACCACCACTACATTGAAATTAGTAACAGGAGCACTGGGCAAATACTAGGCAAGTTATCTTTTCCAGAAGGGATTGTCTTAAGATACAGAGAGCAAGGCAAGGACATGAAGAGGGAAAAAGCCAACCTGTGACTGCTCAGTGGACCCAGCCTATGCTGTCCATTTTGCTCACCGTGTGGAACAGAGCAGTCTCCTCCTTGTTCACGAGCTCCACCAGTATGGTCGACTTGTTATGCGTGATGCCCCCGATATCATTCCACCTGGGTCAAAAGAAACACACCTGTTTGCCTGAAGATGTCTTAGCATCTGGCACTGCGGGTCCCGTGCTACTCTCTGAACGCACTTTGCCAACTGTGATGGAACTGTTTTACCTTTCAGTGTCACAGGTTCCTTCCCTCCAAGGAGAGATGTATCTAGTTATGTGAGTAGACCTTCTGCATATCCTATGTTTCTAGATACTGCTACTTATTCAATGAGGCTTGTAGGAAAACCTTGTGCTCATAAAAACGAAGGAGCTATGAGGAATACTTTCAAGGGACTATTACCGCTTTACCTATTCTGATCTGATGAAGTATTTTCTAGAAATCCGACCTTTTGTTTGTACTAGTCTTCTAGGCAACTGTTCTGTCACTTGAGGCAAACTCCCAATCCTTCTGCTTTTTAATTTATTCTCCAGTTATGGTCTTGGGCCAATGTAGTCCAAATCAGTCCTAGATTGTGATTTTCCTACCTCTGCTTCCCAAGTAACAAGGCACAGGTATGTGCTACCATGTTTGGCACTTTTCTTTTTGGTGGGGGGGGTGTAGAGGGGATGGCCCATTAAATTTTTTTTTATTGACAGCGATTAATTTTTGCAAGCAATTTCACGGTGTTATTTCCATATATACATATAAAATACTATAGTCAAATTCACCTCCTCTATCATTCTTTAACTCCTTTCTTTCCTCACCTCTCCTTTTTAGAACAGGTTTTCAGTGGATTTCACTGTCATTTTTATACATATACAATGTATTTTTATTACTCTCTTTCCATTCTCCTTCTTATTCCTCTCATGTCCCAATTGCTCTCCTTCATTTTTTTTTTTTTTTTGGTCAGTCCTGGGCTTGAGCTCAGGGCCTGAGCACTGATCTTGGACTTTCTCAAGAGCTCTACCATTTGAGCCTCAGCACCACTTTTGGCTTTTTCTATGTATGTGGTACCGAGGAATCAAACCTGGGTCTTCGTGCATGCTAGGCAAGCACTCTACCACGAGGCCAAACTCCCGGCTCTGCCCTCCTTTTTTAACCATGTAATATGATGATGATGAATGTGATTTTTTAGATCCAGATTCTGCATGAGTGAAAACATGTGACATGTGTTTTTCTTTTTTTTTTTTTTTTTTTGGTCAGTTGTGGGACTTGAACTCTGGGCCTGGGCACTGCCCATGAGTTTTTCAGCTCAAGGCTACCACCCTACTCCTTGAGCCACAGTGCCACTTCCAGCTTTCTAGTGGTTAACTGGAGATAAGAGTCTCATGGATTTTAGTGCCAGGGCTGGCTTTTAACCACGGTCCTCCAGATCTCAGCCTCCTGAGTAGCTAGGATTACAGGCGTGAGTCATAGCATCTGGCTGATAGGTGCTTTTCTAAGCTTCGCTTATTTTGCTTGCTTTTGAGTAAGGGTCACTCTTAACTTTTTGCCCTAGTTGGCCCTGAAACATGTTCCTACTACGTCTACCTCCCAAACATGGCCCCTCTATTTCATTAATGAAGAGAACAGTATTAGGAAGTCATGTATTTCCCAAAACCTAACATGAAGAATGCATATAGTCTACATTGAGATATGATACTACAAATAGACTATATCACCCAGAAAAGGTATCCCCCCCACACACTTTTCTTCCATGTCCTATTAGAGACTTTGTTTAAAATGATATATCCCCAAGAACACTAAAGGGAAAACACTTCCATTCTGTTTGGAGCCAGTTCCTAACCACATTTCACCACTGCATACCTTTCACGTGGAGCCCTATCCTGTAACTCCCTACCCACTGGAGTTCCTGAACCACTGCTTATGTACTTTGTCCATTTGCTCATTACCCTTTCACCATCCCCTGCCTGCCTCCTTTCAGTCTCACCTCAGAACTTATCTTCTCTATGAAGCCTTTCCTGCTTCTTAACCACCCACATGCAGAAGGACTTTACCAGCCCCCACACTCTGGAACAAGATTTTAGTTCTATGATTAGATTTCTCACTCATCCCTGTTAAGACCACTAGGCCCCATGCTCATCTACAAACCCCAATTCCTGAGCCTACTGCATCTCGCAGAGCAAATGTTTCTCAAAGAGATGAAAATTAGGGCTAGGGATGTGGCTTAGTAGTGGGGTGACTGCCTAGCAGTTACAATGCCTAAGCTTGATCCTCAATACTGCAAAATATTACATGAATGAATGAACAAATAAACAGACAAATGAATGAAGGATCAAGTCAACAAAACACAGACCAAAAGTAATGAATAACATTTCCCCTCACCTGTACAGAATATAATCCTTTATATTCATGTAAAGGCTTTTCATGTTCAATAGGGCAGCTACCTTCTGCTACTATTGTAGAGCAAAGGCAATTTAAGTACATATGAGTGGCTAACTCAGCCACAGGCCCTCCCTCTCTATTAGTCAGGGATGGATGAGTTGCTTATCTGGGGATTTTAGATTTTTCCCTTGGTCATCTGTCCTTTACACATAGAATGTGTCATGTTTAGTTTAGTCCTTCTTCTGAGATGATACTCTACACGTGCTCAACCCGGCTTGCTTCCTCTTCTACCAGTTAACAGCTACCTGGATTCAGGCTCCCTGTGCCTCAGTGAGAGTCTTGTCAGATAAGACATAAAGTGACTTCCTCTGGCTCTGTGCCTTACATCAAACCTACCACATGGCTGGCTTCATCTAGAGGGGCCATGTTCATGGCCCCATAGTGGAAGTAATCTCTTTCTTGCTAAGAATTTCAAGACAAATGGGGGGGAAATCCCAACATCATTGATAAAGTTTGTCCTCATCATACCCTAAAACTTCACTCTTTTTGTTTTTTTTGGTGGGGGGGGTGGAGAATTGGTGGACAAAATGCCTGGCTAGTTCTGAATGAGCATAAACATTTAAGGGTAACCACTCTGCACATATTCACAGACTGCTTTATTTACACTTTGTTGCTGTGACTTGGAGTGGATTCTGAGTGGTGTCCAAAGGTCAAAAAGTTTATTCTAACCCTTAAAGATCTCAGATCTTATTCCAGCTTCAATAATATCCCTATTCAAAGAGCAAGGGGGGAAAATATGAAAACAACAGCAGGGTGGGGACCAAGGGAAAGAAAAGTCAGTCAGGAAGCTTTGGGTTAGAAAACTGTTTTTTTTTTTGTTTTTTTTTTGTTGTTTTTAAAAAAGGCTGGAATTCACTGCTGACCCAGAAAAGCAAGCCAAGACTGACTTTTACAATGTTACCAACACTTAGCCTCTGAGAGCTGTCTCTGGTCATTTGCCCTAGATGCAGAGCCATACTGTCTTGGAAGACAGTATATGAAAGTATGTGAAAAAGAGGGCTAAAATCCTCAAACAACAAGTGCCTGTCCTTTAATCTTTTTTTATAATTAATTACTTTTTAAATTTATTATTCTTTTTTGTCAGTTGCGGGGCTTGAACTCTGAGCCTAGGTGCTCTCCCTGAGCTTTTCCACTCAAGGCTAGCACCCTACCACTTTGGACCATAGCATCACTTCCTGTTTTCTTGTGGTTAACTGGAGATAAGAATCATAGGGACTTTTCTGCCTGGGCTGCCTTTGAACCATGTTCCTCAGACTTCAGCTTCCTGAGTAGCTAGGATTACATGTATAAGACACCCATGCCTAGCTGATTAATTACTTTTGAAAATAGATTTTTACAATTAAACTTCTTTTGTTAATACAGAAATTAGTTTGCATCTGAGCATGATGGTGAAGTCCTATAAAACCAGCAATTCCAGCAATCAAGAGACTGAGGCAGGAAAGATCTTAAGTTCAATGCTTTTTGAAAGCCTATTTCAAAAAAGCAATACAGCCAGGTGTGATGGTTCACACCCATAATACTAGTTACTCAAGAGGCTGAGATCTGAGGATCATGGTTCAAAGCCAGCCTAAAGAACCTAAAGAATGAGAGACTTTTTTTTTTTTTGGCTTGAGCTCAGTGCCTGAGCCTTGTCCTTGGACTTTCTCAAGGCTATAGAGTTCTACCACTAGAGCCTCAGCACCACTTCTGGCTTTTTTCTATGTATGTATGTACTGAGGAATTGAACCCAGGTCTTGGTGCATGCTAGCAAATCACTCTACCAATAGGCCAAACTCCCGGCCCAGAATGGGAGACTTTTATCTCCAATTAATCTCTAGGAAAGGGGAAGTGGAGCTGTGGCTCCAGGGGTAGGGCATTAGCCTTGAGCTGAAGAGTTCAGGGAAGCACCCAGACCCAAAGAGTTCAAGCTCCATGACCCTCCCACACACACAAAAAGGCAAAACAACACAAAAAACTCACATAACTGGGCAGGGGTTGGTGACTCCCCTCAACAATCCCAGCCATGTGGGAGGTTCAGATCAGAGAGATCATGCTTTGAGAGAAGCCCAGGAAGAAAGTTAGTGGGATCCCATCTTCGCCAGTAAGCAAGAGATGGTGGTGAGTACCTAAAATCCTAGGGGCTATGTGGGAGGTATAAGTAGATGCGCCATTGTTGATGATGGCTTGGGCAAAAATGAGAGACCATATTCAAAAAAGTAACTAAAACGTACTCTACGACTAGAGTACTTATGTAGCAATCACAAGGTCCTGAGTTCAAACCCCAGTACCTTTTTTTTTTAACTGTCATTATAATTATCATCATCAAAATAAAAGAAGAATAAAAATCAGTTTGCACTCTGCTAGCACATGTGGTTAAGACAGAGGTGGCTGGACAATGGAGAGCAGTTGGGATCTTAGAACTGAGCCTCCAGAGACAGGCCAGCTCAGTCCCACTCTGAGTTCACCTGTACTTCTTGGAGTCCACTGGGAAGAAGAAGGCTCCCTCCCATCCTCAGTCAGGCCAGCAGGCCTGAGTTGATTAAAGAAAGCTCAATTCTGGATCAGTCGACTGGTTAATTTAATGAAGTTGTTTAGTCTCTCTAAATGATTTTTTTTTTAAAGAATAAGATTACCTGAGCGTGCTCGTCTCACATGCACAAAAACCTGGGTTCGATTCCATGGTATCACATAAACAGAAAAAGCTGGAAGTGGTGCTATGGCTCAAGTGGAAGAGTATCAACCTTGAGCAAAAAGTGTCCAAGGACAGTGCCCAGGCCCTGAGTTCAAGCTCCATGACTGCCCCTTCCCCGCAAAAAAAGCAACAAGAATAAGGTTACCTGTGGATTACTGGTTGTCTTCCGATTCTGTTTCTCACAAAAATCCCCATAAAGAAAATGCCAAGGTGCATACTGTTCCCATGATTATCCTGCACAAGACCATCAAAAGACACTAGTTATAACATGTCTGCACTGCCCCGTTATTCAGATTCATTGCAGCCAGCCTCTGGGATTGGCCTAAGTGTCTGCAAATGCATGAATAAAGACAATGTAGTATCTTGTGGTATGGCGCAGTGTAATGGAGGTGGATGTACATACACAATGGCATTTTACATACCATTAAGAAAGGAAGGCAGTTGGGCGTTGGTGGCTCACATCTATAATCCCAGCTACTCAGGAGGCTGAGATTTAAGAAACCAGCCCAGGCAGCAAAGTCTATAAGGCTCTTATTCACTAAACTACTGAAAGAGCTGAAAGTGGACCATTGGCTAGAGCACTAGCCTACAGCAAAAAGAAAATCAAGGACAGACCCTTGGTTATCTCATATTGGTATAGTATCTCACTTTGTTATCTGATATATTGAATTTATTTGTATTTGGATATTTGAAATTTGATAGGGAAGGGGGGAAAACCAAGACGGGTGGGGGGTGTGGGGGGGAGGGAAATGGGTACCAAGACATGTGAAAGGGTATCAATGTATGTGAATGAATGCACCTTCTATCTGGCAAATATCATGTAACCCTTTTACTAATTACAATAAAAAAAATAAAAAAAAAATAAAAAAAAGAAAATCAAAGACAGAGCCCAGGCCGTCAGCAAAAGACCAGGAATGACAGAAAAAGAGAAGGCATCCTGTTCTTTGAAACAACACCATGGATGGAAGTGAAACAAACAACTAAAAGACTTTATTCTAAGTAAAGTAAGCCAGAAACAGATACCAAGACTTAGATGTAGAAGTAGAGTCTAAAAGATCTGAGCTCATTGAAACAGAATAGAATGGTCATTACCAGGGACCAGAGGCACAGGGGTATGAAGAAATGTTGATCAAAGAATATAAAATTTCCCTTAGATCAAAGGAATAAATTCCATCAATCTACCGTATGCCACGTTGACCAGAGTAATACACAATGAACTGTCGTCCAGAAAAATCTACTAAGAGTAGATTTAAAAAGTGTCCTCACCATAAAAAAGCTGAGTTTGTGTTATTGTTCATATGTTAATTCATTAATGGTTTAGTCACTGAACACAGATATAAACTTTAAGTATACCCTAACTCTCATACATCAATCTAATTAAAGAAAAAAAAAAACATAGGTACTTTCAATGTAAATGATTACCAAAAGTCTTGCAGAATTTGTTTGCAGTCCACCCACAGCCATGGATTAGGGGTGGTGGGGGAAGGGCTGTATACAAGGGTGTAGAGCTAGAGGGAAGGGTAAGGGAGAATCAGCCTCATCTTGGAACACATCTTCTCTCTCTCCCTCTCTCCCTGCCTCCCTTGTCTCCATCCTTCCCCCTCTATATGATCTCTCTATATTATCTATAACATAAATCTACAATGTTATTATATAAGATGTAGTATATAATATGTAATATGATACTATGTACTATATAATGATATACATTATATATAATATGCACTGTATTTATAATACTACATATAGTATATTACATACAATATTATATACTACATCTTATATATCTTATACTATTATATACTATTATCATATAATATATGTTTGTCACTTCTGGTTGAAGAGAGAACTTTATGATTTCTCAAACTTGGTCATTTGAATATTTTCTTTCATAAATACGTATTCATTTTTTAAAAGTTGGCCTTTTTTAAAAAATCAAAGCCATAGATGAACACCATTCAAAGATCTGGGGTATTCCTTGGGGCTTGTTTATAAGAAGCATCAGATCTGCCCCCCACTTCCACACCCCAGAGGCAAAATCTATGCCTCTTAGAGCCTCTTCAGCCACTGTGTTTGATCCCCTCCATAGAGAACCTCACTGGGAGGCAATTTTCCCCCAAACCATGCCTTCTTTCCCCTCTGTTCTCTCCTCTTAGAACTCATTATTCTACCACTGGACAGCCTGGGTGGCTCTCTAGTTCTTTTATCTCCTGTTGTCTACTGCTCATGACTTTGCACTTTCTTTTTCTTCTTTTTTTTTTTTTTTTGGAAAAGCTTTTTTCAGTTCTGTTTCCTAATCTGTCCATTGGGTCTTCTATTTCTTATATCCTATTTTTTTTCGATATGTTCTTCCTTTAGGAATCCCACCCCCCCCACTTTTTTTTTTAAGATTTTGCGAGTTTGGAGATAGTATTTTTGGACAGTGAGGTTTTTCTCCTGCAGTCTCCTCCAGCTCTCCTTCTAGCTTCTTTTGTTCCCATGAGGGTCTCCTGCGGGGTGCTTCCTGGATGTCTATTTCTGCTAAGAATGGGTACTAAGTGATGGCTGCAAGCTTATGGGCACAGGAGGAGCTTATGGACTTCTTAGATGGAGCCCTGGATGTCTTATCTTCAGTCTGGTCCAGTCAGATGCTTCCAATCTGTTGCCTTAAGAGACTATAACTCTGCTGGGAGGGTTCTGAGAGTAGCGTGAGAACAAGCTGAACACTGAGTCTATAAACTGACCCTTGGTCCCCTGCTTTCTCTAGTAGAGGTGATCTCTCAGGAGCAAGAGAAAAGTCATGAACAACGAAAGCAAAGAAGGGAGGACCTCTGAGCTCCCCTGGTATATGATAGAGGGTCCTTTCTTGGTGATGTCTTCCCAACCCCCACTCCCACCAAAGCTGGCATTAGAATAGGTTTATTCTAGAAGATAGCTAGCAGTGGCTGGTAGCCAAAATAAAAACAACTAGAAAAAGAAAGAATAATCTCTGGGATGATGAGAAATCAAAAAGGTTAATTTCTACCACGGAGAAAGACATACAGGAAAAGAAGATGCAAGGAACAGATACGGAAGTAAAATTCTATGGGAAGACCTCACTGACACTTTGGTGGTAGGCCCACGCCAATGTCTGGTAGTAATAATGAGAACTCAGGAAAAGTAAAGATTAGGGTGGGACAATGGGAAAACACAGAAGAGACCCCATAGGTCTCTTCTACTTAGGATCCTGGGGCCATTGCATTGAGCAAAGCTTGAGGCCTCCCCCTCCAATGGAGCAAGGCAGAGAAGCTGCAGCCTCTGTCTTCCATCGACCCCAAATTACCCTTCTCCATGGTTACACACGGTCATCTCATGGGAGTCATTCGGCAGCAGCCCCCCCCCCCCAGCCCCACCACCCCCGAGTCGTGTTTGTAGAGGAAGAGTATAGGAAAACCTGTTGGGAAGGGCCTGGAAGCATTTGGAAGAACCCTACTTGGAATACACCCACACTAAATGGAAATGTCTTTGTGTGCATACACATGACAAACTTTGAACTTCACCAAGCCTGAAGGACCACTAGGAAGTAAAGGGGCCTGCAATACCCCTTGCTGACTAGCCAGCCATACCACCTTTGCTCTCTGTTGTGTAAACTCATTTCAGGGCTGACCTCATCACTGCCCCCTGTCTCGCCTCTCTTCCTTGTCATCGTTAGGTCACCAGGCATCATGTGGCCTCTAGGTCACCTCAGACATGGACAGCTAGGTGTCAGGGGAAACCAGCCCACAGCTGAGTCACACCCACCTGACAATGAGTCACAACAAGCCATCTTCCCACTCAGAGGAAGACAAAATATTCCCCTTGGTCACACTAAAGAACCTTCTAGAAAGAGCATTAGAATCCAACGCAGTGGATTTCAACACCACCTCAACTGCCTCCTCTTTTCCATGGTTCAATAACATCAAAAACAGTAAGAAACCCCCACCTCCCACCCCAAATTCCAGGCACTGAGAAGTCTGGTTTTTTTTTTCTCTTTTTTTTCCTGAAGTGGAGGAAAAGTTTACTGATTTTTTCCAATGACCCTAAATAACATGACTATATATGGGCAGCCACAGTGTTAGTGTGATACAGATGGCTTCATAAGGCATTATAGCGAGGAAAATGGATTACGGCCCTATGAAGGGCCATCATTAGAGAAGCAAAAGAAAATTAAACAAACCTAAAAGACAGCCATTTAAGCCCTTTTTGCAAGCTGTAGCCACCCTGCTCGACTCTACTGATGCACATGGGCAGTTCTCATTAAGGCAAATTGCAATCGTGCAACAGAACACTTATAAACCAGCCAGTGGAGCCAGTCTGGAAGTGAAATATTTGTGCTGAAATTGCAGGCGTCTCCCAAATTGCTGGAATGTGCCAGTTACTTTAGATTTTTCACAGAACAACCCTCTCCCCCGCCTTTTTTTTTTTTGAAAAGTTAGTCTACAAAGAGAAGAAAATGAGTTTAGATTATAGGCTCAGCCCTACACATAGCCCCCCGACCACACCTACTGCAGAATGTGGAGTTGTTGAAATGGACATGACATGCTTTGACAGCTTCCTATGTGTAGTTTCCACAAACTCCCAAGAGGCAGCAAAATCACAATGTAGCGGTCTACAGAGGTAGAGAAATAATACAGAGCGGCACACAGGAGATATCTCATTCTGCCTCATTGTCAATTTTGCCACTGTGTCTATCCAGAGAGGAGAAAAGAGATTATATACCTCTAAGAAAAACGACTGATGACAGCCACTGCAATGCACCATGGTCTGTTGTAAGATTGTACTTGGCCTTCCTACCTTCAACATGCTGGGTGAGCTAGCTGGCCACAGAACTCACTCAGATAGATGCCTTATAAAGGAGATATGCTAATCAAGTGACAGTGGCTCATGTCTGAAATCATAGCTACTCAAAAGCTTGCGATCTGAAGATTATGGTGCCAAGCTAACCTGGGCAAGTAAGTCTTTAAGACTCTTAGCTCCAATTAACAATTCCCCCAAAGAAAGCCAGAGATGGAGCTGTGGCTCAAGTAGTAGAGTGGCAGCCTTGAATGAAAAATCTAAGACAGAGTCTAGGCCTTGAATTTAAGCCCCAGTACTAGCACAATAGAGGGAAGGAAGGAAAGAAGGAAGGAAGGGAGGAAGGAAGGAAAGGAAGGAGGGAGGGAGGGATGCATATGTTGCTGAAGACTGTGGAAAACTTCAAAATCTGTGAGCCAAGTAAAAGTACTTGTTTGACTAAGGTAGATGGGTAGATGGATCAAGTCATGATGTAGTAGCAGTCAAACTAAACCACTCTGGCCCTTTGCAATCAGGGCTGGCTTTCTAAATGCTGCGTCGTTTGAGAAAAGTGAAGCCCAGCCCAGCCCATTACCTTCACAGGGAAGATTTCCTGTCCAAAGCCATCCAAACGTTCCACTTCACTGATGTACATCAGCTCAGCTTCTGCCGGCAGGATTCCACTACAACCAAAATAGCATCCAAGGAGAAAATGGTTAAGAGCAAAAAAGCCAGTGGAAGACCCTACCCTCCCGATAGCAAATTCCATCACTGTGGTTTCACTCTAGTTTCTGGGAAAAGTAATCATTAGCCAACTGAGGGTATAACACATTACTAAGTAATTCATTAACGCATTCACCAGTAGCCTTTTACTTAGCATGAAATAATGAGAGCCAGTCAAAGCACTGAATGACAAGCCACAGTTCTAAAAACACTAAACAATTGTTCCAGACACTCCTGTAATTTTTTTTTCTACCTGGGAAACATTTCCACTATTTTAAAAAAAATGCAGAGCCCAGTGCTAGTGGATCACACCTATAAAACTTAGCTATTCAGGAAGCTGAGATTTGAAGGATCATAGTTCAAAGTCATCCCAGAAAGACTGTGATGCTCTTATCTCCAATTAACCACCAAAAAGCCAGAAGTGGCTCAAGTAATAGAATAACAGCCTTGATGGAAAAAGCTAAAGAATAGCATCCAGGGCCTGAGTTTCAGCTGCAATACCTGTATAAAACATTTTTTTTTTTTAGTATATTTGAGTTTATCTGAGGACATTTTAAGAGCCAAGTGTACAAGATAAGAAAGCCTGACTGCACAAGTTCGCTGAGTTTGGAAGGAAAAAAATGTTTGCTGTCTACTGGTCCAACACATTTCCCAGTAGTCCTGATACCCACTTGGTGCCTCCTTCAGTTAAAATATTTCTCCTTTTCCCTCTTGATCTTCACCTTCCAAATCAGGCCCATGCACAAGGTCTTCACACTCAAGCACAAGCAAGCCCGAGCCCCCACATACAGCAACAGAGCCTTAGAAAGGTCAAAGAAGGAAACTGTCATGACTAACAATGTGACTTTTCTGCAGGCTTTTGGGGGTAGTAAAGAAGGAGAAAGGAAGGAAGGGAAAGAAAATTGGAGAGAAGAGGGGGAAGGAAAGAAGGAGGAAAGGTGAGAAGGAAATATGGGAAGGAAGAAGCGAGAGAGGGAGGGAGGGAGGATAGGCAGAAAGGAAAGGAGAGAATGAAAGGTACATTGCTTTCATATCCCCATACTCCTGTCTCAGAACAGAAAGAAGAATTAGCCAGGCACTGGTGTCTGGGGCCTGTAATCCTAGCTACTCAGAAGGCTGAGATCCAAGGATCACACAGTTCAAAACCAACGGGGGGGGGGGGGGGGGAGGAAGGAAAATCCTGAGACTCTTACCTAATTAACTACCAGAAAACTGGAAGTGGCATTATGATGTGGCACCCTTGAGCAAAAAGAGCTCAGGGACAGCACTCAGGCTCTGAGTTCAAGCCCCAAGACCAACAAAAAAGAGTTATAGGTTAAAAGTAACAAACTCATGTTGACCAGGCCAGGGGTGAAGCTGGGGCAACGCCCTCACCCTCTGTCTGCCTTACCTGTGAGCTTTGTGCTCTTGGGCCACCTTTTGTGTAAGCTCCTCCAGAACAGCTTCTTCCAGGGCCAAATCCTAGAAGATCAGAAATGACTTAGGTCAGAGGATCGCGTGGCAGTTGTCAACTTGCTTGCAAACACTATCTTCATGTTTGTGTGGGTGCTGAACTCTGGTCCTGGGCATTGTCCCTGGGTTTTTTGGTTTTTGTTTTTAACTCAAGGCTGGTGTTCTGCCACTTGAGCCAGAGTTCTACTTCTGGTGCTCTAGTGGTTCATTGGAGGTGAGTCTCACAGACTTTCCTTGTCACGCCTACTTCAAATGTAGTTTCAATGAAAAACTTTTTTGGTATGTTCTTAGATATTCTTGACGACCGGGGTAAGTCTCTAGTCCATTATCCTTCCAGAAGTTGAGTGAAGGATGGGACTATGCCGAGTCATTTGATCCATTCCTATCTGTTATATTAAAAATGAATTTAAACCACATGTGGAGGGAAGGAGAAACACAAGCAGAGTTCATTCTCATGTCATTGGGCAGTGGCAGTCATGACAATGAAAACATATAAAGGTTTGTTTCTGCTTTGTTTTTAAAGACAATGGTGTTGAGGTGTCCAGTTTGTGTCTTGGCCAACTGGAACACAGGACAGGTAAACACAGAGAACACATCCTTTTCCCCTGGACTCTGGAGGGGACAGAAGAAGCTACATCCTGATTGAAGGCAGCTTATACTATTATGGGTGCAGGGTAAGAGCTGGAGAGAAGCTCAGAAATCATACAGAGAGCCTCATCGGTTTGCTTCTGAAATGCTATTTACATGGAAATATACTGCCGAGGTGACCACTGATCATGGATGAAATGTTATTCCCCTAAAGTGGACACTTCAGATTTGCTGAGAAGCATCGTATCCTAGAACATTAAAATGAGAAAGCCTCACTAGAACTGGGTGTCTGTGGCTTATGCTTTGTAATCCCAGCTACTCAGGAGACAGAGATTTGAGGATCTCAGTCCAAAGCTGACCCAGACAATAAAAGTCCATGAGGCTCTAATTAATCAGAGGAAAAAGCTGGAAATGGAGTTGCAGCAGTGCCTAGGCAGTTCAAGTCCAACACCAGACACAACACATATACACACACAAAGCCCTAGAAAATGAGGATGTAACTATACTCACAAATTTTATATTACTATAGGTTCCATTAATTCTGTATCTGATAGACTTGAGAGAAGCCAGCAAGAATTATGAGAGCTCTAATTTCTTCTGGTCTACTGATTAATTTAGTATTTTCTACTCAGCCTTCTACAGAGATGACTGTCCATGAGGAGAAATAAACTTAACATACTCACCTTTATCTGGAAAAATCCTACAAAGATATTCTGAAGCTTAGAAACATTATCTGTGTGTACGCCTCTCATAGGAGTATTAACATGATATTAATTTTGAGAAGCTAATGAAAGGCATGTGGCAACAGAATAAACTAATGTGTAAGTGAAGATCAAAAAGGGTTCCATTAAACCACCACTTCCACCTCTTAAAAGCAAAAGCCCAAGGGTACCCCTCAGCTATTGTACTCAATGCTACAGCTTCCATATGTGCCTGAAGCCCCACACCAGAGACATGCCAGTGTGGCCCTGAATGAGTGACAAATGACAGCGTGCATGCCTGCACACAGCCACACACCTGTGCAGCGCCCTGTGGACTTAACTTTGTTCTTTTCTCTGCTAAAGAAATGCCATTTGACAAATTCAGTTACTTGGGAAGATCAAACACAGCCATTCATCCTCTCTTCCCCTCCTCCCACCAAAGGAATGCATTCTTCCCTTTGAAAGCTCTAGTGGAACCAAGCAGAACCCTTACAACTTCCCATGGCTTACCATGGCCTACTCAATTAGGTCAACACCTGGGCTTGCCATCTGCACCCATTCTTCAGTGTAACTCGGCCTCCTCTCCCAGACCTTCTCTCCCAAGGGTTCAGGACTTGGATAAACTCCCCCAGAACACAGATTGCTTTTGTCTCTCTATCCATGCTCATAACTACCCATTCTTGGAAGAAAACACACAGTCCTATGACATCAAGTGAAGTGTCATGCCCTCCTTCAGGTCTGGTCTTGGCTGACTGGTCACCACAGGGTGGGCTTTTCCTATCCCATCTCTAGATTTGGCTTACTGCCTCGAATATACCTGTTTCTATACTCATTCTTTAAATTTGCCTCTACTTCTCAACTATAATACTACCCCAAAGACAACAATTCCCTTTGATGTTTGTAAGGTTTCAGTGTAGTAAGTGGCCAATGCATGTTTACTGGCTGAACTCACTAGTTAACAGGCATATTTCATATATTCACAGACGTTTTGATTATGCAAAGGTGGTTTATAATGAGTTGTATCTCTTGCCTGTCCTCTGTCTGCTTATAGTTAATTTGGAAATGTAGGTAGCAAGGGTATCTATAGAATACTTATGTTTTGTGTGTGGGTCACGGGGCTTGAACTCAGCCTGGGTGCTGTCCCTGAGCTCTTCAGCTCAAGGCTACTACCCTACCCCTGGACCTGGTCTCAGTCCCTGAGCTCTTCAGTTCAAGGCTACCACCCTACTCTTTAGCCAAGCTCCACTTCCTGTTTTTTAGAGGTTAATTGGAGATTAGAGTCTCAGGTCCTTTGGTCCACAGGCTGGCTTTGAACCTTAATCCTCAGATCTCAACCTCCTGAGTACCTAGGATTACAGGTGTGAGCCACTGCGCCCAGCTTCATGCTAATACTTTCAAGTATTCTTTTTTTTTTTCAGTCATGAGACTTGAACTCACAGCCTGGGCACTTTCCCTAAGCTTTTTTGCTCAATGTTAGTGTTCTACTACTTTGTGCCACCAAGTGCTGGGGTACAATGCAATCATTTTCTTCTTGAATGCTCCCCAACAGACGATCTCTGCTAAACTCATCTTAGATGAGAAAACTTAGGCTTTAGAAAGGCAATAACTTTCCCAAGGCCAAACACAGCCAGGAAGTGGCCACCACACCAATTCAGCAACTATGGTTGAAGTTTCTGACCACAGAGCACAATATACTGAGGATACAACATGGCAGGGTGGGGGTGGTTGTGTAAACAGAGAGGAGAAAAGAGGGATACAGCCCACAGCCTGGGAATGTTCTCATCTCAGACACACTCTGAGGGCAGCCATCTTTGCCACATCATCACCAGTGCTAGCCAGTAGAGCTTTGTGGGATGCTCGGAATGTCACCTCTGGGCTTTCCATGGTAAAGGGAGCTATTTTAGATTTAAAGTCAGTACTTGCCTGCGCAATAGTGAGTTTTATGAGGCCGAGGCTGTGTGAGAAGCTGATCTGCTCAGAACCAAAAAAGAGAATCCAGTCTCCTGAGAAATTAGTGATATGAAAAGGCCCTTCTTGATAGCCATACTGCCCTTTAACCTGCTACGACCACAGATGGTTCAGGGCTCATAGTAATCACCTCTGAATTCTCTGAATAGCACTCAAGCCAAGTCTCCTAGGCTAGGCCATGTGATAAGATTTTCTGAATGAGAGTAGAGTGGAACAAACAACCTACCCTCTATTATCTACCACTCCATTGGACAAAACTGTGCATACTCAAAAATCCTGAGGACTGAGCTCACACCAAGCACACAGGCAAACATCCTGACTGCTGAGGTGTGCTGAGATACCACAGATACTGACTCAAGCATATTGACACTAAATCCTGTAAAGAATTTCTGGGCTAAGTAAGATGGTAATGTCTACAGATCGAGGTTGCTGGAATTGGAGAGTGAGCAAGGCAATAAAAAAGCAATATGCACAGTACATACTATTGCTATTTGCTTGGAAGGAGGAATCATGGAGAACAAAGTAAGTTTTGATCAATTAAGTTCATCTCCTTTGCTATTAAGGATAGTAACTCCAAGTTTATCTCAGAAACTCAAAACTTCCATTTCCAAGACTTAAGGAAGATGGTGGCAGTGGCCTTGACTCTGATGGTTACCTCAGCCGAGCAGGGTCTCCACATATGGGCAGACATTTTATGATCATTACAGTCATTACAGATGAAAGGGAGGGAACTCCCACCTCTTAAAAGTCAATTCACTCAGCACTTCATTTGCACAAAGATAGACTCCTAGGGTGTCTAGAAACTGTTCTGTGTGACCCAAGTGAAGAGGCCAGACACACCATATAGGCTGGCTTTTGGCAATCATACATGTTGTTACCAAAAATAAGAGGTAAACTTAAGTAAAAACTGATATTTCATGTGGATCAAGGGCTCAACTAGAGATGGTTCCCCTGAGGTTGGCGTGGGCAACTTCATTTGGAAAGAACTTTTGTTCAAAGTCAAAGCCACATCATGGAAAGGGCAGAATGGTAGCCAAAAGGCAACATGAACTTTTTTTTTGTTGTTGGGTCTTGGGTCTTGAACTCAGCCTGGGCATTATCCTTGAGCTCTTCAGCTCAAGGCTACCACCATACCCTTGAGCCAACCCCTACATCCCATTGTCTAGAGTTTAATTGGAGATAAGAGTCTCAGGCCCTTTTGTGCCAGAACTGGCTTTGAACCTTGATCCTCAGATCTCACTCAGCCTCCTCAGTAGCTAGGATTACAGGCGTGAGCCACCTGCTGCTTCTCTTCTGTCTCTTCTTGTTCCCTCCCTTTCTGCCTCTTACCATCTGCCTGTCCTATAAGGCATAGCTCATATTCCATCAGTCTTCAAGTCTTCCCTAATTCTTTCTGGTGCATGTGGCCCTTCCCCTTGGAAAAACCTTGACTGAGCTTTATTACACTTGGCTTGGCTATCTGATTTTGCAAACGTTCTCCTTACTCAACCACATGGTAATCTCCTTGAGAACATGCACTATTTTCTGTATAATTTTATCCCCCCAGGGAGTTAAGTTACTCAGGGCAGTGTTTTGGGCAAAAAAAAAAGTATTAACAGATTATGATTTCTGATTAGAGTTATCACCTTTGCTTGGCTATTCCCTATATAGCTTTCGAGATGTTTTCCATTCTTTACTCAGGGCAACTCTTCTCACTTACCCTGAAGCCACTAACTAAGCCACAAGCAAAAAATTCCTTAAAGGTTAAAGCCCACTTGTGGATAGGGACAGGAGGAAGAAACCAGAGGAAAATGAAGGAAGGGGTGTTATTGCCCAAGAAGCATTGCACTCATAACCTGACTTATCAAATTGTAACCCCTTTGTACAACTCTTGATAATAATTTTTTTAAAAAATTAACCTGCTGGGATGTCAGTGAATCATGCTGTAATACTAGAGCTCCCAGCCAGCTCAGACAAGAAGTCCATGAGACACTTATCTTCAATTAACCACCACCCCTCCCCCCAAAAAAGCCAGAAGGGGAGCTATGGCTCAAGTAGTAGAGCACTAGCCTTGAGCAAATAAGCTCAGGGACAGTGCCCAGACCCTGAGTTCAAGCTCTAGGACTAGCACAAAAACAAAAACAAATGTAGAAGCATCACTAAGCTCAGAAACAAATTCATTCTACCAATGTTTATGAGCACAAACAGTGTGCTCAGCAATAGTGAACCAAAAGCATAGGATCCCTGACAAAGAACTGTAGATGCAACTGACATTTCAAACAATAAAGATAAATAAATGCCTACATGGCTAAACATGAGAAGGCATAACTTCATAAACTAAAAAAGCTTTGAAGCACATGGGTACACATGAATGTACATACACGCATGTACATGCACGCATATATACACACACGCACAATTTAATAAAGGGTAGTTGATGGTTAAAGTAGAAAGTCTGGTAAAGAAAAGGAAGGTCTCCCTCCTAAGAGGATATGCAAAACCAGATTTCAACCACAAAAAGGTCAGGAAAGAGCATTTCCAAACAGAAAACCTCACACACAAAGGTTTGGGGTGCAAACAAACTCAATATATTCTAATAGGAAGAGTCAGCATGCATCGGAGCCATGGATACATGGGTCAACTTCTCACCTTACTTACTGACAAACACTCATCATTTATGTATGAAGTCCATCTCTGGAATGGGCAAGTCAGGGGAAGGAACACATCCAACTCCTTCCTCCCATACTTCCCATAGCTTTGGGGTGAGAACATTTCTTATCTTCCCTGAGCAAGTGGCGAATGTACACAAAGATCACATGCAGTCATCACACCGTGCAAGGGGTCACCAGAACTTATTCCAGTCTAACTGAAGCTTTGCACTTCTGACCAACATTTGCCCTTTGCCTGTGTCCTCAGCCTCTGGCAATGACTACTACAGTCAGTATTTCCATGAGTTTGAATTTTCAGAGTTCATGAATAAGTGGGATGAGAAAACATCCCTTTCTCTATCTACCTTAGTTCCCTAACCTGACATCCTATAGAGTCATCTATGTTGCTGAAAATAACATCATTTCATTTCCTTTATGGAGGGGGTGGAAATGTGAGGGAGAGGACGGCTGATACTGAAGATTGCACTCTGGGCTTTGTGCTTGCTAGGCAGGCACTTCCCCACTTGAGCCATGCCTATTGCCACTTTTTTTAAATCCTGGTTCTAGGAATGGAACTCAGGACCTCATGCTCAGTCAAGAGGCACTCTACCATTTAGGCCATGCTGCCAGCTCCTTTTTGTGTTGGTTATTTTTGGGGGGTTGAGTCTTATTTCATGCGCGGGTTAACCAGGCCTTTGATATTCCTCCTTGTGCTTCCCTTCAAATGTGGAGGTGATAGGTGTGCATGACTGCACCCAGCCCCACTTTCAAATCTTCAATTCAACACTAGAAGCAAACAAGTAGGTGGAGCCCTAGAAGAAGAATTAAGAGGGGGGGAAGCCTTTGGCAGAAAAGGAGGAAATAAAATCACCTCTATTCGATGACCACATGATTTTATTTTATTTTTCTAAAACTACAGATTTTACCAAAACACTATGAAAATTGATAAATTCAGTAAAGTTGCAGGTAACAAAAATCAGTGGGATTGCCGAACATAGGCAAAAATTTATGCTTTAAAAAACACGTTGGAGTTGATGAGTGGATCAACAAGATGTGGTATTTGTACACAATGGAATTCTATGCTGCTGTCAGAAAGAATGA
This sequence comes from Megascapheus bottae, assembly GCF_031878675.1. Taxonomy (NCBI): domain Eukaryota; kingdom Metazoa; phylum Chordata; class Mammalia; order Rodentia; family Geomyidae; genus Megascapheus; species Megascapheus bottae. The sequence continues at coordinate 49,010,478 of NC_143518.1, read as the reverse complement.
CATTGCCCCATTTGTTAGGAAATGGAAAGACTTAGAAAAGATCATATTAACTGAAGTAAGCCAGACTCAAAGGAACTTAGGCTCAATGGTTTCCCTCATTCGTCATAATCAGTAGAAACCTTGGGCTCTTCTAGCAGAGATTTGCAATAGAGCAAAACCTTGATACAAAAGGCCATATAGGGGCCTAGAGTTTGGCCTAGTGGTTAAAGTGCTTGCCTAGCATGCATGAAGACCCGGGTTTGATTCCTTGGTACCACATACGTACAAAAAAGCCGGAAGTGGTGCTGAGGCTCGAGTGGTAGAGCTCTAGCCTTGAGAAACTCCAAGGACAGTGCTCAGGCCCTGAGCTCAAGCCCAGGACTGGCAAAAAAAAAAAAAAAAAAAAGGCCATATAGTAGGACGCTAAATGAAAGGATCTCTAGGATATAGAAACATAAGCCATATAATGAATGATTGTTGTCCTTAATGTACTATGTTATCTCTCATCTCTTTTGCTGTCCCTTAGTTATCTCATATTGTTACAATATCTCACTTTGTTATCTGATATATTGGATATATTTGTATTTGGTTATTTGAAATTGGATAGGGAAGGGGGGAAAACAAGATGAGGGGTGGGGTTGGGGGGGAGGGAAATGGGGACCAAGACATGTGAAAGGGTATCAATGTATGGGAATTAATGCACCATCTATCTGGCAAATATCACGTAACCCTTCTATTAATTACAATAAAAAATAGATGAAAAAAAAAACACGTTGGGCACTGGCGGCTCATGTCTATAACCCTATGTAATTAGGAGCCTGAAGATGTGAGAATCATGATTCAAAGCCAGGCTGGGATGGCTTCAATTAACCACCACAGTCAGAAGTGGCTGACTACCATGGCTCAAGCTTTGTTTGTGCAAAAGAAAGAGAGAGAGAGAGAGAGAGAGAGAGAGAGAGAGAGAGAGAGAGAGAGAGAGAGAGAGAGAGAAGCAAACCCACAAAAAACTCCAGGACAGTTTCCAGGCCTTGAGTTCAAGACCCAGCATAAAAAAAAATGTGCCTATATACGCACGTATGTGAACATGCTTATATATGTACACACATACATATGTGAGAAAAGGCATGTTCACTTTCTGAAAGTATTTTATAAAATTTGTCCCTATTTTATAAATGTATAGACATTTCTTTTCCCCAAGGAACAGCAAACATTATCTGAGAATTTTCAAAGGAAATAATTAAATGTCCAAAGAACATAGACAATTAAGATAAATAAATTATTCTCACCATCGGAAATAGCACATATTCTCGGAGGAATTCCTGAGAATCAAACTGATTATAGTCTCCAAAATCAGCTGAGAAGACAAGAAAAAGGGAGGGTAAGAGTTACTATATGATACTAAACATAGAATGGCAAATTAATCACCCCATTTCTTCTTCTATTCCATCCCCTTTCTGTACCACTATTATATAAAAATTAGTTGGTTGGATATAGTCACCATCTTAACCTAGCAACGAAATATCAACAGGTGGTTACCATGACACATTTTTTTTAAGAATAAGAAAATCTGGAAGCAATTTCTAAAGCCTATTTAAAGACTTGGAAAACAAATCTGTATTTATCTGGTTACTGAATGTGAATCAGATTTCTTTCCTAAGAATATCTGCCAAGGGACTTTTTATCTCAAAAGGTTAATTTGAAGAACTGTTGAGTCAAATCCATCTCTAAATCTTTTCATATATCTGCAGCTGGAAATTCCCAATGTAAATCACCCTTGGCAAACAATCTCAAAAATCTTTACACCTCCTAAACAATTTCACATATTGCAAGATGCCAGAAATTCTGTTCTGTCCTGTTTTTAGCTCACAATGGTATGTTGGAGAACATGTGAACTGAATTCACAAAGGCTATGGGGTGTGTGTGTGTGTGTGTGTGTATGTGTGTGTGTGTGTGTGTGTGTGTGTGATAAAATCTTGCTTCTTAACTCTAACAGAACATCCAAATCTGCACTGAGTCTTGATTTCATCTACCAGCACCCAATAAATTGATTCAGGTATTGGGTAAGGTAGCAGGACATATAAAATAACAGAGACGACATATACAGGGATGGTGGGCATAAAGAAGTAGTGAGAATGGAACATGGTGGCGTACATCTGTAATCTCACCATTTGAGAGGCTAGAGGAGAAGGATCACAAGCTTGAGCTCATCTTGTGCTATATAATATGACCCTGACTCAAAAATACAGTTAAGGGAAGGAAGGGAAGAGATGAAAAGGAGAAAAGGGAAGAGAAGGAAGAAAAGGAGGAAAAAGGAAGGTAGAAAAGCTGGAGGAATTAAAAGAGGAAGAAGGAAAAACAAGAGAAGAGAGGTGAAGGAAGGGAGACGGCAATGAGAGAAAAAAAGGAATCAATGAACAGACAGGTTTTGAAAAGGAGAGAGGCCCAACTTAAACACATGAGACATGTTAGGTCTTCTCAGTCCTCTGTCTATTACGTTGTCTGCCCCCATTACTTCAATGATGCTACCCCTGACAGCCTCCTCTAATGGGCCACCATTTCTTCTTTTCTAGTCCTTCAGAAGACAGACAGAAGGTACTTCTATCCATAGAGAAATAACAGGAGTTACAACATGAATACTCCAGAATGTAAGAGGTCAAGAGTAGGTCACCTCTCCAGACACTTAGCACCCACAGAGTTCAACTTCAGTTCAAACTTTGGGATGAAAAGTTCAGCTCATAGTTTCTAAATTGACAGTCAGGACTCAGTTGTTGGAAGGACGACAACTGACATTTCTGAGATATTCAAGAAAATAAGGACTGGAGCAATTAAATCACCCCCCCCAATGACTATGTATATATAAAAAGTACTGTGTGACATTATTCCTCTTTTTCTTTTATCACCCCCTCCCCATTTTGGTTTATTCCCTGTTGTTACTGTGTTTTGTTTTGGTACCTTGTGTCTTGTATATACATTTATCTCATTTGGGAAAGGGAAGAATAGCAAAATGGTGAGACAAAGGACATGACCAATGAAACAGTGACACTCATAACACATAAAGTGAACTTTACAATTTGGTGTGTGTGTGGGGAGTAGTGGAGTCAGAAAAAGGAAAGTAGGAGAAAACAAGGGAAGGGATAGCAATGTTCAAAAAGAAATCTACTAGCCAGGCATGGTACCTCACGCCTATAATCCTAACACTAGCCTTGAGCTAAAGAACCTAGGGACAGCACCCAGGCCCAGAGTTCAAGTGCCAAGACAGACAGACAGACAGACAGATCAAATTATTTTAGCCAGGCACAGTGGCTCACACCTGTAATCCTAGCTACTTAGTTGCTGGGGAGGGGAGGGAGGGAGGGAAGCTGCTATGTCTTCAACTAAAACTGTAATTGCCTAAGTGTGAATAAACAGTTGCAAATATTTTGTGAAATCTGCTTTCTTGCCACCAAAAATTAGGAAACATTCTTCTTTAAATTTTTAATCATTTTCCATACATTTTTAAAATTAGCATCAGTTAGTTGTACAAAAGGGGTTCCTTCTGGTGTGCCTATACAGGGCACATCCACTTGTGCATACGTATATGTATATATGTACCCTGATTCATCTGACTCTCCAACTCTCTCCCATATCCTATATTTCCCAAATACATTTCAACACACTTTACTGTTTTACATGAATGTAAAACATATTGGCAGTGTCCACCCTTCTTCACTCTCCCTGCTCCTACCAAGGGTCTCTGGGCCCCACCCCCACCCTAGAGAGGACCTGTTACTGTCTTGCTATTCATCTTTTTTGGTGTATAGTAACGGATCATGTATACTATCTTAATCAGGTGTCCCCTTGTTTACTCTCCATTTTCTCCATCCTCCTCTCCCGTTATTCAACAGCCTTCAGTGAGTTTTATTTTGCCGACTTTATTCGTGGATGAAGTGCTATTTCAGTGCTGTTTGCCCTCTAGCCTTCTCCCCTCGTGATAGTCTTTAAGATACACTGACACGACAGGGAGCCCCAGTGAGTGGAGAGTTAGGTAAATCTGAAGGCCCAAAGCACCACAGTCAAACATCATGCTGTGTTTCACACACTGGTCACGACAGTGCCTTACCTTGCACTGCTAAGCCTGCCAGCCGGATCACCTGTTCCAGGCTACACCTCAATCGCCCTTCGAGCACATCCTTTTTGACTTGCAGGTAATACTGATATCTGTTCATGGGAAGAAGGGAACAAACAACCTTAAAAACACAAACTTGGAATCTATTCCCACTGCAGAGATGTCCTTAGAGGCAAAACATTGTGTACAAAGCAGGATCGGTGGGTGACACTGACAAAGGCCATCTCTATAAAAGATGGAGAGTGACCTCTGCCCATGTTTACCTTCATTTGATGTAGCAGGTGCCACATCCTGCACATTCTGAGTTGGAGAGCATTCTCATCAAAAAGCTCACTGGTGGCCCAGCAGGATGAATTACTGATCATAATTTTTATTAATTCATTCTTCATTTTTTAACGTGTGTAACAGATCTAAACAATGCAAGAGTGATGACTCAATGCTCAGGAACTCTAGGTCACTGACATGAATTTGGAGATATAAATATATCTATATAGACATATAAGCCTATGATAGGATATATCTTCTATAGACATATATCGACATATTATATAGACTGATATATTTGTGGACATATAAAGTCTCAGCTTAATTTTAATTATGTTCTTAAATTTATGTGCCAGTGATGACATTTGAAATACGATGTAAAACTCGGTGTTAATAAAAAGTTTTAATTAAAACAAAAAGAGAGAAAAACCATTCTTTATAACAAAGAAGAAAATGCTCTTCTACCCCTGGACATCTGCTTCAGTAAGATACCAGCCACTACTCTCCAGAATAAGGTCTAAAAACATATCATTTTTGAAAGGAGAAAGCTTGAAAGGACAGACACATCTTGAATGGGTCAAGGAATATGAGCTTTTGATAAAGGATGAGGTAAAGCTTTACAGAGTGAGATTCCTTCCTGACATGTCTAGGAATCCACAACAGCTTCAGAGAACCTTGGGACACGGACACACACACACACACACACACACACACACACACACACACACACACACACACAATGACATACACATTCAGCCCTCTCCTCATCCCACTCACTGACTTCCCAGGATACCACTTCCTCTTATGACATAGTCACACTTTCCTAGCACTGCTACACTGATGACCTGTTTGCTCCTAGAGACTTTATGTATTTCAGTCTGGGGAATGCAGAGATGAATCGAAATCCAACTTTCCTGAAGACAGGTCATCAATGTTGAGAGCTACCAATGGCTGCTTCTACCTGAAATACCATACATGTTAGGAGGTAGCTGCCTAAGTCCTACTTGAAGAAAGAACTGAAGTCCTTAGTACAGCCTAGCCCAGCCTTCGCCTCTTCCTTCTCTTTGGATCTACCGGACCAAGAATGAAGGCAGTCATGTCAGTCTTTTGTGGAAATGCCTAGATTCTCATCAGAAGGGCAAACAATGAAACTGAATAAAGAACAGAAAAGTCACCTCTTATCCATATTCTCATGCAGTCTTTCACTTGATGAATTCATAATCATTTGCTGGTTTCACTCTAAGAATTTTAGTTCCTGCCCACCTAATCTGACCATTCTACTGAATATAAACAAGTGTCTTTATTGATCTTTTAGACAAGTCTCTGGTGTGTGTAGGAAACCTTTTACTCACTTGTCCAAATGGGGGCTATTTATCACTCTGAGTTCAGTGGGCATTGCTGTGCTCTTCCCTCCCCCCACCCCCATGGGTTGTGGGGCCTGAACTCTGGGCCTGGGCACTGTCCCTGAACTCTTCAGTTCAAGGCTATCCCTCTATCTCTTGAGCCATGTGCCACTTCCATTTTTCTAGTGGTTAACTGGAAATAAGAGTCTCCTGGGGCTTTAGTGTTTGGTCTGGCTTTGAACCATGACCCTCAGGTCTCAGCCTCCTGAGTAGCTAGGATTACAGGTGTGAGCTACCTGTTGTGCTTTTAACTTACACTGATCACCTTAGAATAGTATCTTGAATCTCAAGTCCCAATAAACAGGAAGAATGGGTCTACAGAAGAGCTTATAGTCAAAAGCTCTTTACTGCTATTATCAAAAGGGCAACCACTGTTTGTGAATGTGCACAAATTAACATTAGGTAGGATAGGAACACTTAAAAGCCCTGTGAAGCTGGGTGAGGTAGCTCATGCCTATAATCCTAGCTACTAAGGAGGCTGAGATCTGAGGATCATGGTTCAAAATCAGCCAGGGCACTAACGTCTGTGAGACTTTCACCTCCAATTAACCATCAGAAAACCAGAAATGGCATTATGGCTCCATGGGTAGGACGGTAGCCTTGAGCTAAGAGCTCAGAGACAGCACCCAGGCCCAGAGTTCAAGCCCCATGACTGATGGAAAAAAAAAACCCTCTGAAATCAAAGACACTGAAGAGAGGGATGATTTTACGGCAAGTTTTTTGATAATCACAGTCATAATCTATCCTTTTATTCCTCACAAAAAGCAGAATACACAAAACTCTAACACAAAAAAATTTACGTAAAATTTATAAGTCAAATAGCATAAGTCAACAGTGTAGCATTCTGAATTGCTTCAGAAGAGCTTGCCTACAAGAAACATCCTTTAGCTTTCCCCTCCTGTTCACATATCTAGTCTCTACCTTGGCTTCCTTTCCAGTGCCCCCTCCTCAACTCCAGCAATAAATTAACATAACAGATGTCCAGGCCTACTAGCAGCCATGGCTCAAAGACTAAGCATGTGCCTGCCTGCCTTTCCTCCCATAGGTGGAGCACAGCTTCCTTTGTCCATGGTCACAATGATAGATCTCATGTTCCTCAGTTTTCTCTCCCAAACTAGGAATTCTAGCACAAGTGCTTTACATGAATGCCTCTGCCTTGAAAAGCATGCACACTGTCAAGGACAAGCAAAACGTGGGGCTTTCTAGTAGCTTCATTTAAAATACATAGAAGATTCATGCTTTAAAACTAGTTGATGAAGCACAGTATCTGGTTCGCCTTCTGAGAGGCAGCTCAGTAAAATCTGAAACAGGAAGGGGAACATGAGCTCTGGAAGAATGTTTCTCTTCTCATACCAGGTAGCCAGAGTGCTTCCTGTTTGGTGGTCTGATTGGTGTTTCATGTCCTGCTTTTGACACTGCACCCTGGACCCTCTTCTATCTCCTTCATGTTTCCCTAGACGGGGTCCTAACTTCTCCTCTAACAGCCCTCTTGTGTTTCTGGGCCAGTTCTCCAGGGAACTGTCAAAGATGCTCTCATTCACATGAGGTAAGCTTGTCTTCAAGAGACTTTGGGAAGTGCCCAGGAGCCTTTTATGAAAGAGCTTTCATGTTTGTAACCTAGTCACTTAGGAGAAACTTCCACAAGTATGAGGGTCCTTAAGTTATCAAAAACTCTTTTAAGTGCCAAGAGTTCACTGTAAAAGCAGATACATCTTTGAAGATGAGCGACTTAGAATCGGAAGACCCTACTTTCAAAACTCAGAAAGAAGAACAAAAGAGAACCAAAGAAGGAAAGTACTAACTTGATTCTATTGCCAGAGGGTCCCACTGGCCTTTCTCAGGAAAGCTAAAGGATCTAGAAAAATGAGTTGACAATAACCACAGAACCCTTAGTAATCTCAAAGCAAAAATCCTAGGATAGAAAGGAATCAATAATGGTAAAGAAATGGAAGAAAAGTATAGTGAGATTCTTAAAATAGCACCAAACCACCTATTCCTGTTAATTATGCAGTTTGGATCAACTCTATGGGCTACTCATTCCTTCCTATCTTGAGTGGTTTCTGCTTACTTGTGGCTCTACAAGCCTGAGAAAAAGACAGAAGTGTATATTTCAAGCACTTTCTTAAAGGATGAGTCCACTGGATGTGCAGTCATCCATGAGAGAACTACAACACACTCTCTGCTTAGAAGGATACACATCACCTTTGTGATCCCTAATGCCATATTTCTCTTGCACACAAAACATTTTGAAAAGATGATACCCTAGGATAATGTGCTGAAAATAATCACCCAAGCCTATTTATAACAGCAAATTCCTTTGCAAATAGACCACTAGCCAGTGAACCCATGGGATCCACCAACACAGCAGCTCCAGTTTTCCTTAGCCTGGTGCTCCTGGTTTTCGTCTACAATATCTGAGCAAGTTCTAGTATGGATTCATCTTATGTTAGGAAACAGTCTAGCAAGGAACGCTGAGATTTTTCTGGTCACGTAGGTTGAGTGCAGACTTGTGCTGGGCTGTGAGAGCTCAGAGCTGCAGAAAGCACTGTTCCCTCCTGGAAACCATCCAGAGCATCTGAGCTGCAGTAATGACAGGGTATCTTTACCACATGAGACTGCTACTACGTAAGACTATAGGGGGAAAAAAAAGAAAAAAATTCAGCTGGCTTGGGAAATCGTTTGGCTGGTAACACTTTTGCACAGAAAGCACTTTTGTGTAAAAAAAAAGTATCCCATTGGAAGACTTGATTTAAAAAATAGGAGCTGCAATTCTATTTTTAGATCATTGGGTTCTGCTTACTTTTGATTAGAGAGTCAATTATAACAGCAATAAAATACAACAGTGAGTCTTATTTTGGAAACACGTAATTTCATGGGAGTGGTGGAGGGCAAAGAGGAAAAAGAAAAAAAGCACCAATCTATATCTATATGCCAGGAAAGTTAAGTATGTGCCAATTTTCCAGAGAGATCAACTTTGGAAACCTACACTTGCAAGGAAAACTTTTTAATATCTTTCTCCTTTCTCTTTCCTTTTTTTCTTCTTTTTCTCTGTCTCTATCTCTCTCTCACCTTCCACACCCTCTCCCCTCTCCTCATTCTCTCTCTGTCTCACTCACACTCTCCTGCCCCCCCACCGCCTCTATATTAGGGATTAAATTGAGGGCCCCAATTTAATCTAGGCAGGCACATGAGCCATGCCTCCAGCCCACTTTGGCCTTGGTTATTCTCAAGGTAGGGACTTGCTAAATTCTCAGGCCAATCTGAGATATGCTGCTAAGGATAACAGTCACCCAACACTTCTTTCCAGCCTCTGTATTTCACCTGTGCCTGGGACAACAGGTTCTGTACCACTGCTCCAAGCCTCTGAATGAGATGCAATTTCAAGAACTTTTAGGACCTGGTTGACTTTAAATGGTGATTCTCTTGCTCTCCACCTCCAAAACAGAATGACTCTTCTAAGAATTGGTGATTGCTAATTATGATTGCTAAGTAATGGTAACATTTACCTTTTTGGTTTTTCTTTTACTCTAAAGAGAAGATTCATTAGTTAGTTAAAAGCAGGTTTCTTTGACTGAAGTAGAAAAGGAGTTCAGATCACTGTTACCAAACATCACAAGGGAGCATGGGTAGATAACTCTGGACTCCAGAGGCCTCACCCTCCCTGAAAGTTCCCATCCTTGTGGCAAGTGACACTTCCAAGTTCCTTTCTTGGCTAAAGTTTTGAAAAGGAAGGTGTTTTGGGATTCATGGTAGTGAAAATGCCATTCTAGTTCCCATCAATAGAGCATTTGTCCTTCTGACAGAGGTGATCAAAGAATCCTTTGAAAATCACATCCTCTAAGATGATTCTCCAGTTTAAGAGATATACCTCTAGGATCTTTAATCTCTTCTAATTGTCATATGAAGAATTTATCTATTTATTAGGCCACTGTGTTTTACTTGCAGGTCTGTTCATTTTTCTTAGCTAGAAAATAAAAATATGAGCCTCACTACCACAGAACCACCAACAAGGCTCTAGGGGCTCAGGGGCTAGATACTTGTGCCTTGAGATCTGATTTTGGTCACATCTCCAGTGAAACAGGAATGAATATGACTATGGCTACCACAGTAAAGTCCTCAGAGGCAGTGCCTGTGCCCACCTTATTCCCTTTGGAGAGCTACAGTGCCAGCAGGGGTTCCTGTTCCCTTAGTCTATGTCCCCGATAAAAGCAACAAGGAGCTGAGTGTCACTCTGAGGTGGGACAGGTGAGATGTATAGGAATAAATCTGGTTGTGAAAGCCTTTTGGAGAAGTTTTATTGTGGCAGTATGGTCAAGCCTGAGCTATTTGCTAAAGGAGGAAAACTTTAAAAGAAAAGAAAAATCCAAGTCCAGTTTTTTGCACTTAAAATGGAAAGCTTCCAAATGAGGTTGCACCCGCTTCTGCAAGGCAAAGCTAGACAGCACCAGGACAGTGCCAACTACTGGGTAGGATCAGATTTCCAGGCATTTACAGCAGGGCCTCAGTTCCACTGAAGTTGAAAAATGCACATAAAAGTGAAAGTAGTTCTACCCCTAATGTTTATGTTCTCATGCTTTTGAAGAAGGGCTTTGAAAACCCAGCCCTCCTCTTCCTCAACTAGATAAATGGTGATGTACAGGCATGCAACCATAGAAACCTGAATGCCGCCCTTTCTCTGTCCCTCCATCCTGAAAACCCTTGGGAAGAATTCTGGTTCATGACTAGTGAATTATAATAACGTGTTTGGTACCTGGATCCAGGTACTATCTCAAAGCTTTTATATTTAATGAATGTTCAAGTTAACAAATTAAAACCCTGCATTAACAGCCTTCAAACCCAACACTCTAGCAATGATGCAAAAATGGAACTAACGCCCAGGGTGGGGATGGGGGGGGGGAGAACAAAAGAAAAATGCTAAAGCTAGAAATGACAAAAATAACCTTAAAAGGAAAAGTTTCTCTTCCAGCCTTTTGCACAAAACTAGCTAATACATGTGCACGCATGAAAACAATAACATGCACACATCCCAAATATAATCAGACAAGATTTCCTTGGCAAAATTTCAATTTTACAAGTTTTCAATTGATCAATAAATCCCATCTTTTGCCAAAAAAAAACTAATTTCTTAGACTCCTTATGTTTCAATGAGTCAAAGGATTACAGTTCTTTCCTAAAAAGAATGTTTAAATGCACACAAACACACAAGGATCTTAAGCACTCATTTTTTAAAAAGATAAAATTAAATAAATAAATAAATAAACAAATAGCCAATGATAGCCAAGTGTTGCAAAAGAGAAAGGCATGCCACAACCTGATCCTGGTTTTCTGCTCTTGAACTCTTGCATTAATTATGACAAATTACAGGGAATCCAAGTACAGTTTATAAGTATAATAAATGCCCTAATAATAGCCTATAATTTAATCAGGGGTTCTGTTTTAAAAAAAGAAAGCTTGTTTTCTATGCTACATGATAGAGGGAGATGGAATGTCCTGACATTGCTTCTTTGTGTTCCATCCTATGCAGATTCCTTTATGATAATTATGTCAACAAGACTTGAAAGAGCCAGACAGATCTCAGATGTGTGAGGTATGATCAGATGAAATAAGAAAACATGACAGTAAAAATAGTTAAACCTTAAAAAAAAAGTGCTAAAGTGCTTGATGTTAAAATCTGGGTCTATGTTGATCTCTTAAAATGTTCAATGACTTGGAAAAGTCTTATAGTTTCTCAAAAAGTTAAGCAAAGAGTTACCCCAGAAATTATACCCCTAGGTGTATAATCAAGAAAATGTAAAACATATGTTCCTATAAAAACTTGCACAGGAATAGTAACATTATTCACAATCCTCCCCAAAGAGAAACCACCCAAATGTCAATCAATTGGCAGACAGATTTTTAAAATATGGTCAATCCATACAACAGAACAGTAGGAGGAGGAGGAAGAAGAAGAAGAAGAAGAAGAAGAAGAAGAAGAAGAAGAAGAAGAAGAAGAAGAAGAAGAAGAGGAAGAGGAAGAGGAAGAGGAAGAAGAAGAAGAAGAGGAAGAGGAGGAAGAAGAAGAAGAAGAAGAAGAAGAACAACAACAACAACAACAACAACAACAACAACAACAACAACAATAACAACAAGACGATGACAAGGAGGAGGTGGTGGAGAGGGGGAGGGAGAGGGGGAGGGAAGGGAGAAAAGTGGAGGAGGGGGGAGGAGGGGAGAGGAGGAGGAGGAAGAGCTGGGTGCCACTGGCATACACCTGTAATCCCAACTACTCAGGAGCTGAGATCTGAGGATTGCAGTGCAAAACCAACCTGAGGAGAAAAGTCCATGAAATTTTTGTCTCTAATAAAGTATTCAGAAAAAGCCAGAAGTGTCCCTGTGGCTCAAGTGGTAGAGTATTAGCCTTGAGCAAAAGAAGCTGAAGAACAGCACCCAGGCCCTGAGTATCAAGCCCCAGGACTGGCACAAAAAAAAATCTTAAAGAATAAATATGGATGAATTTTGAAACATTATGCTAAGTGGAAAATGCCAGACACAAAAGGCCACACTTTGTATGATTCCATTTATATGATATTTCTAGAATCAATAAACTCATAGAGAGTACAAGAGTGGTCACCAGATGCTAAGGGAAACAGGAGAATAAAGGAATAATCAATAATGTTCTGAAATCAAAAGAATTATGTATGAAATTACAATCAAATGAATTATGTATGAAAAAATGATAAATTTTATGTCTTAAAAAAAAACAAACAAAAAAACAGCTCTCCAGAACACCCAGCCATCCCAATAAGAAAAAAAATCTAAACCACGAATATGGTGCTTCATGATGGAGTCATTCTTTCTAACTGTATGCCTCCCTGTAGCACCCTTAACTTGAGCTTTAATTCACTTACTTGCTTCCCACCCCACCCACACCATGTTCCTTCCTTCCCCTGCCCTTTCTTCAGTTGGGGAACATCTCCATTTACACAATCAATCATCTGACCCTCCTTCAGGCCACACATAAATAACTCTCTTCTCCAAACAGTGAATCCCTTTGTACACTAGTACTTCACCAACTTCTGAGCTGCAGGCAGCAATGCCCCACTCCACAGTGACCTCCTTGGGAGCACTTACCACTGAGTGTCACATGTGGACACTTTGTCAGTGCTTCTGAGTAGATACAACACTGACAGAGAAAACTATGGGGAGGGAGGGAGGGAGATGATTTACTCCACAGTAAGGTTATTGGATAAAAGAAGCACTTAAACATTTGACAGGGCACACATATAATCCCAACACAAAATGAGGCTGAGACAAGAAGATCATTTAAGGCCAGGAATTCAAGATGAGCCTGGGTCATGCAACAAGGACTCAACTTGTTCCATAAACAGAACCCATCACATATCATGTACAAAGCCTTACAAACTCCCATCTTAATTAATATTCCTTTTGGTATACGTGCAAATAAATTAAATTGTTCTCTGAGCTACCAAACATCAAAGGACCTATAACAGAAAAGTCAGCCATGGACCCACACAGGAGGAAAGGATTTGAGTAAGTGAGAGGAGGACACACCAACGTAGTGAAGGCCTGGTACCATTTAGCGAGCCCCCCCCAAAAAACTTCTGTAAATGCAGTTAAGGAGCAGGGAGCCTTATCTGTCTTCATGAGCAATAACTATGTCTTGACTCATCAGCTTAAAATACACCACACCTGCCTGCCCTGAAAATCATGTGTCCACAATATTACCTACCAGCCACTGTGGGAAAGGGAGCTTAAATTACAGTGAGAAGTGGTGAGTCAAGGGCCCAAAGATGTGCCTTTCAGATAAGGAGCCAGCTTCGTGCCCAGAAGTCTGTGTAACAGGCTGAAAATGTGATAAGTAGCAGCTGTGAACGAAGTACTTACTAGGTAGCTATGTGCTGGGTCTGCAAAGAACAGACATGATCATCAACAGAGAAGAGGTTGGAGGACCAGCTTCATGGATGCCCTGAGATGGATACAGCATCCCTAAGGAAAGGCAGGGCTTACCCTCTCACTGCTACAAAGTGCCAGTTCAGTAATATACCAGATGTGAATAGGAAGCACTGACTGGCAAATTAGAAGGCATTGAATTCTATGTCCCTAGAGACTATTGATTAAAAAGACGAAACAGGAATCCCCACCCATTTAGTCATTCTGGTGAGACTCTCTCCACTATGAGACGATGTATATGGATGTGAGTGAAAGAACTATTGGGGACAGGCTTCTTCTACCTTTGTCCACCCAGACCTACCCTCTAAGGACCAGGCCCCTTCTTGGTGTTTGTAACTGGACCCTGCTGGCCTGCAAACTCACATACCTAGTAAATTCAAGAAACAGATCAGAGGCATGAAGACCTGCCAGCTGCGGCACCTTCAGAGTGTAGGATGTTGAGAGGGAATGGCACACTGTCATCTGACTATGGATTTTTTTTTCTGATCATAGTGATGGATGGAGAATTTTTTCCACCTGTAGTTACTTTTAATCAGGACACTTGAATACTCTATATGAGCAATGTCAGTCATGTAGCTCCTCTCTGCAACCATGACTGCATTAAAGGCCACCCCTAATTCTGAGTCACTCAAGAATCAGCTCCTGGCTGGAGCTGGGCGAGGTGCCTAACACTTGTACTCAGGAAGCTGAGATCTGAGGATCTCAGTTCAAAGCCAGCCCGGGGACTAAAGACTGCTAATCTCCAATTAACCACTAAAAAACCAGAAGTGGTGCTGAGGCTCAAGGGGTAGGGCAGTAGTCTTGAGCTGAAGAGCTCAGGAACAATGCCCAGGCCCAGAGTCGAAGCCCCATGACCGTCATAAATAAATAACTAACTAAATAAAACAAGACTGCCTGTTTTCTTTTTGTTTCTTTTTGGGAAGGAGTGGAAGGGGGGAGTGTTTTGTTTTCCTGTATTGATCAACCTAACTGTTTAATGATTTCTAATGGCTTGACTCTAGACTGTAGTTCTTTAAACACTTAGTGTTCATTCACATCTTAGTCTCAGTCATTAGATGTGTATCTTTTGTGGGGGGGAGAAAGTGTCAGTAGGGTTATTATCACAACATATAAACACTACTTAGTGATTTTTTTTGGAGGGGGAGATTCTGGGGCTTGAATTCAAGGCCTGAATGCTGTTTCTGAACTTACAGTGCTCAAGGTTAGGGCTCTAACATTCTGTATTATAGCTCTACTTCTTGCTTTTTTTGCTAGTTAGTTGGAGATAAGAATCTCACAGCCTTTCCTGCCAGGACTGGCTTCAAACTGTGATCCTTAGATCTCAGCCTTCTGAGTAGCTAGGATTACAGTCATGAGTTACTAGTGCCCAACTACACTTACTGAATTCTTTCATGCTGGAAATGAATAACTTATTCTTACTGAATCTTCAAAAGGAGCCGAGAATTTCAAATACAACAACTGCCAAAGAAAAACCTCAAACCAGCAAACATCTCACTGCCCAAAAATCTAGTATCTACAGTAGCTGTTCTGTGATTTCTGCCAAAATCATACTTGATGTTTTCAAGCAAGGCAATATGCTCTCACCCCTCTTTTCAAATCTCTCCAGAGGCTCCAGGAAATAAAGGATGAGCTATTCATTTGTTGAATGTGTTTTAAGAACAGTTTTAGCTACCTTGCATTCTTTCAGAGTTTTAGTTTTCTAATTGCATCAATCTCTACAATAAAACTTTATAATCTTCAGCACATAGCAAACTTTACTACAGGAACTACAATTTTATTCCTAGAGAACAAAAATGACCTAAAGAAAAAAGGAGACTTCCCAGAGTTAGGAAATAAATCTATTTTTTGGAAGATTACGGGCAGGGGGTTGTCAAGCAGAGGGCTATAATTTCCAAGTCTCAGAAAACTACTATTTCACAGAAGAGGCAATTACAAATTTATGCCTCCTTCTAGTCCTAGATGTAAGAAGTTAAAACCATCTCCTATCTGGGCACAGTTGCTCACCCCTTTAATCCTAGCTACTCAGGAGGCTGAGATTTGAGGATCGAGGTTCAAAGGCAGCCCAGACACTAGGCATTAAAGACCAGGAGACTCATCTCCAATAAACCACTAGAAAACCGAAAGTTGTGCTGTGGCTCCAGGAGTAGAGCAGTAACCTTGAGCTCGGGGACAGTGCCCAAGCCCAGAGTCCAAGCCCCATGACTGACCAAAAAAAAAAAAAAAAATCTCCTTAGGAGCCAGAATGGAACATATTCTAAGAGACATGTCCCCTAGAATGTGGATGTGTTGCTTTGGCTTGAACGTTCCCTAAAGGTCTAGGTGTTCATGTCTTCTTCTCGTGTCGCTCTATTGGGAGATGAAGAAAACTTGAGGAACTAATGAGAGATCTTCTGGTAATAGGGATGAGAGTGCCATTAAAGAGAATAGTGAGGCTCTAGTTACTTCTTGCTCTCTGTCACCCTTGAAGCAACTCTGCCATAAGCTACCATCATGGTATTATGCTCTGAGCCCTGAAAAACAGAGTCAATTCATTTTCTGTCTGTCTGGCTTGGCTGACTGGCTGACTACTAACTTATATAATCTTTTAGTAGTACCAGAGAATTAACTCAAGGCTTCAGACATTCTACCAGTTGAACCATGCCCCTTGTCCTTTTAGCTTTAGTTTTTTGCTCAGAAATTATGGAAGATAGACCCTTAAAAACAATACAGATTTGTGCTGAGGAGGACGAAAAAGAGAAATGGAATTTCTTTGTGATTAAAATATTGGGAGCTATAAGACTTAGCTCATGATAGGCTTTCACTAATTACTTCATCAAACTAAAACTCTATGGAAGAAATACATAAATTAGTTTCAGGACACAAGATTTTATGCTAGGAATCTGTGACCCAACAGTAACAGGAAAACCTTATTCCAAGAAATCAAAAGTTTACATAAAAAGATCTGATCGTCTTAATTTAGCTACGGTACAGGGGACTTACTTAAGAAACTAGGAAGTAACATAGCAGGCTAGGTTGTTTTTCGGCCATCTCATGGGAGGTTCCCAGGGGTATAAAAAGCCATACAAGCAGCCAGCTTCTGGTCTTCCTCCATTGCTGGCTGAAACCACACTGCCTCATTACGAGGCAATGAGGGACCAAGTCTGTATTGGCTAAAAGTAGTAGTAAACACCAGCATCTCTTCTTTACAGATCAAGAAACTGGCTCAGAGGGGATCGGTAGCTTATACAAGGTGATACACGGGCTAGAGCCAAATTAGAAGTACAAGGCTCTATTTCCTTACCATTTAATGGATCTGGATCACATTCTAGCTATCCGTGAGAATTTCACACTTTCCACCCCCAGCTATCAGTAGTTGGGGATAGCTACCTAGTAGACATTTAGGAAACACAACAGGTTCGTAGCTCCAGGGCTGGCTTGCTTTCTGGTCCAACGGTTGAGACTGACTTCTCAAAATCCAATGTCTTCTTCATCCCATTTGCAACTTCAAGTGACCCTCCCTAGAATAATCCCTGCATCCTTTAAGGACTGGGTTCCTACCCTCTGATGTTGTCAGAAATAAAGGAATAGCGCTGGCTAGGGGTCGAAATGTCCTATGATGATCTTCAAGAGGCCAACATAGGCAAAACGAGGATGGACACATTCCTTTTTTTTAAGAACTCAAGAAAGAATGCATATTTAAAAAAAAAAGATGATGGCAGCAACAGCAAAATAGAAAATAAAGCTAGGCACAGTAGCTCACGTCTGTAATCCCAGCTACTCAGGAGGCTGAGATCTGAGGATCACTTTTCAAAGCCACCCACTAAAGTCTGTGAGACTCTTATCTCTAATTAACTACCAGAAAACCAGAAGTGGCACTGTGGCTCAATGGGTAAGGTGTTGTCCTTGAGCTGAAAGCTCAAGAACAACCAGGTCCAGGGGTAGGACAGTAGCCTTGAGCTGAATAGCTCAGGGCCAATGCTCAGGCCCAGAGTTCAAGTCCCATGACCAACCAAAAAAAACAAACAAAAAAGGAAACACAAACAATAACAACAAAATCTCAAGATATGCCAACATAAAGCAGCAATCTTAGCTGAAAAGCCATCGGGAGATAGTGCCTTCTGTTTAGTTTGTTTTGGTTTCTGGCATCCATTTATGGCATCAACGAAGAATGGAATGTGTTGACACGAAATTCACGACAATTGTATATCATTTTTACAATATTAGAGGGAGGGGTCATATACAAGTCTACAGGCATTGTACACAGAATGGTGCCAGTGGGAGCACCTCACCCACCGATTCTTAACAGTTCCTCTAACTCAGGACCAGTGCACAGAAAAATGGGACAAGGCTGGGGCAGGGAGGGGTGAGGGTGTCCTTTGCTGGGCATGTCATCTGACAGTCAGTAGATCTGTGGGGACACCCCTACCCCCCACCGGGCCAGTCCTCATTGGAAGCTGGGGTCACAAGAGCACTCGGTCAAGTGCCTTCTATTTAAATCACAGACTTTGACTCAGAATGTCAGAGGAGGGAACAAGAATCTGATGGCAGCAGCTCAAAGACTTGAAGGGAAAGCAGTCACAAGCCCTACTTTCTCAGTTTTACTTTTTAATAACTGATACTTACCAAGAACCCATTATCTATTTAAGTAACTTTTCATTCAGCTCTCCATCTTTTCAGATGAAATTCTCTCCAAGTTACAAGTACCGAGAGATTAGTATCAGGTCAGCCTCACTCATACAGTCTGGCTCACTGTCTTGCACAGCTGCCTGGCCATCTGCAAGCTGCAAAGCAGAGTCCACTCTATCCTGTTTCCTCAAACACCCCTGGTAATCGCAGCCTGCCCACACTCAGCACAGGACACACAACCAGCTGAGCCCTCAGCACTGCGTCTGTTCCACCCATGGGCCTGGGCTGAGAGTAAAGAACCTCTTGCAAAATATATGTTAACAGCATAACTTTTGTGCTTAAATTGTTTAGTATTCTACCTTTGGGAAGTGCCACAGAAAAATCATAGATGGGCTTTCATTGAGAGTCCTTTGTTTTGGGGAGGATAATTATGATGAGAGATTCTTGACTCAATATCAAATTTAATCCCAATAGAGATTCCACTACAATAGGGAATAGAGTGACCTGATTTTTACATTAGCTATGCAATTAAACCTGATATTAGCACCATAATGTCTCAATATGGTTAGGCTGAACTATATGTCCCAGAATGCTCTTCCTGTACATTTCTGGTTATATGGGCCATACAGATTGGCATGGCATAGAAAAATCAGGTTGGGAACCTCTTGTTTGAAATGCTCTGGACCAGAAGAGTCTCCGATATTAAATATTTTCAAATACAGGAATATCTGCATAAACTTTACTAGCATCAATTACAAAATTGTAATGCCAGAATTGCAAGTTTTGGATTTCAGAGCATTTTGGATTTAGGCTTTGTAAAGTTTCAGAGGAGTGATAAGCTTGATTTGTATATGAATAGCTTCCCCAAGGGATGCAGCAGGCTCCTCCTACTTTCTATTATATTAAACCACGTACTGCAGTAATTGAAGATTACTAAGTGCTAAACACCATGATAGGTAATTTTTACATTAAAATCAACCCCATTATGTCATCTGATAATTGACTGCACACACAGATATGGAACTAGGAGGAGGGTGTAGAGGCTGATCAAGAAACAAATAGCTATATACTCTATTGACATAATGTTATATTATATAGATCTATGACATAGTCTCAGCTTAATTTTACTTATGTCCTAAAACTTATGTGCCAGTGATTGTAACATATAGAGATTCCCTTCTTGAATACTTGTTTGTTAAATATGGCATTTGAAATATGATGTAAAAATCAGTGTTAATAAAATCTTTTATTAAAAAATAATGCTCTTGAAGAAAATTCTAATAATATATAAGAGAGAAAAATAACTAGAAGAAAAAAAGAAAGAACAAACGAACCAGACCATGAGGTCTCTCACTTCGAGTACATGCTCATTCTATTATAGCAGTTTGAGATCCATACTTCTTTATTTTATTTCCAGCTGTTAGCTTCTTGGACATTAAACAATTCTACCCATCACTGGAAATATACAATGGAATTCTAGCATATTCATAACTTGTATTCAGATATGCCAACAGTATCTCCTCCTCCATCAACCTCTATCGACAGTGGGTCCTTTATTTAGGCTCGGGTATCCCAGCTACCAACACTTTCAAAGTTTTCCTTACAACACTGGAATTCTCACGTTAGCCATGATAGTAAAATAACTCTTCTACCTTCTTCTGAATATGTGTGCTGGCCAAAAGAACTCATTTCTAGAACTACTTCATCTCCATGGTTGTTTCTATTAAAGTATCAAGTGCTTGGCTTGCATTTCAGTTAAACTTATGTCAAATTTGCTGGGCTTTTGCTCAGAAAAGCAGTAACTCATTTTTATGTTGGCAGGAAACAGCAGGCCAAATGTCTACTCACTGTCCCCAGCTGTAAGCACAAGATTGACGGGTTGACCTTGAAAGGAGTTGGGCGATAAAGCAGAACATGCTGCAACATGCCCAGCTAAGATTCTTCCTCCTGGGCTTTTACAAACTACATCAGAAAGCAACATCACTATTTCATCATCACACCTGGTAATTCGACACATGCTGAACTGCTCTACTATTTATTTCTAGGGTCTCAATTTTCCATTCTTCTAAAGGACTCTCAGTGTCATCTGAAAGCCTGGCACTTTCACTTTGTGCTAGGGGCTGGAGATGACTGATAAAGACCCATCTTAGCTCCCATCTGTACATAATGCTCTACTATTCAGACATCTCCATTCAGAGAAGCCCCATTTCCTCCAGCTTTGTTTCTTCTGTCTACACCACTTCCTTTGCTTTGACAAAACTCATCACATCCAATTCCACCAATTCCACGGTATGTCTCAGCAGTGTTACAGGGGAGGGAGGATTGGCCAAAACTCTCAGAGAGTTTAAATAAATCCTTCCCATGGGCTTTCCCATGTTAGCAGGCCTTAATTCACCTAAAACCAGCTCCATGTTGGATTAAGAGGCAGACTGCTGTCAGTAAACAGCAATGTGACAGCAAAGTGCTTTTGTCACTCTGGTTCTGTATTTCTTCATCTTCAGAATTGCACGACCAAGCACAGGTATATGTGGGGCTTCATGCTTCAATGGAAGACTCAGAGTCTGGCAAAACTACTCCTTTCCAAATAAACTAGGATTGTTTAAGTTTGTGTGATTTGTTTGGTCCTTTAATGGGTAGTCAGAAATGAGGCAGAAATTATAAACAGTCAAGTGGAACTCTAAAGAAAACCTGAGCCTTTTCTTCAACAGAAAGTTCAGGGACCTATAATCTACTACCAAAGTTTCCCAATGAGTACTTAAAAGGAAATTACACTCTTATACCCAGCTCAGGCATTGCAGTCTTTTGTGGGCAGTTAAAAGTATTAAGACAGCTGTGGACCGGAAGTTTGGCCTAGTGGTAAGAGTGCTTGTTTGGCATGCACAAAGACCTGAGTTCGTTACCACATACATAGAAAAAAGCCAGAAGTAGTGCTGTGGCTCAAGTGGTAGAGCTCTAGCCTTGAGAAAACCCAAGGACAGTGCTCAGGCCCAAGCCCAAGCCTGGTAAATAAATAAATATTAAGACAGCTGGATGTGAGGTGGCATAAAACTACCTGATCCATAAGGCACACTGGTTGACCTGAGTCTTCAGAAGGATTTTGTATTGTGTCATCAGTGCCAATTATTAGTCACAACCTAGACACCCACGGGGCCAGACAGGTTACATGAAGAAATAAATATTTCCCCCTGGGAAAACACACGGGAAGTGCTAGACTATAGGGCAGGCCAGGCTAGACTATATCTTCCTATTTGGATGGCATCTCAATCCACTTCATTCAAAAATGACCCCACTGACAGAATATTAACCTATCAGAATCTTCCCTTCCAGTAAAAACTCTGATTTCACTCATACTTACCTAGAAATGCATCCCTAGAAACTAAACTTCCTATTAGCTCTGGTGAATGAATGTTGTCTGCAAAATAAGAGGAAAGATACAACTTATCTGATAATTAAATTTCTACTTGATAGGAATTAAAACTTAAAAAAAAAACAAGCTCTCTATTTCAGGGACTAATAAGTGATTATTTCATAGGGACCTACAAAACATTGAAAAGAAAACCACTGAGCATATACTTATGCTTATATATACTCATATATACTAAGCAGATAGCACCTTGCACAAGAATGCTAGCCACCAGCAGCACAAACAGTAGGCTTGCATCCAGTGACAGAATGCATGGCATATTCTTCTACAGAATCTTACCAAATTAGAATATTTCCCAGGCTGGGGAGGTTTAGAGGTCTTGAAATCTGTGTTTTACAGCTGCCCGGGCATTGTAAGTTTTCCATTATGTGGACAAAGAATATCTGACCTTTCCTTCTTCCCTCCCACCCATCAACCCAGTCCTACTCCGTTCATCTTCCAACACTGGCACTGCGGATGAAAGTTACATAGAAAGACTCCAAAGCAACTACTCTCTGTGTCCCCCATTCCATGAGGTATATTTTTTAAAACTCAATTTTGAAGTCAAGAAACCATCCCTAGTCACACCCACTGTAATGAAACCCTTATAATGAAATCCTGTGACTCCTTCATAGGGAGTAGATGTGTCTGAAATATTCACAAAGCATAGCTTGCGTGTTTTCACATGACAGAACATCTCTTCCCATAGCTTCTATTTGTTTTTCTCCTCTCTATCCCTGCATTCAAGGTAAACACGCATCATGGCACCGAGTATGTTCTATATTTACAATGCTTAATCCATATCCTAAAGCAAACCTTTAAGGGTTGACTGTTGAATCCTTCTCAGCTTTATAATGTAAGAAAACTGCTTGGAAACAGTGAATGAATCTAACTTTGAAAAATCAAGAAGGTCTTAGACTTCAATGCATCTGCTTGAAAAATTATTTTTAAATCAACTCAACAGAAACACATTTTTTTCTTTTAAGCAGTTCCAAGTACCAGATCATTCAATATATACTAGCCAGGTGATATTAAAATGTGTAATAATAAAATTACCATCTCAGAGGCAAAAGTTGCTTTGGGAATTCTATAGATCCCTGGCTTTGTAAACCTTTCTTTACAAAGTTTGATATGTTTTGATTCAATGCATACATATAAGCATGCAACAGATAAATTAAAGACAGTTAATATTACATAGAGAAGATACCTTTTGATATCTGAGTGGGACCTAATTTATTACCTGTTGAAATTCTGGTTGTTCTCTTCAATGAGTAAGGAATTATGTCAAGTGATAGTACCAAAATATCACTGATTTATTTTACTATTTTGTTGTACCCTGGAGGAAAGCTGTATCACAGAAGCCCCTAGATTATACTAGGGTTAAGTTTTATTTACTTAATCTGTACTCCCTCCTACACTTAACTACCACCATGCCCATCTTCTAAATGATAGCTTTTGCCTCAGAGAGAAGAAAGGCAAAAGGCAATTCAAAGCATTTGGAATGTATTCTTGATTTATTTTTTTTCTAAATCTAAACTTCACAATCCTCTTCAGGGTAAAACATGGGGAAATCCTAGCTGAAGGTGGAACAAACTAAACAATCTGCTTCCATAAAGGAAATTAAATTGACTTTATCCTATCTCCTTATCCTCTGAAAGGAGTAGGCCCAGAATCAGAAATGGTTATTTTTTTTTCCTTAAAATCATGTTTCTACTTGAATGTCTGTTAAATAGCTAATGAAAATTTTAATTTATTCTTCTGGGATACTTTTCAAACTTACTTTTTTAATTTGGTTATATTTATAACAGTAGATTCTGATTCTAAAAATAAACTACAGAGCAACCAAGTAGGTAACAGAAAT